>NC_090447.1:649331769-649634455 GCF_031143425.1 Pleurodeles waltl
TCCACGCACAAAACACCACACACCACTACACATCACTACACTCATCACCACATACACCACCCCACACATCACACACACCACCCCACGGCACGCCAAAGAAACCCCCGCTTTTCCGAGGAGGAGCTCAGGGTCAGGGTGGAGGAAATTGTACGGGTAGAGCCACAGCTATTTGGCTCACAGGTGCAGCACACATCCATAGCCAGGAAGATGGAGCTATGGCGCAGAATAGTCGACAGGGTCAACGCAGTGGGACAGCACCCAAGAAATCAGGAGGACATCAGGAAGAGGCGGAACGACCTACGGGGGAAGGTGCGTTCAACGGTCTCCAGGCACAACATCGCGGTAAAGCAGACTGGCGGCGGACCCCCACAACTAACAACATGGGAGGAGCAAGTCTTGACCATCATGCATCCAGAGGGCCTCGGAGGAGTCGGTGGAGGAATGGACACTGGTAAGTCAAATCTTAACTATCAGATCCCCCACCCTACCTGCATGCTATCACACACCCCCACCCTCACCCCCTCACCTATCACTCCAACTCCTCACTAATGTACTAAGAACACAAACCACCCATCCCAACACCAAGCCCTACATGACACAACTAAGCATGGTCACCCCTCACCAAAGCATGCTCACTGCACATACCCAGAACAACCCCCTAACCATCATCACACAAGCCCCCACACAGGAATGCTAGCACTGGGGTACACGCTCACCCATCCATTGCACACCATGACACACACAGATGCAATAATCATGCTCTTATGCCCCTATAGGATCACGAAGGACCGTCACCACACCGGAGGGTCCAGACATCACCACTCCACCCACAGAAGAAGCCCACAGTGGCGATAGCAGCTCTGCCCTACTGGAGCCTGATGACCAGCCCGGACCATTGTGGGCCTCGGGACAGTCGGTTCCCCTTGCACAGCCCAACACTGACCTTCCACCCTCTGGTAACACCAGCACAGCACCCACCCAGCGGGCCCAAACCTCCGTACCCAGGACAGGTCAATCAGCTGTGTGTCCACCACTACAGGGAACCCAGGATAACCCACCACCCCAACCACAACAGGGACCTGGGGGCAGTGGTAGTGTGCACACGGTCCAGGGTACGGAGGCACAGGAACACAGGGGAACTGGGAGGGCTGCTGTGCGACAGGGGACGGACAGGCCAAGGGAACCCACTCTCCACGATGCCCTATCCTCCATCATGGGAGCATACCACCACTCCCAGGAGACGATGGCGACGGTCCTGGTCAAGTTTCAGGAGACCCAGCGCCTGCAGAAGGAACAGTATTTGGGCTTCAGGGAGGAGCTCAGGACCATCAGCTCCGCCTTGGGCACCATCGTAGGGGTGCTGAAGGACATACAAAAAACCATGAGGGACACCGTGGCACTCCAAGGGGCCCCTGACACTAGCATGGACGATGAACTGCCCACCACCTCCGTCGGCGCTAGTGGACAGGACACCCCGCCACAGGACCACCACGCCAGCACCCCACCCCCTGCAGACGGACAACCACAACGCAAGCGGTCCCTGAGATCCAGGAACAGGACAGAGCAAGATGGCAAGACCCCGCCAGGAAATGAGACCACCCTGATTGTCCCCCCACCATCCCACTTTGTTACCATGTCCATACTTTAACTGCCCCAGCTCCACTTCTTATGCCCATATGGGCAGTGCACCTGTGTGACCAATAGACTGGCCTCTGCCATGGACATTCCTCCACCATCACCCATCACCATTTTACAACCCCCCTCCATTTTTGAGCACTGAAATAAACACCCTTGAACCACAAAACAATCTGGAGTCAGTCTATGATTTGGTAAAATGTATTATCAATGGCAGTGTCAAAATGCGTTTTTAGTTATAAATTCAACATACCAATGTCACACATCACAAGTCCTTGAATGATGCATGCAGATGACACACGTTGGTAACCACACCTGTGAAACCGTAATAGAAAGGAACAACTCAGTTACCAAATAATCCCATTAAATTACACACAGGATAGAGTAAGACGTGTGACAGTGAATGTAATGGTAAAAATTAAAATTTCTCACCTGTGTGTCACTGGAAATATTGCTGCATTACTGACTCCCTGTTGTCGTTGTCTTCTTCCTCAGCTTCCTCCTCATCACTGTCCACAGGCTCCACAGCTGCCACAACACCGTCATCTGGACCATCCTCCTGCAGAAAAGGCACCTGGTGTCGCAAAGCAAGATTGTGAAGCATCGAGCAGGCGATGATGATCTGGCACACCTTCTTCGGTGAGTAGAATAGGGAACCACCTGCCATATGGAGGCCCCTGAACCTGGCCTTAAGGAGGCCGAAGGTGCATTCGATCACCCTCCTAGTCTGCCCATAGGCCTCATTGAAGCGTTCCTCTGCCCTGGTCCTGGGATTCCTCACTGGGGTCAATAGCCAGGACAGGTTGGGGTAGCCAGAGTTCCCTAATAGCCACACACAGTGTCTCTGGAGTTGACCCATCATATCAGGGATGCTGCTATTCCGCAGGATGTAGGCGTCATGCACTGAGCCAGGGAACATAGCATTAACCTGGGAGATGTACTGGTCTGCCAAACAGACCATCTGTACATTCATGGAATGATAACTCTTCTGGTTCCTGTACACCTGTTCACTCCTGTGGGGGGGGACCAGAGCTACATGGGTGCCATTAATAGCACCTATGATGTTGGGGATATGTCCAAGGGCATAGAAGCCACCTTTCACTGTAGCCAAATCTTCCACCTCAGGGAAAATGATGTATCTCCTTACGTGTTTCAGCAGGGCAGACAACACTCTGGACAGCACGTTGGAAAACATAGGCTGGGACATCCCTGATGCCATGGCCACTGTTGTCTAAAACGATCCACTTGCAAGGAAATGGAGCACTGACAGCACCTGCACGTCAGGGGGGATTCCAGTGGGTTGGTGGATTGGTGACATCAGGTCTGGCTCCAACTGGGTACATAGTTCCAGGATTGTGGCACGGTCAAACCTGTAGGTGACGATTAAATGTCGCTCCTCCATTGTCAACAGGTCTACCAGCGGTCGGTACACCGGAGGATTCCGCCATCTTCTCAAATGTCCCAGCTGACGGTGCCTAGGAAGGACAACAGCGAGGATCGAGTCAACTTTTTTCCAGGTATGTACCCACAGTTACACAGAAGACGACACCATACACAAAACCCTTCCTGTATGTGTGTTGAGTGTAGGCCTAGCTATGTGTGACGCAGAAGTAAATGAAGCCATGTGGGCCCCTGAAATGGCGGCTGCCTGACCTCTAAACTGGGACAATGGGATTGTGGGGTAACTGCGTTGCCATTGCACACCGTCGCGGTAGGCGGTCGTAGACCGCGGCGCAATGCTGCATTGGTTAACATTGGACCCTATGGGTCCCAGGAGCCAATGAGGAAGTGCGCCGGCGGTGATGATACGCACTGCCGCGGACGTCACCGCCATTTTCTAGCTGTTCAATCACTAGATACCTAATCTTCGACAGGAGAGGACCTACACTGCAAGTGCTGCTGTCACCTCGGTCTGGAAGCGACGATGGCTGCTGCGTCTGGGGAAAGGGCCCCTGCCTTCACTGCTCAGGAGTTGGAGAAACTGGTAGACGGGGTCCTCCCCAGTACACGCTACTCTACGGTCCTCCAGACCAACAGTTTAGTACACAGGTAGAACGTTGTATGGGCTAGGCCTGGGTGGAGAGGGCTGGTTGGAAGAGGGAAGGGGGCAGAGTTCAGGGAACATTAATGCATGTGAATGAATGTGCCACATGGCTAGGGTAGGGAGGGGGGCCACGCACATCGACGGTGCTGTTGTTAATGACTTCGCTTCTTCCCTTGTGCATGTCATGTAGGGCAGTGCCCACCAGAAGAAGGACATTTGGCGTGCCATCGCCAAGGACGTCTGGACCCTGGGGGTCCACCAGAGTCGGGGCACCCACTGCCGGAAAAGATGGGAGGACATTCGCCGCTGGAGCAAGAAGACGGCGGAGGCTCAGCTGGGGATGGCCTCCCAACGTGGGAGGGGTGCCCGTCGCACCATGACCCCCCTGATGTTCAGGATCCTGGCGGTGGCCTACCCTGAGTTGGATGGGCGCTTGAGGGCATCACAGCAGACACAAGGGGGTGAGTACAACATCATTCTGCGGACTTTGCGCGCAGTGGAGGGGTCTGGGTGGGGGAGGAGGCCTGTGGGTGTACCTAGGCCAGGCAGAAATAGGTAGACTAGGCCCCTCTGTAATGCAGGCCATGTGGCACTCTACCCCACCGCAGTAGAGTGCCAAGTACAGGTATAGATGCCCCTGTGGCATCCATGTGTGCAGATGTCCACCATAGCCATGTAGGCCAGATCCCAGAAATTGAATCTGCAGAGGTCAGGAGCACGGCGTAGTGCAGGGGGCTGCTGTGTCTGTATTTTCCGCAAACGGTAGCGGTATGCCATGCACTCAACCTGTCTTTCTTCTGTTCCCCCCCCCTTTTTGTGCTCTCCCTGTTCTTTTGTGCATCAGCATCATCAGGCGGAGGTACAGTGGCACCGGAGCACGAGAGAGCTGCATCCCACATGGCCATGGAGAGCCACACCACGGACTCAGAATGCACCAGTGGGACGGAGGGCGAGGGGAGCTTCACGTCGGCCACCGGATCACCAACCAGCGACACAGACTCGTCCGCCGATGGGAGCTCCCTTGTGGTGGTGGCACCATCTATGCGCCCCACTTCTACAGGTACAGCCGCCACATCCCCTACCAACACCGCCCTCCCAGCAGCCCCTCAGCGTTCGCCCCATGCCCGCTTACCCATGAGGGTGGGCATCACCTTCGCCCCAGGCACCTCAGGCCCTGCCCCAGTCACCCCTGCTGCCCTCAGTGAGGAGGCTATTGACCTCCTCAGGCTACTCACTGTTGGGCAGTCTACCATTGTGAATGCCATCCAGGGTGTAGAAAGGGAGTTGCAACACGGTAATGCATTCCTGGAGGGCATTCATTCTGGTCAGGCTGTCCTTCAGCGAACCCTGCAATCTCTGGCCTCAGCACTGATGGCGGCCATTGTCCCTGTGTCTAGCCTCCCCCCTCCAACCTCCTCCACCAAGACCCAATCCCCTGTACCCCAGCCTATCCCAAGCACACCTACAGACCAGCATGCACACACGTCAACACACAAGGGAAGCTCAGGCAAACATAGGCACCACACAACCCACAGGCACACAGACAAGCATCACCCACCTGCAGACACAGCAACATCCACTGCCTCCACTGTGTCCCCCTCCTCGTCGTCTCCCTCCTCCCTCCCAGTCTCGTCTACACTCTCACCTGCATGCACTACATCTACAGGCACCAGGAGTCGCACCAGAACACCCAGCACCACACCCTGCTCACCTGCAATCACCACCTCCACTCCCATTTACACGTCCCCTGTGTCCTTTCCCAGTGTGTCTGTGACGGCCCCTCCCAAAGTACACAAACGCGGGCACCCACACAACCAACATCCATCCACCTCATGACAGCCTCCAGTACCTGCACCTGCACCCAAAACACCTAAAGTTACACCTCCTACAACCAACTCCTCTTCCTCCACTCCCAGACCCCCTCCAACTACCCATCCCAGTGTTCGTTAGAAACTGTCCCTCTGTAAAGTTGACCTTTTTGCCCCCCCCTTCAATTCATCAGTCCCGTCGTAGCGCCTCAGCCAAAAAGCCTCCAATACCAGTGGTGCCTGTTCAAGGTGTGTAGAGTGCACCGGCCACCGGGGCAGGCAGTGTGACCCGGAGCCAAGGCACTGGCAGCCCACCCCCTGTAAAGGCTCTGAAATTTGAAAGTGGCCGACGGGACCCTGTGAAGACTCCTGGAGGCAAAACAACTCACAGTGGTTCCAGGGGGATTGCAGAGTCAGCTGTGACTCCTCCAAAGGTGGGGAAGGGCCAGAGGAAGTCTGCACAGCCTAGTGTGAGCAGCACGGTGGAGAAGGGCGGCATCCTTCCCGGCAGTCGGGACGCCACCGCCAGCACCGTCATCACTGGTCCGGAGACCACCGCCGGAGTCAGTGCCCAGGAGGGCCCGAGTATCGTCACTGGTCAGGAGACCACCGCCGGAGTCATTGCCCAGGAGGCGCCAACTATCGTCACTGGTCAGGAGACCACCGCCAGAGTCATTGCCCATGAAGGCCCAAGTATCGTCATTGGTCAGGAGACCACCGCCAGAGTCATTGCCCAGGAGGGGCCAAGTATCGTCACTGGTCAGGAGACCACAGCCAGAGTCATTGCCCAGGAGGGCACAAGTATCGTCACTGGTCAGGAGACCACTGCCAGAGTCATTGCCTAGGAGGGCCCAAGTATCGTCACTGGTCAGGAGACCACCGCCGGAGTCAGTGCCCAGGAGGGCCCAAGTATTGTCACTGGTCAGGAGACCACCGCCAGAGTCATTGCCCAGGAGGGCCCAAGTATCGTCACTGGTCAGGAGACCACCGCCACCACCGGAGTCAGTGCCCAGGAGGGCCCGAGTATCGTCACTGGTCAGGAGACCACCGCCACTGCCGGAGTCAGTGCCCAGGAGGGCCCCGGCTGCCACAGCCCCGCTGGGCAATGAGGGAACGTCATGCCACACACCAATGCCCAGTCCAGAGAAAGTCATGCCACACACCAATGCCCAGTCCAGAGAACATCTTGCCACACACCAATGCCCAGTCCAGAACCGCCATGGCAAAGCCCCGCTGAACAGTCCAGAGACCGCCATGGCAAAGCACTGCTGAACAGTCCAGAACCACCATGGCAAAGCACCGCTGAACAGTCCAGAGACCGCCATGGCAAAGCACAGCTGAACAGTCCAGAGACCGCCATGGCAAAGCACCGCTGAACAGTCCAGAACCGCCATGGCAAAGCACCGCTGAACAGTCCAGAGACCGCCATGGCAAAGCACCGCTGAACAGTCCAGAGACCGCCATGGCAAAGCACCGCTAAACAGACCAGAACCACCATGGCAAAGCACCACTGAACAGCCCAGAGACCGCCATGGCAAAGCACCGCTGAACAGTCCAGAGGCCGCCATGGCAAAGCACTGCTGAACAGTCCAGAACCGCCATGGCAAAGCACCGCTGAACAGTCCAGAGACCGCCATGGCAAAGCACTGCTCAATAGTCCAGAGACCGCCATGGCAAAGCAGCGCTGAACAGTCCAGAACCGCCATGGCAAAGCACAGCTGAACAGGGCATGCACCGGGGAAGAATGAAAAGGCAGCCACATCAAGCACGTTATCCCATGTGCAGGTGGGACAGTGACGGGACAGGAACTTCCACGGGGAGACTAATCCAGTCTGGGCACCAGTCCCCCTCCAGAACCAGTGGAGGCTGTTATCTACTTTGGAAACTGTGGCTTTGCACTCCCCAGGATGGAACAGTGGGCAACCCACCCACTGTAGAGACTTGAGAGACTGTGGCTTTGCACTCCCCAGGATGGTACAGTGGGCAACCCACCCACTGTAGAGATTTGAGAGACTGTGGCTTTGCACTCCCCAGGATGGTACAGTGGGCAACCCACCCACTGTAGAGATTTGAGAGACTGTGGCTTTGCACTCCCCAGGATGGTACAGTGGGCAACCCACCCACTGTAGAGACTTGAGAGACTCTGCCTTTGCACTCCCCAGGATGGTACAGTGGGCAACCCACCCACTGTAGAGACTTGAGAGACTGTGGCTTTGCACTCCCCAGGATGGTACAGTGGGCAACCCACCCACTTGTGAGACTTGAGAGACTGTGGCTTTGCACTCCCCAGGATATGGCAGTGGGAAAGCCACCCACTGTAGAGACTTGAGAGACTGTGGCTTTGTACTCCCCAGGATACATCAATGGGCATGGAGCCCCGTCGTGGATCTGGCTTTGCACTCATCCGGCTGAGGTGCCCCCCCTTCCCTTCCCCCTGAGGTGCCTGTAGTATTTCGATCTGATGCCCCGGCAGTGTTCTCTCCGTTTGTGGACAGGTATCTTTTGTGGGCCTCGCCCATGCATTTTTGGACTAGTGGTGCACGGACATTGATATGTGCATATCTGCACTACTTCTCGTAATGTATATACTTTTGTATGATTTTATAATATATCTGTATATTTTTGAGACATGTATATTGATACATTACAATGTTTGGACTGATTTCGTTTTGTCTTTGCATTCTTCCGGGGGGGTTGTGGGTTGTTACTGTGATTTTTGTGAATGCATTGGTGTGTGTGTTGTAATATGCAAGGGTGGGGGGGTGGGGGTGTTTCGTGTGTGTCCCCCTAACTTTTGCCTCCCCCCTCCCCTATGTCGTAGGTGCAGTACTCACCGTTGTCTTCGCCGGCGCCGGCGTTGCTCTTCGTAGATGAGTAGGAATACAAGGGCCAGTAGGATTTGGAGTTCCGGCTCCATGGAGTCCTCCTTCCTCGTGGGATGTGTTCAGGTGAGCGTTTTCCCATTGCAGTAACTGTTTCCGCCGTGTTTTTATCCACGGTGAATCCGCCCCGTAAAAGGTGGCAGATTGGTAGGTTGTGATACAATGGGCGGTACATTGTCTTCCGCCTGTCTGTTGGCGGTAACCGCCGCGCTGCTTGTCTGTACCGCCGTGGCGGGCGGTGTGTTAAAGTGGCTGTCTTTGTTGGCGGTTTCTGCCAGGGTCATGATTTCCTTTTTTTG
The DNA here is from genome assembly GCF_031143425.1 of Pleurodeles waltl. Taxonomy (NCBI): domain Eukaryota; kingdom Metazoa; phylum Chordata; class Amphibia; order Caudata; family Salamandridae; genus Pleurodeles; species Pleurodeles waltl. The sequence goes on from NC_090447.1 coordinate 649,340,438, forward strand.
TCCGCCGGCCTGTTTGCGGTATTACCGCACCTTTAACACCGTCCGCCAGGGTTGTAATGACCCCCATAATGCTGATTTCAATTATATTCTATGAATGAAGTTTATATATTTATAAAGGAATTTGTAAAAGAAGTGACACTCATCACACCTGTTATAGAACTTTGGGCCTGATGTATGAATGTTCAATTTACAAAAAATGGTCGCAAATTGTGCATTTACTTTTTGCTAATATAATAGCTTGGTTCACAAAACTCCGTATCGCAATGAGTTGCAATTTGACCTACCTCATCATTAGGCAAGAGGCACGTGGCAAATTGCAACTTGTTATGATCAGCTAGAGTCACAGGCCAGGTGACCTGCTTGGGTCAGCAGATCACCATGTCTGTGAATATATGTTTTTAAAAAAAGATATTTTTTTAAACTGTAGCCCATTTTCTTCAAAGGAAAATATGACATTTAAAAAAAGAAACAAAAAGTTAAATAAACCTTCTTAGGAATAGACAGTAGTCCCATGCACAACTGCCTACTGTTCAACAACGTTTGTGTCAATATTCTCAATGGGGAAGAGTCCCCTGGGGACTCCTTCCAATTTGCAAATACCTTATCATCATTAATTGGGTTTAGTACATTACAAAAAGTGTTTCAGTGCAAACCCCCACCCTTACTTAGAATGTTTTTTTAAGTTATACCAGTGTTTCCCAAACTGTGCGCCGTGGAACCCCTGTGCGCCGTTAAAACAAGACAGGGGTGCCACGCAGAGTTCGGGAACCACTGCGGTGAGTCACTGACATCGCCCCCATACCCTAGTTGTTGTTGAAGTGGCATTGTGCACTCACATGAATACACTACTTGCAGCACTCACACGTGTAAGCATTCACACACACCAAGAATTCACGACCCCCTCCCACCCACATTAACCTATGCCAGGTTCTCCTATTTAAAGGTTACATGCTCCTCTGCCCAAACCAGGGGTTGAAGTGGATTAAAAAGTGTAGGATCTGTGTTCTGGGGTGCAACAATGAAGGTCGGCATTAACAGTTCTGAACAGTTGTTTTTAGCAACAAAACTATTGGGATTGTTACTGAAAGATACAAAAAAATATTAGGATAGTGGTTCATCACAGATCCCGACCACTGCAGCCACTTCCTTGCACATACCAATGCCGTTATTTACTACCCCTAAAATCTCCTTGCTCCATACTCTTCTCTACCCTCCTGTACTATAAAACCTACAGCTGGCACACACTCATCTTTATCATCTTCATACTGAACGTGGATAATAAACCGGCAATAAATATGTTTCTATGACGTTTTATCTCGCCACATTCTTTTTGGCCACCGTAAAACTTATTATATATTTATGTCACTCAGGGACATTCATCTTCCTTTATGTGCATTTTCAAACCTCCACGTAAATTGCAGGCAACTATTCTACACCCAGACAGCCTTCTCCTCGGGTTTCTGTCGGTTCTTCTCTCCAACACCGATACACAGATGAGGCAGGTCACTGAAAGATGCAAGAACACACAGAAAGGAGGCATCGGGACAAAGGCGGCAAGGACACTCAGACAGTAGGCAGAAATACACAGATGGCAGGTATGGGTACACAGACAGGGGGCAAGAACACACAGCTTCCCCCCAATTATTTTCAGGGAGAAAAATGGAAGTACTCCTGAGGCCGGAATTACACCCCTCCACCCGCCAAATAAAAGTAACATAATGGGGAGCCATGGCCCACGGCCAAATAGATAAAGGGAGCCACGGGTCAAAAAATTTTGGGAACTACTGAGTTATACCATCAATAGAGAGAAGTTGCTGAGAGTACTGGGCCAGGTGTTGGGCCGCAGGGAGAAGAGACTGTCCGCAGCTGTTGCACGCCAGGAGCCACTTGTCTTAAAAACAGCCTGGTCTCCCACAGCGCAGATGGGAAGTTGCCACAGGGCTAGGCCGGGTGTTGGTCCACAGACTCCAGATCCCAGAAGCCCCCACAAGGAGGGGAGACTGTCGGCAGCTGTTGTGTGCCATGGGGTGCTTGCCTTAAAAACAGCCTGGTGCTCCTGCAGCACGTGCCCAGACGAAGACTGGGCCAAGAAGGCCTGTCTTATCCTGTCATAGACCGAAGGAGACTGGGCCCCCTCCCTTTGCTACTTGGTTTTTGCCCCCTGACAGCCGTTGTCTTGACCAGCTGATACAGTACTGTGTGTGTTATACCTTCTTCTCTTGTTCCCCTCATAGGCTTGTGTATTTGTGAAAAAATGAGGAAAAGGAAGGGTACTCCTGAGGCTGCTATAGGCCCTCAGGTTCAACCACGCACAACAATAGATTTTACTGTAATGTAATTTTTTGATGTGGGCTGCCAATGTTATTTTCAACAAGATTAAGCTGCCGGAGCAGAGGCTCTCACTTACAGCTGAGGATCTTGCCTCACCCATGCCATCTTCACTATTGATGCTTCCCCCTCCGCCAATGCCAATACCGATTGTGCTGGCTCAGATGATAAGCAATTGTGCCCCGAAAGGAAACCGGCCGCAGGGAAGGACAGCAATATTACTCTAATATCCCATTGAATGTATGTTGCATCTCAAACACTGTATGGGGACTGTTGGGTCACAAAACAAGCATTTCATGTGTAGTAAACTTCTATGGGAAGATAAATACCCTAGAGGAGGTATTAACATCAGCTCCCACACCGGAACTAACTGCTGGGCAAAATCTATCTGAATCACGTGTGCGGCGATCCCCCATATAGTTCATCAGCCAAGAAGGCAAGAACTAAAGACACAAGAACAGACTCGGACTCCGTTATAGAGCAGAGCGACACTCTTGTATCCCAGGAGACCACCTGACAGACACTTGAACATATGCAGTGCTCTAGCCCATCCCTGAGAAGTAACAGCATTGAGGGGTGCAGGAAGTTGGGGCCTGGTAGTTCAATATGTTCACAAGGCCAAAGAGAGGCCCATAGATCGATGTCACTTCTACCATGAAACCAACCTCTTCAATTACCATCTGAGGCTACCACCCACGTGTGATGTTAAAAGGTGCTCTCCTACTGATGCCAGTCCAGGACAATTATGGGCAGCTGTGGAACAAGATGATGCATTGTTTAGAAGCTAAAGTGGTCGGGCTGGGTGAACTACACAATAAGATCAATCATGAACAAAGGGTGCCGTGGGTGGGTAACTCACAGAAACCGGAAAGCAGTGACTGTATAGTTGTCAATTTCAGGAGTAGGGCGATAGTTGAGCACATCTTGGGCAGACCTAACTACAGGACACATAAATACTCAGCCATTGAAATGTTACCCTTTGGCTATTTCTACAGACCTGTTTTAGACCTTTGCGCCAAACTGCAGCCAATCCTGTGACAACTCAGAACAGATTTTCCCTCACTGATAGAGCTTGATCAACTGGACTGCTTGGAGGGTGAATTCGCTGTTACAATGCTCTCCGAGGGCCAGGGAACTGGTGGGCGAACCCCGGTTATCTGACTCTTCCCTGACACCGGAAGCCAACCTTGTAATTCAGCAACTTAGTCCCGCCACTGTGGGAGTTCTCTTTGCTTCTTAGAATGTTGAAGGTTTGAGCACAAAACTACAGAACCCAGAATGGATTCATTTTTATTAAACCTTATGCAGTCTTGTGCCAATAAGAACCTTGGCTGGTGGAAGATACTCACATTGATGGGGTTATCCCAGGGGTCATGGGAAGGGTATGCCCCAGACATGGGTCTGGTGCTCATTGTGCCACTGGATTCAAGCTAGCCTGGCTGATGAAGGGTGATATCCTAAAACTAGTCCCAGAATGCTTGTTTCCGGTCCAGGAATAGCTTCCCCAGCTCCTGATGCTGGTTTTGGTTTTCAGTGAAATAATGATCAGCGTGCTGACGTCATTCACTGAAAATGAAAGTGAAAAGTGCTGATCGGCTCATTTGACTTGCACTGCCTAGGTGCTCGAAGGTTATCTCAGCCATAGCCCCCGATCTGCCCTGGGGGGCCAGAAAGCCCACCAGGCACCAGAGAACATTTTTTTTTATACACAGGGGTGGGCCTGCCCAAAATCGGAATGCCAATGCCTCATCGGCCCCATAAAAATATTGAAACAGTCTTACTGCCACCCTGGGAAGCAGATAGGGGTTATTACCCCTCAACAGCCCCGTGGAGGCAGATAGCCCACTAGATACCAAGGTTATTTTTTTTAATAAAAGGGGGGTGCTGACAGTGGGCAAGGCCATGCCCCCACCCAAAATTAAATGGGGACTAAATGGGGCAATAGCCCCTAAACTGTCTTCCCGGGGGGGCAGAAAGCCCACAAAGCACCAGGATTTTTTTATATATTTAGGGGTGGGGGCTGCCCAAAATGGGCATGCCAAAGCCCCCAACCCTCCCAAACACAAATGGGCACAGTTTTTCTGCCCCTCTGGGAAGGTGAGGGTTACTACCCCCAATCTGCCCCCCAAGTGAGGGGGCGGAAAGCCCACTAGACTCTAGGGAAGTTTTTTTTAAAGAAAATAGAGGGGTGAGAGCATAGCCATACCCCACCCGAAATAAATGGAGACAAAGACTTTCTGCCGCCATGAGGGGCAGAGAGGGGTAATTATGCCCGATCCGCCCCTGCCAGGGCAAGCAGCCCACTAGATGCCAGGGAATTTTAAAAAGTGCCAGAGACAGGAATTGACCCAACTGAGGTCAATAGTCTCCATGCAAGGGCTTCCATTGTCGTCAGTTTGATCCGTTCCTGTTACAGCACTAGGCCCAGCCACAAAAGTGGGGCAGTAGTTTTATCGGCACAGGTGGGGCAATGCTGGATGGTAGGAATTTTGTGGATACCTGTGGAGTCCTGGAACTTTCCATCACAGAAATGTAAGGAAAATGTGTGATTTCAAGCAAAGTTTTAGGTTTTCAGGGCACTGTGGGTAAAAAAAAACCCTAATGGGATCGACGCAAGTCACAACATCCTGGATTCCTCTATGTGTTTGTTTTTCAAAAATGTAAAGTTTGGCTAGGTTTCCTTGGGTGCCAGCTGAGCTAAAGTTCAAAGTGTAGAGCTACCCACTTTTTTTGGTAGAAAAATACTTTGCATCTGTGTTGCGTTTTGGGCTGTCTCCTGTCACAGGCACTAGGTATACTCACACAAGTGATGGACCATTTTTAGTGGGAGACTTAGGGAAATGCCAGGAGGGAGGAAGTTTGTAGCCCCCTGCAGATTCTAGCACTTTCCATCACAGAAATGTGAGGGAACAGGTGATTTTTTAGTCAATGTTTTAGGTTTCCAGGGGATTCTGGGTAAAAAAGCAAGGTGAGAGCCTTGCAAGTCAGCCCACCCTGGATACCCCTAGGTGTCTAGTTTAAAAAAATGTACAGGTTGGCTAAGTTCCCTTTGTAGCCGGCTGAGCTAGGGCCCAAAACCTAGATACCCACACCTGAAAAAAAGGGTCAGTTTTTGGTGAAAAAATACACTGCGCCCTTGTGTTTTGGGCTGTTTTATGTTGCGGGCACTAGGTCTACTCACACAAGCGAGGTACCATTTTCATTTGAAGACTTAGGAGCATGCTGTGTGGAAGGAAGTGTGTGTCTCTGTGCAGATTCCAGAAATTTCTATCACAGAAATATGAGGGAGCAGTGTTTTTAGTCAATGTTTGAGGTTTGCAGGAGATTCTGAATAAACAAACGTGGCAAGAGCCATGCAAGTCAGCCCACCATAGATACCCCTAGCTGTCTAGTTTTAAAAAATGCACAGGTTGGCTAGGTTTCCCTATGTGCGACTAACTAGGGTCAAAAAATCTGGAGCTACCTACATTAGAAAAAGAGGGTCAGTTTTCGGTGGAATAATTTGTTGCATCCATGTTGTGTTTTGGGCTGTTTCTTGTTGTGGGTACTAGGCCTACCCACACACGAGGCACCATTCTTATTGGAAGGTTTGCATCATAGAATAGTAGAACATTTGTTGTTACCAATTGGATTTCACAGCATTTGTGGCTTTCAAATGTAAGCAAGTGTAGAAGAAAGATGACATTTTGAAAAATACCCTTCAAATCACACATGAGTAAGGGGTACCTACAAATTCTGAGGTGTAGAAATAACCACTGTTCCTAAAGTCTATGTCTTGTGCCCATTTCAAAAATACATAAGTTTCCTTGGTGCCCATTTTTCACTCTGTCCATTTTGCTATAAGAATTGGTCTGTACTTGGCACTCAATGAAAACCATTGGTACAGCTCAGTTGGTTCCACTGAGTACCTTGGATTCTTGAATAACCTGCAAACTCCATGTATATCCATAACTAAAAGGGTCTAGCAGATGTAAAACTATATTACTTTTGTCAATTTGCCATTGTGACAAAAATGTACAGATGAAACTGATGTCACAAATGCCCATTTTTTCCTAGTCATTTTCTTTTTTTCTTTTTTTAACAGTTGATTTCCTTTAGGAAAACCTTGAAGGATCTACACATATCACCCCTTGCTAAATTCAGAAATGTATCTACTTATCAGAAATCTATAGCGTTTTATGATCACCCATGGGTTTCACACTGGTTTCCACCACAAACTGGAAGTAGGCTGGCAGCACAAAAATAGGGAAAATGGGCTACTTCTTAGAAAAATTGTAAAACTGTGGTACAAAATGTGTTTGTTTTTTTATCAGTTCTGCATGTTCCTGAAAGCTGGGAAGGTGGTGACTTTAGTACAGCAAACCGTTTATGGATGCCATTTTTAGGGGAAAAAAATGATACTTTTATCTGGAGCTCGTTTTCCCTAATTTGTTCAAAAAATCAAAATGTTGCAATATTTTGCATATTTTTTCATTCACTTCACCTTTAGAATCCCCAGGATGCTGGAAAAAAGGACACAAAAAGGACACAAATTTGACGTGGCCTAAGCATGACCTCCCCCATATAGCCAAAAAAGGGTTCAGCACTGGGGAGGGAAGGCCTAGCAGTGAAAGGGTTAACATTAAAAAGCATTTTAAATTACAATTAATTTCGAGGGTAAACAGCAATCTTTATCTGCTCCAAATCTAATGTTAGTACATATTACATGTAATAAGATAACCCAGTGTTAGTCAAGGACAGAGATAGGCCTTACAACAGTGAAACAACAACTGTAGATGTTTTTCACTGTCAGGACATGTAAACCCTAAACACACATGCCCTATAATTTAAAAAAATACAATGGACCCTTCCCTATGAGCCTGTACATCCTACCTATGAGTGCTTTGTAAGTACTAAAAAGGAAGGTGTAGGCCTGGCAAACGGTTAATTTTGCCAGGTCGAAATGGCAGTTTAAAACTCCACACAAATCAAATCAAATCATAAACATTTATAAAGCGCGCTACTCACCCGTGAGGGTCTCAAGGTGCTAGGGGGATGGGGTTACTGCTGCTCGAAGAGCCAGGTCTTGAGTTGCCTCCAGAATGCGAGGTGGTCCTGGGTGGTCCTGAGGTTGGTGGGGAGGGAATTCCATGTCTTGGCCGCCAGGTAGGAGAAGGATTTCCCACCTGCCGTGGTGCGGCGGATGCGAGGGACGGCGGCGAGAGCGAGGTTGGCGGAGCGAAGTAGACGGGTGGGTGTGTAGAAACTGAGGCGACGGTTGAGGTATTCGGGTCCCTTGTTGTGGAGGGCTCTGTGTGCGTGGGTGAGGAGTCAGGAGGTGATCCTTTTGTTGACGGGAAGCCAGAGCAGGTGTCTCAGGTGGGCGGAGATGTGGCTGTTGCGGGGTATGTCGAGGACGAGGCGGGCGTAGGCGTTTTGAATTCGCTGCAGACGTTTCTGGAGTTTAGCAGTGGTTCCTGCGTATAGGGTGTCGCCGTAGTCCAGGCGGCTCGTGACGAGGGCTTGGGTCACGGTCTTTCTGGTGTCGGCGGGGACCCAACGGAAGATCTTTCGGAGCATGCGGAGGGTGAGGAAGCAGGAGGATGATACGGCGTTGACTTGTTTGGTCATGGTGAGAAGTGGGTCCAGGATGAATCCGAGGTTGCATGCGTGGTCTGAGGGGGTTGGTGCGGTGCCAAGGGCCGTGGGCCACCAGGAGTCGTCCCAGGCAGACGGGGTGTTTCCGAGGATGAGGACTTCCGTTTTGTCTGAGTTCAGTTTCAGACGGCTGAGTTTCATCCATTCTGCGACGTCTTTCATTCCATCTTGCAGGTTGGTCTTGGCACTGGTGGGGTCCTTGGTGAGGGAAAGTATCAGCTGAGTGTCGTCGGCGTAGGAGGTGATGTTGATGTTGTGTTTGCGTACGATGTCGGCGAGGGGGCTCATGTAGACATTGAAGAGAGTCGGGCTGAGCGAGGAGCCTTGTGGGACGCCGCAGATGATCTCGGTGGGGTCTGAGCGGAAAGGTGGGAGGTAGACTCTTTGGGAGCAGTTGGAGAGGAAGGAGGTGATCCAGTCCAGGGCCTGTCCTTGGATCCCGGTGGAGCGGAGGCGGGATATTAGGGTTCGGTGGCAGACGGTGTCGAAGGCAGCAGAGAGCACGAGGAGGATGAGGGCGACTGTTTCTCCGTTGTCCATCAGAGTTCTGATGTCATCTGTGACTGAGATGAGGGCGGTTTCTGTGCTGTGATTGGCTCAGAATCCGGACTGAGAGGGGTCGAGTAGGTTATTGTCTTCAAGGAAGTTGGTAAGTTGCTTGTTGACGGTCTTCTCTCTGACTTTGGCAGGGAAGGGGAGGAGCGAGATGGGGCGGAAGTTCTTTAGGTCGCTGGGGTCCGCCGTAGGTTTCTTCAGTAGGGCGTTGACTTCTGCGTGTTTCCAGCTCTCGGGGAAGGTGGCAGAAGCAAACGAGCTGTTGATGATGGTCTGGAGATGCGGGGCGATGATGTCGTCAGCTTTGTTGAAGATGAAGTGTGGGCAGGGGTCCGAGGGGGCACCGGAGTGGATGGAGTTCATGGTGGCTTTGGTCTCTTCCGTGTTGATGTGAGTCCAGGTGTTGAGGGTGATGGCTGGGGTTGTAGGTTCTGTGGTCGTTGGCTGGGTCTGGTGTACGAAGCTGTCGTGTAGGTCGGTGATCTTACGATGGAAGAAGGTGGCAAGGGAATTGCAGAGGTCTTGTGAGGACGTGATGGTGTTAGGGTTGGAGAGCTCTTTGACAATGTTGAAGAGTTCTTTGCTGTTGTGAGTGTTCTTGTCCAGTCTGACTGTGAAGGAATTTCGTATGGTGGCGCGGATCAGTTGGTGGTGTTCGCGGGTAGCATTCTTGAGGGCAGACATGTTATCTGTGGTGTGGTCCTTGCGCCAGGCTTTCTCGAGGGTGCGGCAGTTTTTTTTAGATTCCTTGAGGGTGTCTGTAAACCAGAGAAGTTTTTTGGTGTTGGTCTTTCTTGGAAGACGTCTGAGGGGAGCGAGGTTGTCCGCGCAGTTGGTGATCCAATGCGTGAGGCTGAGGGCTGCGTCGTTGGGGTCGGTGGAGAAGGTGGGTTGGTTGTCGCTGAGAGTGGAGAGAAGCTATTCCACTGGGATTTTGTTCCAATGTCGGCTTGGGATGGATTGTGTGCGGAGGTGGCGAGTCTCGCGTCGGAAGGTGAAGTGGACACATCTGTGGTCGGTCCAGTGTATTACGGAGGAGTGGCTGAAGGATACGTGGTTGCTGGCGGAGAAGATGGGGTCGAGCGTGTGTCCGGCGATGTGGGTGGGGGTGTTCACCAGTTGCTTGAGACCGAGGTTTGGCGAGGTTGTCGAGCAGGGCGGTGGTGTTGGGGTCGTTGTTCTGTTCCAGGTGGAAGTTGAGGTCACCGAGGATGTAGTCCGGCGAGGCAAGGGCGTGCGGGGAGATGAAGTCAGTGATAGAGTCGCTGAAGAGGGCGCGTGGTCCAGGGGGTCTGTAGATGAGAGTTCCTCTGAGGGTGGTCCTGGGTCGGTGTGGATCTGGAAGTGCAGGTGTTCGGCGGCGAGGGGGGTGTCTTCGGTGTAGGTGGTGACGTTGATGGAGTCCTTGAAGACGATGTCGATTCCTCCACCTACTTGGTTGGTGCGGTCTCTCCTGGAGATCTTGTAGCCGTCGGGGATGGCTATGGCGATGTCGGGGGCCGAAGAGGCGTTCATCCAGGTCTCAGTGATGAAGGCGACGTCCGGTGCGGTGGAGTCTAGGAGGTCCCATAGTTCAACGGCGTGCTTGTGGACGGAGCGTGTGTTGATCAGGATGCATTTGAGGTGGTTGTTGGCGCGTGGGCTGGCGTGCGTGGTGGTTTCGCGGTGGAAGGTGAGTTTGCAGGTGAGGCATGCGAAGGGTCCATGGGTGCGTTTAGGGTTGGCTTGGAAGCAGGTACTGGAGCGCCCCGGGTTGAGGGTGTTGGGGTCGTAGCGGTGCTGTGGGGTTTGGGAGTGCTGGGGGCCAGGGGTCGTGGCGCTGGGCGCGCTCCAGGCGCGGACGGGCACAGACGGGCTCGCCTTTGGGCGCGGCCGCGCAGCGGCTGCCATAAGAGGGAGGAGGGGTCAGCTGGGGGCGGGGGCGGGAGGGGGCGATGAATGGGAGCGGGGGCGGGGCCGAGCAGGAGGTGGCGGCGGGAAAGCGGAGGGTGGGGGGTCAGGTAGAGGGGAGGGGAGAAAAGATAGGGGAGGGGGGGTTACAGAGGTGGAGGGGAGTAAGGAAGAACAGAAGAGAAGAAGAGTCAAGAAGAAGAGTAAAGAAGAAGAGAAGAGTCAAGAACAGAAGAGAGAAGACTCAAGAAGAAGAGTCAAGAAGAAGAAAAGAGTCAAGAAGAAGAAGAGTCAGACAGGAGAGACCTGAGAAGCAGAGGGGAAGCATCCAGAAGATGAGGCCACAGAGGAAGAGAAGGAACACGCAGAGAAAAGTACAGAGGAGGAGAAAGAGCACGCAGATCGGGGTGCAGAGAAGAACACAGATGAAGAAAGAACACGCAGGACGGGTGCAGAGGAGAAAGAAGAAACACAGATGAAGAACACAGATGAAGAAAGAAGAAAGAACACGCAGGACGGGGTGCAGAGGAGAAAGAAGAAACACAGATGAAGAACACAGATGAAGAACACAGAAGAAGGACACAGAAGAAGAGAGAACATGCAGGACGGGGTGCAGAGGAGAAAGAAGAAACACAGATGAAGAACACAGATGAAGAAAGAAGAAAGAACACGCAGGACGGGGTGCAGAGGAGAAAGAAGAAACACAGATGAAGAAAGAAGAAAGAACACGCAGGTCGCGGTGCAGAGGAGAAAGAAGAAACACAGATGAAGAACACAGATGAAGAAAGAAGAAAGAACATGCAGGACGGGGTGCAGAGGAGAAAGAAGAAACACAGATGAAGAACACAGATGAAGAAAGAAGAAAGGACACGCAGGTCGCGGTGCAGAGGAGAAAGAAGAAACACAGATGAAGAACACAGATGAAGAACACAGAAGAAGGACACAGATGAAGACCACAGATGAAGAAAGAAGCAGGAAGAGAACGCGGTGAGGAAGAGGAGCGGGCTGAAGCAAGAGGGCTGCAGAAGAGGGCAGAGAGTGAAGGGAAGAAGGACAGCAGAGGTGCGGAGAGAGGTTGGAGGAGAGAGCGGAAGGCAGAAGACAGAGGTACAGGAGAGGAGAGGTGAGTAGCGCGGGGCTGGGCGAGGGGCTGGGCGGGGGGAGTACTTACTGTTTTAGCAGGTCCTGCTGGGAGGTGTCAGGAGCCTGGGCTGGTGGAGCTGCAGCGGCAGGGGGAGCGACCTACCCTCGGGTCAAGGGTCGCAGTAGCAGTTGCAGTAGCAGGCCTGTAGACATGTTTTACATTGCTACTTCAGTGGGTGGCACACTAAGTGCAGCTGCAAAGCAGTAGCATTTAATTTACAGGTCCTGTGTACAAGCAATACAGTGTACTAGGGACGTAGTAGTATAATGCCCCAATTAGGTGTAGGTCAATTACACCATGTTTGAAGGATAATGCATAAGCATTTGTAGCACTGGTTAACAATGGTAAAATGCACAGAGGATTGTGAGTGCACAGATTTATGTGGTTGTTTTGTGATCCCACCTTCCACAATCTCACTGGTGTATCATATGCAAGAGAGCTGGTTGTAGTTGGTGAGATCTTTATGTCTGCAAGTGATTTCTTCAGGAGAAGGAAATTATATCATTCATCTTCGAGTCTGGAATAACACTAACTCAGAGGGAGATGTTTGGCCAGTCTCTGATTTTTATGGCGAGTGTGTCGGAACTGGAATTCCAAATACATGTGGGTGACTTTGTGATTTTTTTCTGCACAAAATATGCAATTTGTATGAAAATCATGTCTATTATGTAACTTTTTTGAAAATTGTTTATGAGATGTTCCCTTGCATGCAAAAGTCACGTGAGACTCTGCACAAAATTGAACAGAAAAATCATAAGCAGAAGAAAAGCAAAAATCACACAAAAAAGAAGCTGAATAATGGGGATTTAGGCAAGACCACACTGACATAAAAAAAAATGTTCCGGTGCCCTATTCTAAATATAAAACAAATGCTCATCTAGCCAAACATCTGATGATGCTGATGAAGAATAGAAAAGTTAATCTGTATCCTAAATGAATTAAGGACACCAAATGATGTAACAGTGGTCACCACCTTCGTGACACTATTTAGTGCCATTGCTGAAACCTTTGATGATAAAACTTTTGAAATTTCACACAAAGGCATCCCTGAAAAAGTGGGCAAATTGCATTCACCATTGTTGCCCACTAGTTTAGCACTCCTCAAATTTACACAAGTTACATGGGCTTAGCTTTACCTGAATGGATGGCAAGCTCCTAGATTAGCATCAAAATTTTGATTTTTAATAATGCGTCCCTTTACAGCATCAATTTACAAAGGGTTGTCCATTACTATCCAGTCATCATTTAAGTTGACAGGCGTTTTATTTATATTGTCTTTCTCCAACTCCTAAATCTGACATACTTTAAGCAGGCAGATGTTGCCCCTCTTATGAAAAGCTGGAAACAGACCCTTCCAATTTAACAATGTCTTTCCATGTTCAACCTTGTCCCAACAATTTAAAATTTAAAAATAGATATAGTGATGCTCCAAAGTTTTATGAAGTTTAATAATTGCTTGGTTCTATAGCAGGTAGTCCTTAAACCACTCAGGGATACCAAATCGATGTCTGCTACACCTGATGATCAGAGATATAAGAGCGAGATGTCAGCAGTGCCATTTTGAGTTTCAAGACTGCCAACTGAGTATCTTGAGGGCTACAAAACTAAAAAGCCTACTTTGCACTTCAGCTCTCCCGAATTTGTACAGCTGGTGGAGGCAAAGCTGAGCGGCTTTCAAAACTAGTAAATGTACTCATCTTCCCCCAGTGTGGGATGCCAACAGAGGACGTTGAAGGCTACAAAACTACAAAGTTCACTTTGTACTTCAGTCCCCCGATATTGCATAACTGGTGGAGCCGAGGCCGACTGGTTCTCAGTACTATTAAACCTGCTCATCTCTCCCTCAATGCAGCATGCATGCAGGGTACATTAAGAACAGGTTTGTCTGCCCCGTCAGGGCCCGAAGGAGACAGGACTGTGCCACCCTCTTACATTTACCATCAACCAAATCCTGCACTATCAAATGGGAGTGAAATTCAACATGGGTAAGGGGAAATAGACAGTTAACTCTAAGTCAAAGGAATCACGCATAAATGCCTCTATAACAAATTACTTTGACATATGTTATAGATCTTATCAACAGCAAAATTGAAAGTGCAGAGGGGATGCTTGTGTTGACACAGAGGTCAATGTCAGAAGGGTTAATTGCAAACGCACCTATCAGTAGAGGACTCTCTACTGAATTAACTACAAATAGGGCAAACTATCTGAAACATCACAGCCACTGGTATTTATCCCTTGTGTGATGCCTGAAAACCCATGTAACATTAGCTGTGCACGTATTTCAGCCCAAGCACTCATCAGTTCTCCTCCTCCCAAAAATAAACAAGGGACAGGCTGTGTTGCTCTCTAAAAGCAGAAAAACATCCCCAGTACTACTGTGCAGACTGAACAGGAAGCTACCACTGTAATACTGAAGGCATCTAAAATTGTGATAAAAAATGTTCCCCTTGGGACCATCACCTAATAGTGTTGAAACAACATGTTAAGCAGTTGTTTGAAGAAGTGATGGATGAATTAACTTCTGTTGAAAGCACATCAACTGTTCTTCCTAAGAATTTAAACAACGCTAGCATTGTTAACACTGCCCACTACAACAGCGGGCCAGTCATTTATGATCTGACCAATGCCCTAAATTGGCCACAGGGGTACCTCAAGTGATCCATCATGCAGCCCTAATGGACATTCCACACAACAATCTAGAACACAAAGTGGAATTAAAACACAAAGTGGAATTGCAGTGGGGTATATAATAGGGGAGGTTGGAGCAAACCTTACTACTTATAGGGGACCTATCAGGCCCCAACTGCATCATTATCGGGTTATTTGACAACTTGACTGTCGCAAAATAAACTGAGTAATTCTAAAAGCTTTTTGTACTTGCCAGCCACAGCAAAGCATTATTTGTATTGATTCTAAAGAACACTCAATTGGTTTCCCTGAGTCAGGTTGAAGTAGGGAATGGCTTCAGAAATAGAACAGTGCTTCCTCTGGGATACTTTTATAAACCAGAGCCTATTTGCTGCTCTTGAGAGTACAAACAAGTGACTGTGGTCTCTTAGGTATAACATCCCAATTCTAAATCGCTTCATCTATCTGTATTTGATGACCAGCACTGACTCAATACTTATCATTCTAATACAATTTTTATTGTGAAAACCACAATGACAACTGTGTCTGGAATAGCTGTTTGTGGGTCTACTTGAAATCTACCCTGCACAGGTCACAGAAGCGGAAGGAGTAATGGGATCAAGTCTTGTGCTTTCTGGAACTCCAACTAGCAATGTTTATAGAACAGGCTCAGGTGGATCTACTGGGCTAGCAGAACTTTGCTGTGTCCAGGAAACAGAAGAGGATGGTAAAATGGGGTTGGGAACTGGGTTTTCTGCTACCCCTTTGATGGCTGCTTCTGGAACAGACCTAGGTACTTGCACTGGGTTATGTGTACTTTCCTATGTACAGACTACAAAAGAGGGAGGTGAATCTGGGATGAGTATTGTGTTATCTGTGGCAAAGAGCATAGGAGCTGTGGCAAATAAATTGACTAGGGCTGATTGGACTAGCCAGCTATCAATGTTTAATATTATTTGAATGCAGGAAACCTGGGTGTTCAATGTATTTTTTGTCAATGGGTTTAGAACCTGCGACATCCGTTACTCCTTCAATGTCAGGTAGAGCAAAGGGAAGTTTAGAAATATTACATTCAATACTTCTACCAGTAGATTTAAAATTAACTCTCCAATTTTCCAATGTAGGTGCTTGAGCAGCCACTCTGCTTACAAGCTATTATTAAGAAATTTCTAGAATTATATATTTGACACCAATTTATTGAAGTGGTCGAAGCCCTGGCAGGCAAACTAGAACATATAACATCAAACATAAAAGACATTTACATTGTCTTGGCAAGAGATTTCAATGTTCATTTATTCATGCTATACCCCAAAGAGCTTGGTAAATGTGAGAATACTTGGAGGAGAGGCAGACCCATTTTAAACACACCCAGTATGAAGATGCACTGAATACCTTGGTTATGAGGTTTACTCTATCCCTTGTTGCTGATGAATGTGGTCCCATATCAAAATCCTACTGCTACGTTCCTTACTACAACCTTGCTACAATTGACCTAACTGTGGCAATCCTTATAGTCAAACCATTTGGAGGTTGATATCTCCAGTGGGTGCCATACTAAGTGGTCTGTTTAGATCCAAAATAATGTTTTTGCTATGTTAGTCTCCATACATATGACTGTTTTTTGGGGGAATGTCTGAAGCACAAGTCAAGGCTGCGGGAGGTTACAATATCCTAAACACAATGTTTAATAAAAACCATCCCAAAGCATGGTTCAATCTAGAATGTAGGCAAGCTCACAATAATTTATGAATTCATTAACGATATTACCATGATTCAAGAAACTAGACTAAGGTATAAACAGGCCATACAGCCAAGGACAAATGAAATTAGGGTACAAGCCTGGGATAACCTAAGGCAAGCTCCGCTAAAGATAGTGAATTACAATGGCAAGTTATCAATTTCTTATACTTCATTGAATCCTTTCTCTTAATGTGGGATCCTAGAAGGAGACTGGATTGCACATTTTACTAATATCTTTCATGATGATGACACTATACACAATCACAACAATGAATTAAAAAGGGAAAAGGACAACATTATGTTGTATAATAATGATGTTCATACTGCCCTGAACAAAAGTCACTAAGGCAAAGCTTCAGATCCAAAAGGGTCCCAATCAATATCTATAAGGACAATTATAATCTTTGGGACCCACTAATAACAAATGTTTTAAAATCAAATGGTCAGGGAGTGTTTCTGACCACTTGGTTTGAACCATATATTGAAGGGCAATAGACCCGAACCACAGTGTTACGGTCCAATTTCTTAACTGGATTTGTCCATGAAATTGCTAGTTAGAACTCTATTGGAGAATATGGAATTATGGGCTGAAATCAATGTGGAGGAAGCCTTAATTTAGAATTATTCAAAGGCAAATACAGTAGATCCCAGAGGGCTTTTAAATAAGTAGGTTTTATGGACCTAAGGATTGCAGTTGATTTGTGTTAACCTTTCTAAACTTTGATACATTACGAGAACTTTGGGGGCCAATTAATCAATCATCTACCTCCTGAGGTTTATGTATCAGCATGGAACTGTTAGGGTCTGTTCTGGCCTCAGTGGGGAACATTCAAAACATTTGAGGGTCAAAAGGGGTGTTAGGTAAGGGTGTGTTCTGGCCCCCTTCCTCAATACTCGCTATTTAAACGTCATTGAAAAAGCTCTAAAGCTCTGGTAAAAACAGAAGCTGATATGCCAAGAATTGACTCCCGTCCCATCCCTGTTTTACTGTATGCTGACGATGACATTCTTGTGGCAAAGATAACCCATCAGACTACAAAAGCATTTTTGGCCTCGTTGGGCCACATCTGCATTTTGTTTTAAAATGGCGCAAAAAAAATGACTCAAATGTGGCACAAGGAGGTGCTAGGGTCTCTTAAATATGCCCCTAAATGTCACAGATACAAGTTCTTTCATTGTGATGTCCAAACCAGAACTGACATAATTATGTCGGGAGGTAACAGGGATCACATAGAATTAACTGAATCGCACTGTTGCACAGGATGCTGTATTATTCTTTGAAGGTTTTCAGACACATTTGTTCTCTGTCTCAAACCCACATCATCATGTCTTACTCATTAGGTTTCGGTTTCACATGGTTCATTTGCTGGAGGCATATGCTTCAATGGGTCAATGGTTTAGGAATTCCGCAGCAGGTCCATGTGATGGAACCTCTGTGCAAAGCACCATTCACTTTATTCTTTTTTGTATATTTTACAAAAACCAAAGAGCGTTTTTTAAAACACTTAGACAACATGTTAGAATCAGCAACATTTTGTGGACTCAAGCTGCATAAACTAAGGCCCAGATTTAGGAGGGCCTAGCGCCTCCTTGCACCACATTAGCGTCATCTTTTTTACACTAATGTGGCCCAAGAAGCTGAAATCACTGCGCCATATTTACAAAGTGATGCAATGAATGCATGTATGCAAGTGGGGGGGGCGTTCCCATTAGGGGGTCCGCAAAAATGGCACAGTAGAATCTAAGGGATTTCACTGCATCATTATTTGTGGGTACTTTTAATGCCTGCACAGAGCAGGAGTTAAAAGGGGGCACACCATTGCTTTCAATGTGCCTCTATGTACTGTGCAGGATTAGCACCAAAATGTTGGTGCTAATCCTACACAGCATATCAATAGCGCCAAAAATGTCAATGCTATTGCCCATACCCAGTGTCATGGTACACCGTATATTAAATATGGCACACACATGGTGGCGGTAGGGGTCGCTAAGAGGCGCAAGAAAAGTGGTGCTGCATTGTTTGCAATGCCACTTTTTTTAAATCAGGTCCTAAATCTTACAGACATGAAGTATAGTTTCAATTCTGATTGTATTTTAACTGTTTATTTGTTTTTAATGTGCAATCATTTATGTTTTTAAACCAAATAAAGAGCCCTTCTACAGCCCACTATGTGCCATAGTGTCTCGAAGGTTGATCTACACACATTTACAGTTTATTTGAGGGAAAACAAATTATTTCCACCAATTCGGACAGGACTGTTAGAGAATTGTAATAGGAGGGCAGAGCCTGTGGAGCTTGAATTCACACTAGTCAGAGAATTTAAGATATTAGCACGAAGGTAAAGTGAGATAGTGCCTTGAAAACAGCAATTAAATAATCAAATAAATTTAAACATAATCCTGCCGTATACCGCAACTAGTTCAATTTCATTCTTAAATCTGACCCAAGGCCAACTTTTCTGGTGTCTGGTGCAAGTTACTCCCCTGCTTTTTGTGCGTCTTACAGATTAAGGAGCATCTATTCATTACAGTCCATGTATGGTTAGTGTAGTCAAGCCTGTTCTTGTCTAATGCTTCAACTACATTGCTTCTGAGCCTCATTAGCTTTATAACCCAGTGGCTCGATCACAGGTTGATCCCAGATACCATATTTCGGCAATGCTAAATGAAGAGAGGAGTACATTTCTCCACAAGTTCTGGATAATAAGTCAAAGATGCCTGGCTGCTCTAGTACCAAGGGAAGGTTTTTTTTCTGAGGATAGGTTGATCCTCTCCATGTGACCTACGCATCTGCCCTTTGCCCTGGCCCTCCCACAAGCAAACAGCCAGGCCTAGATCATGAGGCAGGGAATCAAGGGAGAAGAGCACAGTGTATGTGAAAAGGGAGCAAATACCACTTAAGGGACGATGGGATGTGCAAGGAGATGGAACGTGGGTCCATGGAGTCCAGGATTTTTATAGTAAAGGTCAAAAAGGGAACAAAAACACAAATGTTGTCACAATAGTCAGGACAGGCAGCATTGTCATAAAAATAACAGCATAAAAACACTTCAACCAAGTAATTTGTGGTGGCAGGGGCTCACTGAGCAAGATTAATTTTATCATCCAGGCAACGCCTCCAAGATATTATCGTTAGGAGTGTCAAAAGTAGCTGATACGTTTAAAAGTATCAGTGTTTCAACAACAAATTCCATTAAGAATTGTGTGGTTCGCCACTGCTCCTGACTCTCACCCTGCCCTTTTAGCAGATGCATCATGCCACTGTATACAGTCATTCATAAAATGAGCTATCATTCTAGAACTACAGTAACTATACCCACATTTTGAATGATATAGGGGTTTAATTGTATCAGTTAGGGGATCTTTATGTATGTCTCTTCGATCATAGATACTGGATAAATCAACATTGTCTCCAGTTGCTAAGTCAAACAACTGAATATCTAGGAACATGGACACTTTCCTAATACCTCGCCTCTGTTCGGTCTGTGCTGCAACCCCTCACAAATGTAGGAACCCTTGGAGGCACTGTGGATGATATTCTGACTACGAACTTGCAAGTAAACACAGTTTACCTGCATTTAAAAAGAGTATTCATCTAGAACTAAATACCAGACGTAATTACACTGACTCACTAGAAATAGAATGTAATAAATAGATGCCCCATTCAACTGGGAGAAGCACAAAATGGAATAAGATATTTTCCGAATTAGGGAAAATAATTAATAGGATCATCAGGGATTCTAGATAAACCTCTCACTGGGTTATACAGCTACTGCTTTCTTATCATGCATTGATGTGCTAACGGGCATTCTCACGTCCAGTTATAGCCGCCCTGGTGTTGGTAGAAAAGGCCTTAGATCTAATTCAACGGGATTCTTTTTGGTGTAAATTCAGCTATATGCTGAAGACCTCTTGATTATCCCTTGCTTCCTTGACTTGTATTCCTTCGATAATTAATACCTCACAAGTATTCAGCTATTTTCCGGTAACAAGATTAATCATTCCAAGACTAACATTAATGAGTGGGATATTTGCCATGCGAACCAGGAAGTGAGCCAACATTTAAAACAGTGTGTGAGGTATTGGGACATTTATCTCAGATAAAATGGGGAATTTGGTTCAGCTAATTGCCCTGTTAAATGGGCTGAAAAAAAACCCTTCTTGACGAGAATGAATGAATTTCTCTTCTTATAGCTAGTTGGGAGAATTACATTAAAAAGATAGTACTATAAAAGTTATTGTTTTTGTTCCAAAACTTACCGGTTTATATTCCTAACACTAATACACAAACACTTATTTTCTCTGGGCCAACAAGGTACCCTGAATATCGAAAAAACTGGCTTGCTTACAAGAGGAATCTCGTCTGTTGTCCCAGGACTTTCAAACTATTAGATGGCAGCAAAAAAAAAAATTTAAACATCCCAGATTGAGGCGCAGTATCCACATTTTAATTAATTAGAGAGACGGTACCTCAATTTAACGAAATTCAAGTTCTTCAAGAAAATATGATTAAAGGTAGACTGGAGTAAAGTATGGATTAAAAAATTTGAAAGTGACAGTATTGCTTTGGGCTCTGAATTCCGGGGAGCAGCAATAACACTTAATAAGGATATATTCATCAGTAAAATTAACCCACATGTTGAGACGTTGTACATTTAGGTGCCTCAGAAGCTAAGCAGGGCAAACTTTAGGGCATTGTGACTGGGGCGGCCGCACTGGGTGCTGAACTAGGGAAGGGGGTGCTAACCTCAGGAGGGCACTGTATTTAGCAATAACGGATTATCTAAAAACACCTGCTGCAAAGTTCCTTGTGTGTCCAGCTGTCCAGCTTTCAGACACCAATACAAATTTTAAGATAACTCATGGTTAATGTTCCTGCTAGAAAAGGAGATAGGAGTTTTGTCTAGTGGCAGTTTTTACTTGCCATAAAGTAGTGCAGAGGATTAGTATGCCTGTTGCAAAGAACAGAACTCATACCATGTAGATCACAGATATGTATTTTATGTGGATAGCTGAGAGGATTACTTCCTTTTTCGCAGAGATCCTTTTGTTATAGCAGTTCATAAGATAAAACCCTGAGGTAGAACAGTGACTTTTATAAACTGTCATCAAAGAGTGCATGCAGGCTGCATAAAATAGGTTAGGATAGTGTAAGTGTCAGCGCTCCTTCATCTTTCCTGCCCAGGAAGGCCCATTAGAATGCTAATTCTTTCAGATCAGGAATTACAGTTTAAAGGTATACTAGGGAATTCCAATGCTGGTCTATGAGAGGAGTAGGCCTCAAAGTAGTAAAAGAAGACTTTGGGAGTTTTTCACTACCACGACATGTCAAACTTAAAAGTACATTTGCAGTCTTTTACTTACACAGCACCATGCCCTATGGGAAACCTAGGTCCTCCCATAGCGGTGACCTAAATGTAATAAAAGGGGCGGTTAAGGCTTGGCAAGAGGTATTAAATGCCAAGTTAGAAGTGGCAGTGAAACTGTACACACAGACTCTGCAGTGGCAGGCCTGAGACATGTTTACAGGGCTGCTTAAGTGGGTGGCACAATTGTAGCATTTACTTTACAGGCCCTGGGCATAAGGTGTACCATGATACAAGGGACTTATAAGTAAATTAAATATGCCAATTGTGTATACACCAATGTTACCATGTTTTAGGGGAGAGGCACATGCATTTTAACCCTAGTCAGCAGTGGTAAGGTGCTCAGAGTCTTAAGGTCAACAAAATGATATAGCAAAAACTGAGGTAAAAAGCAAAAGATCTAGGGTAAGACCACCCTAAGGATCTCAGGTCTAACAGTGGAGAATCTTTTCTTCAGTTCCCAACTGGAGCCACTGGAGGATGCAACACCATCCATGGCATCCCCAGCAGTCCTCTGTAGTAAGTCAGGGGGCAATCACTGCAGTGCATAGCACTGCTCTTACCTATCTGGGTGCCTTGCAGCCTTTCTCCAATATACGTCTGGGCTAGGTGACAGCTATACTTTGTGCATTCCCTCTAGACAGCTACAATCACAGAGGATGGGTGGGTATGACAAAGGACTCATCCTACATTCTGATGGGCGTTCCTGGGCAGGAAGGGTGGAGGGGAGCTGGCACTTACACTTAGATAGGGAAGTGCCTGTTCCTACACAAAGGGCTGATTACCCCCTACTGATAGCCTGGAGCCAGGGAGAAATTATCTCTATGCACTTCAAAGACCCTTCTTTGAAGTCACCCCTGCTTCAAAGACATATATTGGTATACGAGCTGGGTCTCTGACACTACCAAATCAGTACATTACTGGACCATGGAAGAACTCTGCTGGAGTAAAGACAGCTGTATTGTAATGATTGCCACTCTACCTGGACTGACTGTTTCAAGGAACTGCTTCTCTGTTTTGTTGAGCTGTCCTGCTGCCTGCTGATCTCTCCCCTGCTGAGGACAAACAAGGAGTGGACCCATCTCACTTGAACCCAGAGGGTCTCCAAGGGCTTGCTACATTTCCACCTGTTCTTTTGCAGTTTCAGGGACATCACAGACTGTCTGCAACTCTCCTAGTGTTCCTGGATTCTGTCACCTGGGAGTCCTACCATTGCCTGAGGTGCCCCCTCAAGGCCTGGGCCTCAGATGTGGGTTGTTCTGCAGCTGATTTTTGAAAAAGACAACGCATCCTCACAACTGCACCGGTCGGAACCGATGCATTGCCCCTTCGATGCTGGTGCAAAGGCTGTTCGACATTTGCCAATCCACAGCCTGCATGGCCTGAAAAACGACACTCTACGTGGCTTGAGGACAATGCATTGAATTCATTTCTATGTAGCTTGGCACTGACTTGGGTCCCCAATGCTTGGAAAATATCACTTCATTGCCTTCTCATTTTCCTTGATGTCAACGCTTGCTCCATGCAAGGTACTTCTTCAGCAAACCCTGTGTGGGTTCTGTATTCGGCCTACCCTCCATCGCGGTTGGCCTGAACTTTGGATATGCACCGGTCCCTTGCAACTTCAAGTAACCTTTTGACTGCTAGTGACTTCAAAGCACTATTTTTAGTTTAATGTTTAAAAATTCATATCTCGACTTCAACTGATTGGATTTTTATCATTTTGGTCTTGTTTTACTCACATAAATAGGCTCTATTGTTCTAATTCTGCGGGGAGTCTTTTTGTGGTGTTTTCATTGTGTCACTGTGCATGTTGTCCAAACACTTTACACATTGTCTCATTAGATAAGCCTCCCTTCTCTGTGCCAAGCTACCATAGGGAGAGCACAGGTTATCTCTAAGTGTGTATCTGTCAGACCACTGCGGTCCTTACCATCTGCCCACAGCGTTGTCTTGCAGAGATGATACGAACCTGGCTTCACTATTCTTTTCCTCCCACTTGCATAAGTGTAGCAACAGGGCAAGAATGAATGCTGGGACATGGGGAAGGAGATCCTGGTAATGTGATATGTAGTTTCACTCTTTGTAGGACACGTATTTGGACCTTGAAACGTAAAAAAACAGGGTCAGTAAGCAGGGAAACTTGTGATACCCTGTGTGCCTCCCACCCACCCTCGGCATGTAATAACTACCTGGAAAAGGAGAGTGAAGTGCATGAAGGGAGTATTTGGTGCAGTAAGAAAGGAGGTGTGCCAAAACAAAGGACTCTCCAGTATAAGGACCCTGTAATACATAAATTGAAAATAAGGGTTTGTATTTCATACACAATCAAAAGCATTCTAATTGGGATAGAAAAAGGGAAAAGTTAAGAAATAATATTAATCTTGTCAAGCTAGGATAACAAATGTCCACGCGTCAACCAGGAGCTCAGTTATTTTTACTGAGTGCCTTCTGATATGAAATAAGAAATATGAGCACTCCATGCGCTGCATATGTAATCCCAAAGATGATGCCCCCAAAAGGAAAACCAAGAATTAAGCCCCCAAGCACACTTGAAAATAAGTGCTTCCAAGCAATTGCACTCCAGGCATGAAGCAGCAGCTGTTCTGTTCAACAGCATGCCACCACTGCATGCTGATCTAATAATCCAGGAAAGAAAACAAGACAACAAGTTTGCAGAAAAGAATGCTCCGTACGCTTGTATACTGCGAAGGGATTGGGGCACACTCCACTGAAAGGCTTTTTAAACAAGGAAGAACCAAAGATGTCACATGGAGTCCAAGAGGCGCAAGAAGCGAACAACTGCACTGCTAACCTTGCAGTGAGTCAACCTGCTTTCTAGCTGCGCTTGACCACAATGTAGCCTGTTGTCTCTCCAGGTCACACTTAAATGAAAAACGCATAACAGGTCAGTACCCACACCCTGACCTATCATGCCGCATTCACTTGCCTATTTTGCCTGGAGGATGTTCACACAGTGAAATCCCAGCCTAGACTATCTAGCTTACCCTGACTAGAGGACTGTAGCCCCTCCTTAGACAGGGTGCATACCTCAGCCAACTAGAGACCCAATTTCAAACACCCACCCCCGATTAACAAAGTTAATTTACCTCTGGCAACGCCACTCAGGAAAGAAGGCCCCCATTGCCAGATGCTGCTCTGAGCGTCGCAAGCAGCCTGACCACTCCAAATTAAGCAGGACTCGTGGATGCACGTTTCAAGGCACCCGCCATATCCCTAAACTCTTCTGAGCTGAAAGACAGGGTAAGATGAGAAGTGGGACAGCTGGGCTCCAGGGGAGCTCGCTGCAAACAATGCTGTGGTACCGTAGGCACTTTTGACTGAGTTCCTAAAAAATAGAAGGGAGAAGTCTTGAGTATAGTCTAATAGTTTGCATTCCCTGATGTGACCACCAGTGAATGGGGAATAACCCTAAGCATGGTACACGAAGGATGGTTGGACAGGTATTCGCATGACAACTACTAGAGCCCCTGCCTCAAGGGTGATTGTGCTATTGAATTTGAATGTTAAATTCCTAAGCCTGTGTAGAGTTAGAAAGGAAATACTACTTTTTCTTATAAAAGCAAGTATTTGGCTGAACACTAATTTGCTACTCATACTGTTTGCACTTTGAGTTATGAGTCATGTACACAGACCTGTAACTACATCCCCCCAAGGAAGCTTTGACTGATCAACCACAGCTAGCACTGACAATCAAGTACAGAAGAGGTACTTGACCCAGTTAAGCAGTATCCATTTTATATCAGGCACCAGGACATCATTAGTAAAAGGCCTCAACCACCATGGTTGGGCCTAGTAGCCCCTGCATGACCGTGGCCCTTTTAAAGGGGTTCTGACAACAAAGAAAAATATTATAGTACACAATAATGAAATACTCTACAACCAAACCCAATAACCAACAAATAAATACATTCAAATTAAAAAATAAATATATTACCAAAGAAAGAATAAAATAAACTATTCTAACAATATTTACACATAATTAACATTAAGACAATAATGCATCATATAATAAGTAATGAAGCATAACAACATTATTGTAAAATGATAATATATACAAATATATTAAAACAATTGAACACTTACAAATGGTATTCTTACCTGTGATATTCTGTCCCACAATATTTGTTAGATAATACTTGTGTTCAACAATATTTTTGCATTTATTTTAAGGCATGGAAAATTGGCCCAGGGTTATAACTCTCTCCTCTCTTGTTATAACACGCTGTTTGTGTTATAACAAGTGTGCATATCTGTTTTGTTCTTTTCTCTTTTTCTCCCTTTTTAGGATAGTGGTAAAAGCGATTTTTCTTTTTTCAGTTATTTATTATTGGAAATTTGGTACAGCTGATGAATGGATTAATTTTTTCCCTTGAAAATTGGGGATTATGACCTCACCCTCTAGTGCCTATGAAAGGAATGTACTTCCCTGAGCCCAATCTTCCTTTCAGATATGAAAGTTACAAAAAACAGAGAATGCCAGTCTTTCCCCCAAAAACCCCAGGAACCTGGCATTGCCTGAAATATGGATGTGATGCAATCCAGCTTATTCCTGCTCCTTCCAGTGAGCCAACTCACAAGAATGGTCTTCTATACCACGTAGATTCTTCACTAGATTTCCCTCAGAAGCTGCAGGTTACCATTATCAATGTTGCATTTCTTCTTGACTATACCAATAGACTCTACGTGGAGACCCAACATTTACTGCTCAGTAGACTGCAAAGGATCCAAAACACAACAGCAAGACAACTGCTATACAATCATCTATGGGCCATATCGCAACAGTTTTCCAAGGACTTTACTGAACATGAGTGGCCAGACACTTGGCCTCCAAGGCTCTCATTTTTGCCAAAAGTACTGTGTACAGCAAGGGCCCATACTTCATCCAAAGAAAGCTGCCAAAATATCCACAGAAGAGAACCCGAGCTCTAGACTAGGACCTCAGCTGACTATTTCCCTCTACAAGAAAATGCATTGCTGAAACTCCCTTCTTCATATGTGGAAGCAACACTTTGAAACTCTTTCTCCACAAAGACAAGAAACATCCAACACCTCTTTCAATTCAGAAATGCAGTGAGGACTTAGCTCTTCCTAAAAGTATGATGATGGATAGCATAGCCATCAAGCAAGACCAGTTACCATCACTAGGAGTAGCTGGAACTCAGCAGTATACCCACTCAAAGCTGGGACAAATCATCATAAAGATGGTGCACAAAAACATATGCACAGCTATTACTCACTCTCCTTTGCTTCCCTACACGCAATAGCACAGCTGCACAGCACACTTGCAGAGACAAAATAAAAACACCCTTTGTCATGCAGACACAACAATAAACATCTTCCCAAACAGTATTCACATAACTTTCTCCATCGACACTAGAGCCTTATACACCTATGCATCATCACTCTCACTCCTTCTGCTTGCCTACTTTTAAAGGTGCACTGAAAAAACACAATAGGAACAAAATTCCGGTTCTCATGGATGGCACTGAAACACTTTACACATATGTCACAACATAGGCACACATACAGTCTTTAAATGTACTTATGAAGTAGAGGGTGCATGCCAGCACATATGCTTCAGTGATGTTCAGATGAAAATACTTCATGCATGGCTCTAGGGAACATGTACCAGAACTCTGTTTTAGATTGCTAGAAGAGTCATACTAGATCTCAAAAGTTTATTTTTTTTCACTTCAATGCCCATGAAAATCACACCGGCTCACCGAGAGATTTCCATGGTTTGAGGCTCTGAGGTCAGGCACAGCAAAAAACTTGAAGCCTGGTTGAGAGAGTTGTGCTGTTACTGAGATGAGAGAGACTGTCAGTAGCAGCAGCAGATGATTATAGCAGGAGGATTTTCTTTTTGCTTATTGTCTTCACAGGAGAGTATCGACAGGGGCGGCTCCTACGCAGTGGCGGAGGGGCGTTGCCCCCCTGGATGAGCCAGGAGATGTAAAATAAAACTATAGCTTGCTATCGTTTTATGTTTCATTTTTCATCTGCTGACTCAGCCAGCTGGTGCAGGGATGGATGGGGCTGGGCCACGGGGAGGTGGGAGAGCGGGAGGTGGGAGAGTGCACTAAGTGCACCAGTGTGTGTGCCTGGCTAAACACACACGCGCACCTAGGTTTCTCCAGCCGGGCTGGAGAAACAGCACAGAACCCAGGCTTGTGTCTGAGCAGTAGCATGTAAGCAGTGCTAGGAGTGCTGGGGAGCCTGTGCTGGGGTCCCAGAACACCAGAAGAGGATCGAGGTGGCAGGAGATGGTGACGGGAGACTGGCAGCGCAAGGTAAGTGGTTTCTTTTCTTTTTTTTTGTTTCCCCCATCATCACACCCCACTCCAAACCTCGTCCCCCTCCTTGACCTATGCAGCGGCCACCACTGAGTATGGCTGTTGATTCACCAACATGCCAGGGGTAGTGGAAGTGACATCACACACCCTTCAACCTTAACAACATTATAGGAAGTGACATGATATGACCATTGTTGCTGAATATTCCCAGGAAGTGAGGTCACACAACCTTAATCCTAATGGCATGACAATAACTTACATTACTGAAGAGGCATAAGAACAGTAACATTAATATAACAACACAACACAAACATATACCTCTTTTCAATACCACAAATTAGGATGTTGACATGGTCTTTGAAAGCTGAGGGGTGAAGTCCTTGTCCTGATCTCTAATGAGCGAGTGAAGCAAATGGGCCCGACCTTTTCTTTGGGATGTTTGAGGTCCTTCCCATAAGAAAACTTTGTAACAAATTGAGTCAAATAAAGCATTTTAAAGCATAATTTTCTCATAAATTTGCTAAAAAATTTTGGCTCTCAAAAGGCACTTATTAAATATTCAATTCCGTTATTGTGTGCCAAGGCAATGAAACCTGATGCTCCCCATTAGATGACCCCTGTTTTTTTACATGTGCTACGGGTGCCTCCATATGTCAAAAATTGCCTCCAATATGTCAGGTCCAGAATTTTGGTCATGGGTGCCCCCTTGTCAAATATCACATAAGTAAGTCAGTGTTAGAATATCGCCATTAAAGCTATCCATATATCATAGGTAACCCATTTGTCAAAAAATGACCTCTACTATGTTAGGGCCAGCATTTTTTCATTTCTGCCCCTGCCCACCTTGGTTGTCCTCCTTTCTGTTAAGAATTACCTTCAATGTGCCAGAGACCACATTTTTTAGGGGTGCCATATGCCAAGTATTTTACAATATGTGTCCACTATGACAAGAATTACCTCCACTTTGCCAGTGCCAGTATGTTGTCAGAGGTGCCTATCATGCTAATCAGTGCCTCCAGTATGCCAGTACCAATAGTTTGCAATGGGTACCTCATAAGCCCAGAATTACCTTCTACATGCTAGGTCCAATGAAAGACTCACCAGCAAAAATCTGCATCCTCACTCACGATCACTTACATTCACTCACTCATACTCATTCTCACTCAGTCACACTTTGTCTCACTCATTAGTTTCTACTCACTTGCACTCACTTATTTCTCACTCTCTCTTTCACTCACTCTTGCTTTCACTAATGCTCTTCACTCTCACTCATTACCATTCTGATTTAGTCATACTTTCTCATTCACACTTACTTGCACTCACTAATACTGATACCCACATGTTCACTCTCTCTGACTCACGCATTAATTTATATTAACTCACTTTCAGTCAAATTTACTCTGACTCATTCATACTTTCACACTCACTCACAATAACTTGCAATCACTCTACCTCATTCTTAGTTATACTCACTCTGACTTAGTAATTCTCACAGATACACTCACTGTCACTCACACCCATTTTCACTCACACGCCCTAACACTCCTCACGCTCATTCTTATTCATTCTCAGACACACAACCCCTTATTTGCAGTCACTCTTACACTCACCCATTCCAACTCACTATGATTCAGTCATGTAAACTGACAATCAATCTCACTCTTTCTCACTCACTGACCTACACTCTGTCACTTTCACTCAAACACACAAATATTCACAAATAGATATGCTCTCATATACAAAATTTCTCTTTCACTGAAACACTCTCTCACCTACAAGCATGCACACAGCATATTTTTAAAAGCATTTACTCACCTCAGATGCCCAGTGAAGGACTTGTTCCATCTCTTGGTGTTTCATTTTTTATTACAATAATAGTACATGTTATTCATTATTACTATAATAAAAATGCAGTGGTTGGTTTGTGAAAAATAAGTACAAGTGCCCCAAAATTGTTCCATGGATAGTAGCACGTAGTTATTCCACAGGTGCTACCACTTCCACCATTGGCGCACCGACTGCTTGATTGAGAATCGTGCAAAACAAAATTTGAACTAGCGAGTGAAATGAGAAAGCCCAGCTTTTTTTATGGGGACTTGCGAGACAGAGGGTTCTTCACTGCAAAACCTTTGAAAAATAATGCCAAGAAAGCATTTTACAACACAGTTCTCACTTAAATTTGCTACAAAGCCATAGGTTTTGAATGGGCACCCTTGAGCTATTTGAGTACTTTGATGGTGCACTTAGGCAAGGGCAGTGGTGTGTCAAGGGCTGTTTCATGCTTTATTTTTAACTTAAAAGTGATGAACCTTGACGGGTGGGTCACATAATTTATCCATATGTGCCATTAGACCCAGTTCAGGCTGGAGACTCCTGAATTTCTGAGCCAAAAATGTTTTTTATTTGTCTGTCTTCCACCTGAAATTGCCCTGGCTTCAGCAGAAGTCAATGGGGCAAATATATTCTCCTGATTATTTTTATAAATCTCCATTTTCCTCTTCTAAAATGTTGGCTTGTATGTTTATCTTACATATTTTATGTAATTAAATGATCCGAATTGGTCCAATAACACACTGACTGACAGACCAGTATATAGGGGGAGTTCCCATTAGTACAAAAATGGCGCTCATCATGGATGGCAGAATTTACCAGTAACTGGGTCATACAGTACTTGGTAAAATAGTAAATATACCTTAATCACTACTAGACCTCGATAAAAAAGGAATGTCGTAGGTTTATACCCACAAGAAAGAGCATTTTCCTTACTATCAGCCGAGGTCTGTCCTTTGGGGCTGAGAGGCCACGCCCCCCACCTTTTTCTCCACAAGAAGAGTGTTTGTCTGTCAGGCTCAGCAAAGGTCAGCCTGACAGACACTCTTCATTTTCAGGTCAGGCAGCCAGGAGCTGGACATGTGCTATTTGAGCAGGCTTCCTGCTGCCTGAGCTTAACTTTGCTGGGCTGAAGAAGTCACAGCCATGTGGGCGTGACCTCTTCAGCCTAGTAAAGGTGACTCGAGGCCCTCCCCCTCATGATGAGGGGGAACGTCACTCATTGCCTCAGACCTGGGTGCTTCAGTTTTAAGCCCTGAAGCGCCCAGGGCTGAGCGTCAATCAGTGACACCTCGTCACAAAGTCGGGTGGGGTCAGCAGTCTCACTGAACCCATCCCAAACTATGGCTAGTTGGGACTGCTGCCTTCCCTCAGTGGCTGACCTTAGGTTAGCCAGTGAGGGAAGGCAGTAGTCCTAACCCTCCTGGAACCTCCGAGGCAGAGAGTAAGTGTGTGTTTTTAAGTGAATGTTTGGTGTGTGCGTGTAGAATGAGTGTAGTGAATGGATGTGTGTGTGCATGCACGTGTGAATCAATGAGTGTGCATGTGTGCCTGTCTGTCCGGCCCGTGCCCTCCCTCCTAAAATTACCGTCTGCCACTGCTTACTACATCTCACAACTTCCCCTTCGTTGGTGACACAAAGTACTACTTTTAACACGTATACTGCCCAAAATCTCTTCCAAAACACTTTTTCCCCTGATGGCTTCTAGCATTTGGAACAGCTAATAAATGGTAGTGTACGTAGAATAACCTGCACTGTAGAAAAAAATCTACATGTTTCAACAGCAGACAAAATCAAAAATATACCAACACCAGCAAATTATAAAACGATCTATTAAAGGACGTTCAGTTGAAAGCAGCAACATATATTTTTTTAAAGTAAAGGATCACAAGGAAGCCAAAAGAATCATATATCCCAAAAATGACAACACTTGGACACTGGACAGGAACACAAAACCTGGACTCTTGAATTGAAGGGAGATGTTCTATCGACTTAGACATCCAGCCCCACAAACGTTTGTTAATTTAATAGAAACAACTGCCAAGAAGAAAGAACTATGCTGTGATATTTGGCTGGGACCTATCAGGTCGATGGAAATTATAACAAATAAGGCAAAAGTTTAAAATGAATGCAAATAAAACAGGAAACCCATTTACTGAATCAGAACCTGTATATGTGCAGAGCAGTTAAATGAAATACAAAGTTAAACTTTGTGCACTGTTGTTTTTTGACACATCTCCCCCATTTTGCAGAGGCAACGCTTTATAAAAAGTCCAACAATAAACAACAGACAGTAGTGCAAAGGTGGTGTGGTCTGCGCGGTTACTACTCAATCAGTCACCTGGTTGAATGGTTGTGTCCCCAATTGTCCTGCTTTTCTTGACCACACTGTGCAAGAACAAACATGCAGAGCTACAATGTCTGGCATTAACCTCTTAGCTGCTGGTTTCACCCCCCCCCCCAGTGCTGAGCCCTTTTTTAACTATTTGGGGTAGTTCGCGCTTAGGCTTTCATAACTTTTTGTCCACATAAGCCATCCACGCCAAATTTGCGTCCTTTTTTCCCAACATCCTAGGGATTCTAATAGTACCCAGAGTTTGTGGTTTCCCCTGGAGGAGACCAATAAAATAGCCAAAATACAGTGAAAATTTCATTTTTTCCCAAAAAAACGGGAAAAAAGGGCTGCCGAAGAAGGCTTGTGGTTTTTTCCCTGAAAATGCCATCAAAAAAGGGTTTCTGGTGCTGAAATCACTATCTTCCCACCTTTCAGGAACGGGCATTTCTCAAATAGACGTCTTTTTTACACACTCTCTTATATTTGGAAGGAAAAAATTTAGAGAAAGATAAGGGGCAATAACACTTGTTTTGCTATTCTATGTTCCCCCAAGTCTCCCAATAAAAATGATACCTCACTTGTGTGGGTAGCCCTTGCGCCCGCGACAGAAAATGCCCCAAAACACAACGTGGACACATCACATTTTTTGACAGAATACAGAGCTGTTTTTTGCAAAGTGCCTACCTGTAGATTTTGGCCTCTAGCTCAGCCGGCACATAGGGAAACCTACAAAACCAGTGCATTTTTTAAAACTAGAGACCTAGGGGAATCCAAGATGGGGTGACTTGTGGGGCTCGGACCAGGTTCTGTTACCCAGAATCCTTTGCAAACCTCAAAACGTGGCTAAAAAAACACGTTTTCCTCTCATTTCGGTGACAGAAAGTTCTGGAATCTGAGAGGAGCCACAAATTTCCTTCCACCCAGCGTTCCCCCAAGTCTCCCAATAAAAATGATACCTCACTTGTGTGGGTAGGCCTAGCGACAGGAAATGCCCCAAAACACAACGTGGACACATCACATTTTTTGACAGAATACAGAGCTGTTTTTTGCAAAGTGCCTACCTGTAGATTTTGGCCTCTAGCTCAGCCGGCACATAGGGAAACCTACCAAACCTGTGCATTTTCTAAACTAGAGACCTAGGGGAATCCAAGATGGGGTGACTTGTGGGGCTCGGACCAGGTTCTGTTACCCAGAATCCTTTGCAAACCTCAAAACGTGGCTAAAAGAACACGTTTTCCTCTCATTTCGGTGACAGAAAGTTCTGGAATCTGAGAGGAGCCACAAATTT
Organism: Pleurodeles waltl; assembly: GCF_031143425.1. Taxonomy (NCBI): domain Eukaryota; kingdom Metazoa; phylum Chordata; class Amphibia; order Caudata; family Salamandridae; genus Pleurodeles; species Pleurodeles waltl. The sequence continues at coordinate 649,373,500 of NC_090447.1, forward strand.
CCTTCCACCCAGCGTTCCCCCAAGTCTCCCGATAAAAATGATACCTCACTTGTGTGGGTAGGCCTAGCGACAGGAAATGCCCCAAAACACAACGTGGACACATCACATTTTTTGACAGAATACAGAGCTGTTTTTTGCAAAGTGCCTACCTGTAGATTTTGGCCTCTAGCTCAGCTGGCACATAGGGAACCCTACCAAACCTGGGCATTTTTGAAAACTAGAGACCTAGGGGAATCCAAGATGGGGTGACTTGTGGGGCTCGGACCAGGTTCTGTTACCCAGAATCCTTTGCAAACCTCAAAACGTGGCTAAACAAACACGTTTTCCTCTCATTTCATGACAGAAAGTTCTGGAATCTGAGAGGAGCCACAAATTTCCTTCCACCCAGCGTTCCCCCAAGTCTCCCGATAAAAATGATGCCTCACTTGTGTGGGTAGGCCTAGCGCCCGCGACAGGAAATGCCCCAAAACACAACGTGGACACATCACATTTTTTGACAGAATACAGAGCTGTTTTTTGCAAAGTGCCTACCTGTAGATTTTGGCCTCTAGCTCAGCCGGCACATAGGGAACCCTACCAAACCTGGGCATTTTTGAAAACTAGAGACCTAGGGGAATTCAAGATGGGGTGACTTGTGGGGCTCTGACCAGGTTCTGTAACCCAGAATCCTTTGCAAACCTCAAAACGTGGCTAAAAAAACACATTTTCCTCACATTTCAGTGACAGAAAGTTCTGGAATCTGAGAGGAGCCACAAATATCCTTCCACCCAGCGTTCCCCCAAGTTTCCCAATAAAAATGATACCCCACCGGTGTGGGTAGGCCTAGCGCCCGCGACAGGAAATGCCCCAAAACACAGCGTGGACACATCCCATTTTTTTGACAGAAAACAGAGCTGTTTTTTCAAAGTGCCTAGCTGTGGATTTTGGCCTCTAGCTCAGCCGGCACCTAGGGAAACCTACCAACCCTATGCATTTTTGGAAACTAGAGACCTAGGGGAATCCAAGATGGGGTGACTTGTGGGGCTCTGACCAGGTTCTGTTACCCAGAATCCTTTGCAAAACCTCAAAATGTGGCTAAAAAAACACGTTTTCCTCTCATTTCGGTGACAGAAAGTTCTGGAATCTGAGAGGAGCCACAAATTTCCTTCCACCCAGCGTTCCCCCAACTCTCCCAATAAAAATGATACCTCACTTGTGTGGGTAGCCCTTGCGCCCGCGACAGAAAATGCCCCAAAACACAACGTGGACACATCACATTTTTTGACAGAATACAGAGCTGTTTTTTGCAACGTGCCTACCTGTAGATTTTGGCCTCTAGCTCAGCCGGCACATAGGGAAACCTACCAAACCTGTGCATTTTTTAAAACTAGAGACCTAGGGGAATCCAAGATGGGGTGACTTGTGGGGCTCGGACCAGGTTCTGTTACCCAGAATCCTTTGCAAACCTCAAAACGTGGCTAAAAAAACACGTTTTCCTCTCATTTCGGTGACAGAAAGTTCTGGAATCTGAGAGGAGCCACAAATTTCCTTCCAACCATCGTTCCCCCAAGTCTCCCGATAAAAATGATACCTCACTTGTGTGGGTAGGCCTAGCGACAGGAAATGCCCCAAAACACAACGTGGACACATCACATTTTTTGACAGAATACAGAGCTGTTTTTTGCAAAGTGCCTACCTGTAAATTTTGGCCTCTAGCTCAGCTGGCACATAGGGAACCCTACCAAACCTGGGCATTTTTGAAAACTAGAGACCTAGGGGAATCCAAGATGGGGTGACTTGTGGGGCTCGGACCAGGTTCTGTTACCCAGAATCCTTTGCAAACCTCAAAATGTGGCTAAAAAAACACGTTTTCCTCTCATTTCGGTGACAGAAAGTTCTGGAATCTGAGAGGAGCCACAAATTTCCTTCCACCCAGCGTTCCCCCAAGTCTCCCAATAAAAATGATACCTCACTTGTGTGGGTAGGCCTAGCGACAGGAAATGCCCCAAAACACAACGTGGACACATCACATTTTTTTACAGAATACAGAGCTGTTTTTTGCAAAGTGCCTACCTGTAGATTTTGGCCTCTAGCTCAGCCGGCACATAGGGAAACCTACCAAACCTGTGCATTTTTGAAAACTAGAGACCTAGGGGAATCCAAGATGGGGTGACTTGTGGGGCTCGGACCAGGTTCTGTTACCCAGAATCCTTTGCAAACCTCAAAACGTGGCTAAAAAAACACGTTTTCCTCTCATTTCGGTGACAGAAAGTTCTGGAATCTGAGAGGAGCCACAAATTTCCTTCCACCCAGCGTTCCCCCAAGTCTCCCGATAAAAATGATACCTCACTTGTGTGGGTAGGCCTAGCGACAGGAAATGCCCCAAAACACAACGTGGACACATCACATTTTTTGACAGAATACAGAGCTGTTTTTTGCAAAGTGCCTACCTGTAGATTTTGGCCTCTAGCTCAGCTGGCACATAGGGAACCCTACCAAACCGGGGCATTTTTGAAAACTAGAGACCTAGGGGAATCCAAGATGGGGTGACTTGTGGGGCTCGGACCAGGTTCTGTTACCCAGAATCCTTTGCAAACCTCAAAACGTGGCTAAAAAAACACGTTTTCCTCTCATTTCGGTGACAGAAAGTTCTGGAATCTGAGAGGAGCCACAAATTTCCTTCCACCCAGCGTTCCCCCAAGTCTCCCGATAAAAATGATACCTCACTTGTGTGGGTAGGCCTAGCGACAGGAAATGCCCCAAAACACAACGTGGACACATCACATTTTTTGACAGAATACAGAGCTGTTTTTTGCAAAGTGCCTACCTGTAGATTTTGGCCTCTAGCTCAGCTGGCACATAGGGAACCCTACCAAACCGGGGCATTTTTGAAAACTAGAGACCTAGGGGAATTCAAGATAGGGTGACTTGTGGGGCTCTGACCAGGTTCTGTAACCCAGAATCCTTTGCAAACCTCAAAACGTGGCTAAAAAAACACGTTTTCCTCACATTTCAGTGACAGAAAGTTCTGGAATCTGAGAGGAGCCACAAATATCCTTCCACCCAGCGTTCCCCCAAGTCTCCTAATAAAAATGATACCCCACCTGTGTGGGTAGGCCTAGCGCCCGCGACAGGAAATGCCCCAAAACACAACGTGGACACATCCCATTTTCTTGACAGAAAACAGAGCTGTTTTTTCAAAGTGCCTAGCTGTGGATTTTGGCCTCTAGCTCAGCCGGCACCTTGGGAAAACTACCAACCCTATGCATTTTTGGAAACTAGAGACCTAGGGGAATCCAAGATGGGGTGACTTGTGGGGCTCTGACCAGGTTCTGTTACCCAGAATCCTTTGCAAACCTCAAAATGTGGCTAAAAAAACACGTTTTCCTCTCATTTCGGTGACAGAAAGTTCTGGAATCTGAGAGGAGCCACAAATTTCCTTCCACCCAGCGTTCCCCCAAGTCTCCCAATAAAAATGATACCTCACTTGTGTGGGTAGCCCTTGCGCCCGCGACAGAAAATGCCCCAAAACACAACGTGGACACATCATATTTTTTGACAGAATACAGAGCTGTTTTTTGCAAAGTGCCTACCTGTAGATTTTGGCCTCTAGCTCAGCCGGCACATAGGGAAACCTACCAAACCTGTGCATTTTTGAAAACTAGAGACCTAGGTGAATCCAAGATGGGGTGACTTGTGGGGCTCGGACCAGGTTCTGTTACCCAGAATCCTTTGCAAACCTCAAAACGTGGCTAAAAAAACACGTTTTCCTCTCATTTCGGTGACAGAAAGTTCTGGAATCTGAGAGGAGCCACAAATTTCCTTCCACCCAGCGTTCCCCCAAGTCTCCCGATAAAAATGATACCTCACTTGTGTGGGTAGGCCTAGCGACAGGAAATGCCCCAAAACACAACGTGGACACATCACATTTTTTGACAGAATACAGAGCTGTTTTTTGCAAAGTGCCTACCTGTAGATTTTGGCCTCTAGCTCAGCTGGCACATAGGGAAACCTACCAAACTTGGGCATTTTTGAAAACTAGAGACCTAGGGGAATCCAAGATGGGGTGACTTGTGGGGCTCGGACCAGGTTCTGTTACCCAGAATCCTTTGCAAACCTCAAAACGTGGCTAAAAAAACACGTTTTCCTCTCATTTCGGTGACAGAAAGTTCTGGAATCTGAGAGGAGCCACAAATTTCCTTCCACCCAGCGTTCCCCCAAGTCTCCCGATAAAAATGATACCTCACTTGTGTGGGTAGGCCTAGCGCCCGTGACAGGAAATGCCCCAAAACACAACGTGGACACATCAAATTTTTGACAGAATACAGAGCTGTTTTTTGCAAAGTGCCTACCTGTAGATTTTGGCCTCTAGCTCAGCTGACACATAGGGAACCCTACCAAACCTGGGCATTTTTGAAAACTAGAGACCTAGGGGAATCCAAGATGGGGTGACTTGTGGGGCTCGGACCAGGTTCTGTTACCCAGAATCCTTTGCAAACCTCAAAACGTGGCTAAAAGAACACGTTTTCCTCTCATTTCGGTGACAGAAAGTTCTGGAATCTGAGAGGAGCCACAAATTTCCTTCCACCCAGCGTTCCCCCAAGTCTCCCGATAAAAATGATACCTCACTTGTGTGGGTAGGCCTAGCGACAGGAAATGCCCCAAAACACAACGTGGACACATCACATTTTTTGACAGAATACAGAGCTGTTTTTTGCAAAGTGCCTACCTGTAGGTTTTGGCCTCTAGCTCAGCTGGCACATAGGGAACCCTACCAAACCTGGGCATTTTTGAAAACTAGAGACCTAGGGGAATCCAAGATGTGGTGACTTGTGGGGCTCGGACCAGGTTCTGTTACCCAGAATCCTTTGCAAACCTCAAAACGTGGCTAAACAAACACGTTTTCCTCTCATTTCATGACAGAAAGTTCTGGAATCTGAGAGGAGCCACAAATTTCCTTCCACCCAGCGTTCCCCCAAGTCTCCCGATAAAAATGATGCCTCACTTGTGTGGGTAGGCCTAGCGCCCGCGACAGGAAATGCCCCAAAACACAACGTGGACACATCACATTTTTTGACAGAATACAGAGCTGTTTTTTGCAAAGTGCCTACCTGTAGATTTTGGCCTCTAGCTCAGCCGGCACATAGGGAACCCTACCAAACCTGGGCATTTTTTAAAACTAGAGACCTAGGGGAATTCAAGATGGGGTGACTTGTGGGGCTCTGACCAGGTTCTGTAACCCAGAATCCTTTGCAAACCTCAAAACGTGGCTAAAAAAACACATTTTCCTCACATTTCAGTGACAGAAAGTTCTGGAATCTGAGAGGAGCCACAAATATCCTTCCACCCAGCGTTCCCCCAAGTTTCCCAATAAAAATGATACCCCACCGGTGTGGGTAGGCCTAGCGCCCGCGACAGGAAATGCCCCAAAACACAGCGTGGACACATCCCATTTTTTTGACAGAAAACAGAGCTGTTTTTTCAAAGTGCCTAGCTGTGGATTTTGGCCTCTAGCTCAGCCGGCACCTAGGGAAACCTACCAACCCTATGCATTTTTGGAAACTAGAGACCTAGGGGAATCCAAGATGGGGTGACTTGTGGGGCTCTGACCAGGTTCTGTTACCCAGAATCCTTTGCAAACCTCAAAATGTGGCTAAAAAAACACGTTTTCCTCTCATTTCGGTGACAGAAAGTTCTGGAATCTGAGAGGAGCCACAAATTTCCTTCCACCCAGCGTTCCCCCAACTCTCCCAATAAAAATGATACCTCACTTGTGTGGGTAGCCCTTGCGCCCGCGACAGAAAATGCCCCAAAACACAACGTGGACACATCACATTTTTTGACAGAATACAGAGCTGTTTTTTGCAACGTGCCTACCTGTAGATTTTGGCCTCTAGCTCAGCCGGCACATAGGGAAACCTACCAAACCTGTGCATTTTTTAAAACTAGAGACCTAGGGGAATCCAAGATGGGGTGACTTGTGGGGCTCGGACCAGGTTCTGTTACCCAGAATCCTTTGCAAACCTCAAAACGTGGCTAAAAAAACAAGTTTTCCTCTCATTTCGGTGACAGAAAGTTCTGGAATCTGAGAGGAGCCACAAATTTCCTTCCACCCAGCGTTCCCCCAAGTCTCCCGATAAAAATGATACCTCACTTGTGTGGGTAGGCCTAGCGACAGGAAATGCCCCAAAACACAACGTGGACACATCACATTTTTTGACAGAATACAGAGCTGTTTTTTGCAAAGTGCCTACCTGTAGATTTTGGCCTCTAGCTCAGCTGGCACATAGGGAACCCTACCAAACCTGGGCATTTTTGAAAACTAGAGACCTAGGGGAATCCAAGATGGGGTGACTTGTGGGGCTCGGACCAGGTTCTGTTACCCAGAATCCTTTGCAAACCTCAAAATGTGGCTAAAAAAACACATTTTCCTCTCATTTCGGTGACAGAAAGTTCTGGAATCTGAGAGGAGCCACAAATTTCCTTCCACCCAGCGTTCCCCCAAGTCTCCCAATAAAAATGATACCTCACTTGTGTGGGTAGGCCTAGCGACAGGAAATGCCCCAAAACACAACGTGGACACATCACATTTTTTTACAGAATACAGAGCTGTTTTTTGCAAAGTGCCTACCTGTAGATTTTGGCCTCTAGCTCAGCCGGCACATAGGGAAACCTACCAAACCTGTGCATTTTTGAAAACTAGAGACCTAGGGGAATCCAAGATGGGGTGACTTGTGGGGCTCGGACCAGGTTCTGTTACCCAGAATCCTTTGCAAACCTCAAAACATGGCTAAAAAAACACATTTTCTTCTCATTTCGGTGACAGAAAGTTCTGGAATCTGAGAGGAGCCACAAATTTCCTTCCACCCAGCGTTCCCCCAAGTCTCCCGATAAAAATGATACCTCACTTGTGTGGGTAGGCCTAGCGACAGGAAATGCCCCAAAACACAACGTGGACACATCACATTTTTTGACAGAATACAGAGCTGTTTTTTGCAAAGTGCCTACCTGTAGATTTTGGCCTCTAGCTCAGCCGGCACATAGGGAACCCTACCAAACCTGGGCATTTTTGAAAACTAGAGACCTAGGGGAATTCAAGATAGGGTGACTTGTGGGGCTCTGACCAGGTTCTGTAACCCAGAATCCTTTGCAAACCTCAAAACGTGGCTAAAAAAACACGTTTTCCTCACATTTCAGTGACAGAAAGTTCTGGAATCTGAGAGGAGCCACAAATATCCTTCCACCCAGCGTTCCCCCAAGTCTCCTAATAAAAATGATACCCCACCTGTGTGGGTAGGCCTAGCGCCCGCGACAGGAAATGCCCCAAAACACAACGTGGACACATCCCATTTTCTTGACAGAAAACAGAGCTGTTTTTTCAAAGTGCCTAGCTGTGGATTTTGGCCTCTAGCTCAGCTGGCACCTAGGGAAACCTACCAACCCTATGCATTTTTGGAAACTAGAGACCTAGGGGAATCCAAGATGGGGTGACTTGTGGGGCTCTGACCAGGTTCTGTTACCCAGAATCCTTTGCAAACCTCAAAATGTGGCTAAAAAAACACGTTTTCCTCTCATTTCGGTGACAGAAAGTTCTGGAATCTGAGAGGAGCCACAAATTTCCTTCCACCCAGCGTTCCCCCAAGTCTCCCAATAAAAATGATACCTCACTTGTGTGGGTAGCCCTTGCGCCCGCGACAGAAAATGCCCCAAAACACAACGTGGACACATCATATTTTTTGACAGAATACAGAGCTGTTTTTTGCAAAGTGCCTACCTGTAGATTTTGGCCTCTAGCTCAGCCGGCACATAGGGAAACCTACCAAACCTGTGCATTTTTGAAAACTAGAGACCTAGGGGAATCCAAGATGGGGTGACTTGTGGGGCTCGGACCAGGTTCTGTTACCCAGAATCCTTTGCAAACCTCAAAACGTGGCTAAAAAAACACGTTTTCCTCTCATTTCGGTGACAGACAGTTCTGGAATCTGAGAGGAGCCACAAATTTCCTTCCACCCAGCGTTCCCCCAAGTCTCCCGATAAAAATGATACCTCACTTGTGTGGGTAGGCCTAGCGACAGGAAATGCCCCAAAACACAACGTGGACACATCACATTTTTTGACAGAATACAGAGCTGTTTTTTGCAAAGTGCCTACCTGTAGATTTTGGCCTCTAGCTCAGCTGGCACATAGGGAACCCTACCAAACTTGGGCATTTTTGAAAACTAGAGACCTAGGGGAATCCAAGATGGGGTGACTTGTGGGGCTCGGACCAGGTTCTGTTACCCAGAATCCTTTGCAAACCTCAAAACGTGGCTAAAAAAACACGTTTTTCTCTTATTTCGGTGACAAAAGTTCTGGAATCTGAGAGGAGCCACAAATTTCCTTCCACCCAGCGTTCCCCCAAGTCTCCCGATAAAAATGATACCTCACTTGTGTGGGTAGGCCTAGCGACAGGAAATGCCCCAAAACACAACATGGACACATCCCATTTTTTGACAGAATACAGAGCTGTTTTTTGCAAAGTGCCTACCTGTAGATTTTGGCCTCTAGCTCAGCTGGCACATAGGGAACCCTACCAAACCTGGGCATTTTTGAAAACTAGAGACCTAGGGGAATCCAAGATGGGGTGACTTGTGGGGCTCGGACCAGGTTCTGTTACCCAGAATCCTTTGCAAACCTCAAAACGTGGCTAAAAAAACACGTTTTCCTCTCATTTCGGTGACAGAAAGTTCTGGAATCTGAGAGGAGCCACAAATTTCCTTCCACCCAGCATTCCCCCAAGTCTCCTAATAAAAATGATACCCCACCTGTGTGGGTAGGCCTAGCGCCCGCGACAGGAAATGCCCCAAAACACAACGTGGATACATCCCATTTTTTTGACAGAAAACAGAGCTGTTTTTTCAAAGTGCCTAGCTGTGGATTTTGGCCTCTAGCTCAGCCGGCACCTAGGGAAACCTACCAACCCTATGCATTTTTGGAAACTAGAGACCTAGGGGAATCCAAGATGGGGTGACTTGTGGGGCTCTGACCAGGTTCTGTTACCCAGAATCCTTTGCAAACCTCAAAATGTGGCTAAAAAAACACGTTTTCCTCTCATTTCGGTGACAGAAAGTTCTGGAATCTGAGAGGAGCCACAAATTTCCTTCCACCCAGCGTTCCCCCAAGTCTCCCAATAAAAATGATACCTCACTTGTGTGGGTAGCCCTTGCACCCGCGACAGAAAATGCCCCAAAACACAACGTGGACACATCACATTTTTTGACAGAATACAGAGCTGTTTTTTGCAAAGTGCCTACCTGTAGATTTTGGCCTCTAGCTCAGCCGGCACATAGGGAAACCTACCAAACCTGTGCATTTTTGAAAACTAGAGACCTAGGGGAATCCAAGATGGGGTGACTTGTGGGGCTCGGACCAGGTTCTGTTACCCAGAATCCTTTGCAAACCTCAAAACGTGGCTAAAAAAACACATTTTCCTCTCATTTCGGTGACAGAAAGTTCTGGAATCTGAGAGGAGCCACAAATTTCCTTCCACCCAGCGTTCCCCCAAGTCTCCCGATAAAAATGATACCTCACTTGTGTGGGTAGGCCTAGCGACAGGAAATGCCCCAAAACACAACGTGGACACATCACATTTTTTGACAGAATACAGAGCTGTTTTTTGCAAAGTGCCTACCTGTAGATTTTGGCCTCTAGCTCAGCTGACACATAGGGAACCCTACCAAACCTGTGCATTTTTTAAAACTAGAGACTTAGGGGAATCCAAGATGGGGTGACTTGTGGGGCTCTGACCAGGTTCTGTTACCCAGAATCCTTTGCAAACCTCAAAACGTGGCTAAAAAAACACATTTTCCTCACATTTCAGTGACAGAAAGTTCTGAAATCTGAGAGGAGCCACAAATTTCCTTCCACCCAGCGTTCCCCCAAGTCTCCCGATAAAAATGATATTTCACTTGTGTGGGTAGGACTAGCGCCCGCGACAGGAAATGCCCCAAAACACAACATGGACACATCCCATTTTTTGACAGAAAACACAGCTGTTTTTTGCAAAGTGCCTGCCTGTGGATTTTGGCCTCTAGCTCAGCCGGCACGTAGGGAAACCTACCAAACCTGTGCATTTTTTTAAACTAGAGACCTAGGGGAATCCAAGATGGGGTGACTTGTGGGGCTCTGACCAGGTTCTGTTACCCAGAATCCTTTGCAAACCTCAAAACGTGGCTAAAAAAACACATTTTCCTCACATTTCAGTGACAGAAAGTTCTGAAATCTGAGAGGAGCCACAAATTTCCTTCCACCCAGCGTTCCCCCAAGTCTCCCGATAAAAATGATACCTCACTTGTGTGGGTAGGCCTAGCGACAGGAAATGCCCCAAAACACAACATGGACACATCCCATTTTTTGACAGAATACAGAGCTGTTTTTTGCAAAGTGCCTACCTGTAGATTTTGGCCTCTAGCTCAGCTGGCACATAGGGAACCCTACCAAACCTGGGCCTTTTTGAAAACTAGAGACCTAGGGGAATCCAAGATGGGGTGACTTGTGGGGCTCGGACCAGGTTCTGTTACCCAGAATCCTTTGCAAACCTCAAAACGTGGCTAAAAGAACACGTTTTCCTCTCATTTCGGTGACAGAAAGTCCTGGAATCTGAGAGGAGCCACAAATTTCCTTCCACCCAGCGTTCCCCCAAGTCTCCCGATAAAAATGATACCTCACTTGTGTGGGTAGGCCTAGCGACAGGAAATGCCCCAAAACACAACGTGGACACATCACATTTTTTGACAGAATACAGAGCTGTTTTTTGCAAAGTGCCTACCTGTAGATTTTGGCCTCTAGCTCAGCTGGCACATAGGGAACTCTACCAAACCTAGGCATTTTTGAAAACTGGAGACCTAGGGGAATCCAAGATGGGGTGACTTGTGGGGCTCGGACCAGGTTCTGTTACCCAGAATCCTTTGCAAACCTCAAAACGTGGCTAAAAAAACACGTTTTCCTCTCATTTCGGTGACAGAAAGTTCTGGAATCTGAGAGGAGCCACAAATTTCCTTCCACCCAGCGTTCCCCCAAGTATCCTGATAAAAATGATACCTCACTTGTGTGGGTAGGCCTAGCGCCCGCGACAGGAAATGCCCCAAAACACAACGTGGACACATCACATTTTTTGACAGAATACAGAGCTGTTTTTTGCAAAGTGCCTACCTGTAGATTTTGGCCTCTAGCTCAGCTGACACATAGGGAACCCTACCAAACCTGTGCATTTTTGAAAACTAGAGACCTAGGGGAATCCAAGATGGGGTGACTTGTGGGGCTCGGACCAGGTTCTGTTACCCAGAATCCTTTGCAAACCTCAAAACGTGGCTAAAAAAACACATTTTCCTCACATTTCAGTGACAGAAAGTTCTGAAATCTGAGAGGAGCCAGAAATTTCCTTCCACCCAGCGTTCCCCTAAGTCTCCTGATAAAAATGATACCTCACTTGTGTGGGTAGGCCTAGCGACAGGAAATGCCCCAAAACACAACATGGACACATCCCATTTTTTGACAGAATACAGAGCTGTTTTTTGCAAAGTGCCTACCTGTAGATTTTGGCCTCTAGCTCAGCTGGCACATAGGGAACCCTACCAAATCTGTGCATTTTTGAAAACTGGAGACCTAGGGGAATCCAAGATGGGGTGACTTGTGGGGCTCGGACCAGGTTCTGTTACCCAGAATCCTTTGCAAACCTCAAAACGTGGCTAAAAAAACACGTTTTCCTCTCATTTCGGTGACAGAAAGTTCTGGAATCTGAGAGGAGCCACAAATTTCCTTCCACCCAGCGTTCCCCCAAGTCTCCCGATAAAAATGATACCTCACTTGTGTGGGTAGGCCTAGCGCCCGCGACAGGAAATGCCCCAAAACACAACGTGGACAAATCACATTTTTTGACAGAATACAGAGCTGTTTTTTGCAAAGTGCCTACCTGTAGATTTTGGCCTCTAGCTCAGCTGACACATAGGGAACCCTACCAAACCTGTGCATTTTTGAAAACTAGAGACCTAGGGGAATCCAAGATGGGGTGACTTGTGGGGCTCTGACCAGGTTCTGTTACCCAGAATCCTTTGCAAACCTCAAAACGTGGCTAAAAAAACACATTTTCCTCACATTTCAGTGACAGAAAGTTCTGAAATCTGAGAGGAGCCACAAATTTCCTTCCTCCCAGCGTTCCCCCAAGTCTCCCGATAAAAATGATACCTCACTTGTGTGGGTAGGACTAGCGCCCGCGACAGGAAATGCCCCAAAACACAACATGGACACATCCCATTTTTTGACAGAAAACACAGCTGTTTTTTGCAAAGTGCCTGCCTGTGGATTTTGGCCTCTAGCTCAGCCGGCACGTAGGGAAACCTACCAAACCTGTGCATTTTTTTAAACTAGAGACCTAGGGGAATCCAAGATGGGGTGACTTGTGGGGCTCTGACCAGGTTCTGTTACCCAGAATCCTTTGCAAACCTCAAAACGTGGCTAAAAAAACACATTTTCCTCTCATTTCGGTGACAGAAAGTTCTGGAATCTGAGAGGAGCCACAAATTTCCTTCCACCCAGCGTTCCCCCAAGTCTCCCGATAAAAATGATACCTCACTTGTGTGGGTAGGCCTAGCGACAGGAAATGCCCCAAAACACAACGTGGACACATCACATTTTTTGACAGAATACAGAGCTGTTTTTTGCAAAGTGCCTACCTGTAGATTTTGGCCTCTAGCTCAGCTGGCACATAGGGAACCCTACCAAACCTAGGCATTTTTGTAAACTGGAGACCTAGGGGAATCCAAGATGGGGTGCCTTGTGGGGCTCGGACCAGGTTCTGTTACCCAGAATCCTTTGCAAACCTCAAAACGTGGCTAAAAAAACACGTTTTCCTCTCATTTCGGTGACAGAAAGTTCTGGAATCTGAGAGGAGCCACAAATTTCCTTCCACCCAGCGTTCCCCCAAGTCTCCCGATAAAAATGATACCTCACTTGTGTGGGTAGGCCTAGCGCCCGCGACAGGAAATGCCCCAAAACACAACGTGGACACATCACATTTTTTGACAGAATACAGAGCTGTTTTTTGCAAAGTGCCTACCTGTAGATTTTGGCCTCTAGCTCAGCTGACACATAGGGAACCCTACCAAACCTGTGCATTTTTGAAAACTAGAGACCTAGGGGAATCCAAGATGGGGTGACTTGTGGGGCTCTGACCAGGTTCTGTTACCCAGAATCCTTTGCAAACCTCAAAACGTGGCTAAAAAAACAAATTTTCCTCACATTTCAGTGACAGAAAGTTCTGAAATCTGAGAGGAGCCACAAATTTCCTTCCACCCAGCGTTCCCCCAAGTCTCCCGATAAAAATGATACCTCACTTGTGTGGGTAGGACTAGCGCCCGCGACAGGAAATGCCCCAAAACACAACATGGACACATCCCATTTTTTGACAGAAAACACAGCTGTTTTTTGCAAAGTGCCTGCCTGTGGATTTTGGCCTCTAGCTCAGCCGGCACGTAGGGAAACCTACCAAACCTGTGCATTTTTTTAAACTAGAGACCTAGGGGAATCCAAGATGGTGTGACTTGTGGGGCTCTGACCAGGTTCTGTTACCCAGAATCCTTTGCAAACCTCAAAAAGTAGCTAAAAAAACACATTTTCCTCACGTTTCGGTGACAGAAAGTTCTCGAATCTGAGAGGAGCCACAAATTTCCTTCCACCCAGCGTTCCCCTAAGTCTCCCGATAAAAATGATACCTCACTTGTGTGGGTAGGCCTAGCGCCCGCGACAGGAAATGCCCCAAAACACAACGTGGACACATCACATTTTTTCATAGAAAACAGTGCCTACCTGTGGATTTTGTCCTCTAGCTCAGCCGGCACCTAGGGAAACCTAGCAAACCAGCGCATTTTTGAAAACTAGAAACCCAGGGGAATCCAAGATGAGGTGATTTGTGGGCCTCTGACCAGGATCTGTTACCCAGAATCCTTTGTAAACCTTAAAACATGGCTAAAATAACACGTTTTTCTCACATTTCGGTGAGAGAAAGTTCTTGAATCTGGGAGGAGCCACAAATTTCCTTCCACCCAGCGTTCCCCCAAGTCTCCCGATAAAAATGATACCTCACTTGTGTGGGTAGGCTTAGCGCCCGCGACAGGAAATGCCCCAAAACACAACGTGGACACATCACATTTTTTGACAGAATACAGAGCTGTTTTTTGCAAAGTGCCTACCTGTAGATTTTGGCCTCTAGCTCAGCCGGCACCTAGGGAAGCCTACCAACCCTATGCATTTTTGGAAACTAGAGACCTAGGGGAATCGAAGATGGGGTGACTTGTGGGGCTCTGACCAGGTTCTGTTACCCAGAATCCTTTGCAAACCTCAAAATGTGGCTTAAAAAACCTAATTTTCCTCACATTTCAGTGACAGAAAGTTCTGAAATCTGAGAGGAGCCACAAATTTCCTTCCACCCAGCGTTCCCCCAAGTCTCCCGATAAAAATGATACCTCACTTGTGTGGGTAGGACTAGCGCCCGCGACAGGAAATGCCCCAAAACACAACATGGACACATCCCATTTTTTGACAGAAAACACAGCTGTTTTTTGCAAAGTGCCTGCCTGTGGATTTTGGCCTCTAGCTCAGCCAGCACGTAGGGAAACCTACCAAACCTGTGCATTCTTTTAAACTAGAGACCTAGGGGAATCCAAGATGGGGTGACTTGTGGGGCTCTGACCAGGTTCTGTTACCCAGAATCCTTTGCAAACCTCAAAAAGTAGCTAAAAAAACACGTTTTCCTCACATTTCGGTGACAGAAAGTTCTGGAATCTGAGAGGAGCCACAAATTTCCTTCCACCCAGCGTTCCCCTAAGTCTCCCAATAAAAATGATACCTCACTTGTGTGGGTAGGCCTAGCGCCCGCGACAGGAAATGCCCCAAAACACAACGTGGACACATCACATTTTTTCATAGAAAACAGTGCCTACCTGTGGATTTTGGCCTCTAGCTCAGCCGGCACCTGGGGAAACCTAGCAAACCAGCGCATTTTTGAAAACTAGAAACCCAGGGGAATCCAAGATGAGGTGACTTGTGGGCCTCTGACCAGGATCTGTTACCCAGAATCCTTTGCAAACCTCAAAATGTGGCTAAAATAACAAGTTTTCCTCACATTTCGGTGACAGAAAGTTCTGGAATCTGAGAGGAGCCACAAATTTCCTTCCACCCAGCGTTCCCCCAAGTCTCCCGATAAAAATGATACCTCACTTGTGTGGGTAGGCCTAGCGCCCGCGACAGGAAAGGCCCCAAAACACAACGTGGACACATCACATTTTTTGACAGAATACAGAGCTGTTTTTTGCAAAGTGCCTACCTGTAGATTTTGGCCTCTAGCTCAGCCGGCACATAGGGAACCCTACCAAACCTGGGCATTTTTGAAAACTAGAGACCTAGGGGAATTCAAGATGGGGTGACTTGTGGGGCTCTGACCAGGTTCTGTAACCCAGAATCCTTTGCAAACCTCAAAACGTGGCTAAAAAAACACGTTTTCCTCACATTTCGGTGACAGAAAGTTCTGGAATCTGAGAGGAGCCACAAATTTCCTTCCACCCAGCGTTCCCCTAAGTCTCCCAATAAAAATGATACCTCACTTGTGTGGGTAGGCCTAGCGCCCGCGACAGGAAATGCCCCAAAACACAACGTGGACACATCACATTTTTTCATAGAAAACAGTGCCTACTTGTGGATTTTGGCCTCTAGCTCAGCCGGCACCTGGGGAAACCTAGCAAACCAGCGCATTTTTGAAAACTAGAAACCCAGGGGAATCCAAGATGAGGTGACTTGTGGGCCTCTGACCAGGATCTGTTACCCAGAATCCTTTGCAAACCTCAAAATGTGGCTAAAATAACAAGTTTTCCTCACATTTCGGTGACAGAAAGTTCTGGAATCTGAGAGGAGCCACAAATTTCCTTCCACCCAGCGTTCCCCCAAGTCTCCCGATAAAAATGATACCTCACTTGTGTGGGTAGGCCTAGCGCCCGCGACAGGAAAGGCCCCAAAACACAACGTGGACACATCACATTTTTTGACAGAATACAGAGCTGTTTTTTGCAAAGTGCCTACCTGTAGATTTTGGCCTCTAGCTCAGCCGGCACATAGGGAACCCTACCAAACCTGGGCATTTTTTAAAACTAGAGACCTAGGGGAATTCAAGATGGGGTGACTTGTGGGGCTCTGACCAGGTTCTGTAACCCAGAATCCTTTGCAAACCTCAAAACGTGGCTAAAAAAACACGTTTTCCTCACATTTCAGTGACAGAAAGTTCTGGAATCTGAGAGGAGCCACAAATATCCTTCCACCCAGCGTTCCCCCAAAACTCCTAATAAAAATGATACCCCACCTGTGTGGGTAGGCCTAGCGCCCGCGACAGGAAATGCCCCAAAACACAACGTGGACACATCCCATTTTTTTGACAGAAAACAGAGCTGTTTTTTCAAAGTGCCTAGCTGTGGATTTTGGCCTCTAGCTCAGCCGGCACCTAGGGAAACCTACCAACCCTATGCATTTTTGGAAACTAGAGACCTAGGGGAATCCAAGATGGGGTGACTTGTGGGGCTCTGACCAGGTTCTGTTACCCAGAATCCTTTGCAAACCTCAAAACGTGGCTAAAAAAACACATTTTCCTCTCATTTCGGTGACAGAAAGTTCTGGAATCTGAGAGGAGCCACAAATTTCCTTCCACCCAGCGTTCCCCCAAGTCTCCCAATAAAAATGATACTTCACTTGTGTGGGTAGGCCAAGCGCCCGTGACAGGAAATGCCCCAAAACACAACGTGGACACATCACATTTTTTGACAGAATACAGAGCTGTTTTTTGCAAAGTGCCTACCTGTAGATTTTGGCCTCTAGCTCAGCTGACACATAGGGAACCCTACCAAACCTGTGCATTTTTTAAAACTAGAGACGTAGGGGAATCCAAGATGGGGTGACTTGTGGGGCTCTGACCAGGTTCTGTTACCCAGAATCCTTTGCAAACCTCAAAACGTGGCTAAAAAAACACATTTTCCTCACATTTCAGTGACAGAAAGTTCTGAAATCTGAGAGGAGCCACAAATTTCCTTCCACCCAGCGTTCCCCCAAGTCTCCCGATAAAAATGATACCTCACTTGTGTGGGTAGGCCTAGCGACAGGAAATGCCCCAAAACACAACGTGGACACATCACATTTTTTGACAGAATACAGAGCTGTTTTTTGCAAAGTGCCTACCTGTAGATTTTGGCCTCTAGCTCAGCTGGCACATAGGGAACCCTACCAAACCTGGGCATTTTTGAAAACTAGAGACCTAGGGGAATCCAAGATGGGGTGACTTGTGGGGCTCGGACCAGGTTCTGTTACCCAGAATCCTTTGCAAACCTCAAAACGTGGCTAAAAAAACACATTTTCCTCTCATTTCGGTGACAGAAAGTTCTGGAATCTGAGAGGAGCCACAAATTTCCTTCCACCCAGCGTTCCCCCAAGTCTCCCGATAAAAATGATACCTCACTTGAGTGGGTAGGCCTAGCGCCCGTGACAGGAAATGCCCCAAAACACAACGTGGACACATCACATTTTTTGACAGAATACAGAGCTGTTTTTTGCAAAGTGCCTACCTGTAGATTTTGGCCTCTAGCTCAGCTGACACATAGGGAACCCTACCAAACCTGTGCATTTTTGAAAACTAGAGACCTAGGGGAATCCAAGATGGGGTGACTTGTGGGGCTCTGACCAGGTTCTGTTACCCAGAATCCTTTGCAAACCTCAAAACGTGGCTAAAAAAACAAATTTTCCTCACATTTCAGTGACAGAAAGTTCTGAAATCTGAGAGGAGCCACAAATTTCCTTCCACCCAGCGTTCCCCCAAGTCTCCCGATAAAAATGATACCTCACTTGTGTGGGTAGGCCTAGCGACAGGAAATGCCCCAAAACACAACGTGGACACATCACATTTTTTGACAGAATACAGAGCTGTTTTTTGCAAAGTGCCTACCTGTAGATTTTGGCCTCTAGCTCAGCTGGCACATAGGGAACCCTACCAAACCTGGGCATTTTTGAAAACTAGAGACCTAGGGGAATCCAAGATGGGGTGACTTGTGGGGCTCGGACCAGGTTCTGTTACCCAGAATCCTTTGCAAACCTCAAAACGTGGCTAAAAAAACACGTTTTCCTCTCATTTCGGTGACAGAAAGTTCTGGAATCTGAGAGGAGCCACAAATTTCCTTCCACCCAGCGTTCCCCCAAGTCTCCCAATAAAAATGATACCTCACTTGTGTGGGTAGGCCTAGCGACAGGAAATGCCCCAAAACACAACGTGGACACATCACATTTTTTGACAGAATACAGAGCTGTTTTTTGCAAAGTGCCTACCTGTAGATTTTGGCCTCTAGCTCAGCTGGCACATAGGGAACCCTACCAAACCTGTGCATTTTTGAAAACTAGAGACCTAGGGGAATCCAAGATGGGGTGACTTGTGGGGCTCTGACCAGGTTCTGTTACCCAGAATCCTTTGCAAACCTCAAAACGTGGCTAAAAAAACACATTTTCCTCACATTTCAGTGACAGAAAGTTCTGGAATGTGAGAGGAGCCACAAATTTCCTTCCACCCAGCGTTCCCCCAAGTCTCCCGATAAAAATGATACCTCACTTGTGTGGGTAGGCCTAGCGACAGGAAATGCCCCAAAACACAACGTGGACACATCACATTTTTTGAGAGAATACAGAGCTGTTTTTTGCAAAGTGCCTACCTGTAGATTTTGGCCTCTAGCTCAGCTGGCACATAGGGAACCCTACCAAACCTGGGCATTTTTGAAAACTAGAGACCTAGGGGAATCCAAGATGGGGTGACTTGTGGGGCTCGGACCAGGTTCTGTTACCCAGAATCCTTTGCAAACCTCAAAACATGGCTAAAAAAACACGTTTTCCTCTCATTTCGGTGACAGAAAGTTCTGGAATCTGAGAGGAGCCACAAATTTCCTTCCACCCAGCGTTCCCCCAAGTCTCCCGATAAAAATGATACCTCACTTGTGTGGGTAGGCCTAGCGCCCGCGACAGGAAATGCCCCAAAACACAACGTGGACACATCACATTTTTTGACAGAATACAGAGCTGTTTTTTGCAAAGTGCCTACCTGTAGATTTTGGCCTCTAGCTCAGCCGGCACATAGGGAACCCTACCAAACCTGGGCATTTTTGAAAACTAGAGACCTAGGGGAATTCAAGATGGGGTGACTTGTGGGGCTCTGACCAGGTTCTGTAACCCAGAATCCTTTGCAAACCTCAAAACGTGGCTAAAAAAACACCTTTTCCTCACATTTCAGTGACAGAAAGTTCTGGAATCTGAGAGGAGCCACAAATATCCTTACACCCAGCGTTCCCCCAAGTCTCCTAATAAAAATGATACCCCACCTGTGTGGGTAGGCCTAGCGCCCGCGACAGGAAATGCCCCAAAACACAACGTAGACACATCCCATTTTTTTGACAGAAAACAAAGCTGTTTTTTCAAAGTGCCTAGCTGTGGATTTTGGCCTCTAGCTCAGCCGGCACCTAGGGAAACCTACCAACCCTATGCATTTTTGGAAACTAGAGACCTAGGGGAATCCAAGATGGGGTGACTTGTGGGGCTCTGACCAGGTTCTGTTACCCAGAATCCTTTGCAAACCTCAAAATGTGGCTAAAAAAACACGTTTTCCTCTCATTTCGGTGACAGAAAGTTCTGGAATCTGAGAGGAGCCACAAATTTCCTTCCACCCAGCGTTCCCCCAAGTCTCCCAATAAAAATGATACCTCACTTGTGTGGGTAGCCCTTGCGCCCGCGACAGAAAATGCCCCAAAACACAACGTGGACACATCACATTTTTTGACAGAATACAGAGCTGTTTTTTGCAAAGTGCCTACCTGTAGATTTTGGCCTCTAGCTCAGCTGGCACATAGGGAACCCTACCAAACCTGGGCATTTTTGAAAACTAGAGACCTAGGGGAATCCAAGATGGGGTGACTTGTGGGGCTCGGACCAGGTTCTGTTACCCAGAATCCTTTGCAAACCTCAAAACGTGGCTAAAAAAACACGTTTTCCTCTCATTTCGGTGACAAACGTTCTGGAATCTAAGAGGAGCCACAAATTTCCTTCCACCCAGCGTTCCCCCAAGTCTCCCGATAAAAATGATACCTCACTTGTGTGGGTAGGCCTAGCGACAGGAAATGCCCCAAAACACAACGTGGACACATCACATTTTTTGACAGAATACAGAGCTGTTTTTTGCAAAGTGCCTACCTGTAGATTTTGGCCTCTAGCTCAGCTGGCACATAGGGAACCCTACCAAACCTGGGCATTTTTAAAAACTGGAGACCTAGGGGAATCCAAGATGGGGTGACTTGTGGGGCTCGGACCAGGTTCTGTTACCCAGAATCCTTTGCAAACCTCAAAACGTGGCTAAAAAAACACGTTTTCCTCTCATTTCGGTGACAGAAAGTTCTGGAATCTGAGAGGAGCCACAAATGTCCTTCCACCCAGCGTTCCCCCAAGTCTCCCGATAAAAATGATACCTCACTTGTGTGGGTAGGCCTAGTGCCCGCGACAGGAAATGCCCCAAAACACAACGTGGACACATCACATTTTTTGACAGAATACAGAGCTGTTTTTTGCAAAGTGCCTACCTGTAGATTTTGGCCTCTAGCTCAGCCGGCACATAGGGAACCCTACCAAACCTGGGCATTTTTGAAAACTAGAGACCTAGGGGAATTCAAGATGGGGTGACTTGTGGGGCTCTGACCAGGTTCTGTAACCCAGAATCCTTTGCAAACCTCAAAACGTGGCTAAAAAAACACGTTTTCCTCACATTTCAGTGACAGAAAGTTCTGGAATCTGAGAGGAGCCACAAATATCCTTCCACCCAGCGTTCCCCCAAGTCTCCTAATAAAAATGATACCCCACCTGTGTGGGTAGGCCTAGCGCCCGCGACAGGAAATGCCCCAAAACACAACGTGGACACATCCCATTTTTTTGACAGAAAACAGAGCTGTTTTTTCAAAGTGCCTAGCTGTGGATTTTGGCCTCTAGCTCAGCCGGCACCTAGGGAAACCTACCAACCCTATGCATTTTTGGAAACTAGAGACCTAGGGGAATCCAAGATGGGGTGACTTGTGGGGCTCTGACCAGGTTCTGTTACCCAGAATCCTTTGCAAACCTCAAAATGTGGCTAAAAAAACACGTTTTCCTCTCATTTCGGTGACAGAAAGTTCTGGAATCTGAGAGGAGCCACAAATTTCCTTCCACCCAGCGTTCCCCCAAGTCTCCCAATAAAAATGATACCTCACTTGTGTGGGTAGCCCTTGCGCCCGCGACAGAAAATGCCCCAAAACACAACGTGGACACATCACATTTTTTGACAGAATACAGAGCTGTTTTTTGCAAAGTGCCTACCTGTAGATTTTGGCCTCTAGCTCAGCTGGCACATAGGGAACCCTACCAAACCTGGGCATTTTTGAAAACTAGAGACCTAGGGGAATCCAAGATGGGGTGACTTGTGGGGCTCGGACCAGGTTCTGTTACCCAGAATCCTTTGCAAACCTCAAAACGTGGCTAAAAAAACACGTTTTCCTCTCATTTCGGTGACAAACGTTCTGGAATCTAAGAGGAGCCACAAATTTCCTTCCACCCAGCGTTCCCCCAAGTCTCCCGATAAAAATGATACCTCACTTGTGTGGGTAGGCCTAGCGACAGGAAATGCCCCAAAACACAACGTGGACACATCACATTTTTTGACAGAATACAGAGCTGTTTTTTGCAAAGTGCCTACCTGTAGATTTTGGCCTCTAGCTCAGCTGGCACATAGGGAACCCTACCAAACCTGGGCATTTTTAAAAACTGGAGACCTAGGGGAATCCAAGATGGGGTGACTTGTGGGGCTCGGACCAGGTTCTGTTACCCAGAATCCTTTGCAAACCTCAAAACGTGGCTAAAAAAACACGTTTTCCTCTCATTTCGGTGACAGAAAGTTCTGGAATCTGAGAGGAGCCACAAATGTCCTTCCACCCAGCGTTCCCCCAAGTCTCCCGATAAAAATGATACCTCACTTGTGTGGGTAGGCCTAGTGCCCGCGACAGGAAATGCCCCAAAACACAACGTGGACACATCAAATTTTTTGACAGAATACAGAGCTGTTTTTTGCAAAGGGCCTACCTGTAGATTTTGGCCTCTAGCTCAGCTGACACATAGGGAACCCTACCAAACCTGTGCATTTTTGAAAACTAGAGACCTAGGGGAATCCAAGATGGGGTGACTTGTGGGGCTCTGACCAGGTTCTGTTACCCAGAATCCTTTGCAAACCTCAAAACATGGCTAAAAAAACACATTTTCCTCACATTTCAGTGACAGAAAGTTCTGAAATCTGAGAGGAGCCACAAATTTCCTTCCACCCAGCGTTCCCCCAAGTCTCCCGATAAAAATGATACCTCACTTGTGTGGGTAGGCCTAGCGACAGGAAATGCCCCAAAACACAACATGGACACATCCCATTTTTTGACAGAATACAGAGCTGTTTTTTGCAAAGTGCCTACCTGTAGATTTTGGCCTCTAGCTCAGCTGGCACATAGGGAACCCTACCAAACCTGGGCATTTTTGAAAACTAGAGACCTAGGGGAATCCAAGATGGGGTGACTTGTGGGGCTCGGACCAGGTTCTGTTACCCAGAATCCTTTGCAAACCTCAAAACGTGGCTAAAAAAATACGTTTTCCTCTCATTTCGGTGACAGAAAGTTCTGGAATCTGAGAGGAGCCACAAATTTCCTTCCACCCAGCGTTCCCCCAAGTCTCCCGATAAAAATGATACCTCACTTGTGTGGGTAGGCCTAGCGACAGGAAATGCCCCAAAACACAACGTGGACACATCACATTTTTTGACAGAATACAGAGCTGTTTTTTGCAAAGTGCCTACCTGTAGATTTTGGCCTCTAGCTCAGCTGGCACATAGGGAACCCTACCAAACCTAGGCATTTTTGAAAACTGGAGACCTAGGGGAATCCAAGATGGGGTGACTTGTGGGGCTCGGACCAGGTTCTGTTACCCAGAATCCTTTGCAAACCTCAAAACGTGGCTAAAAAAACACGTTTTCCTCACATTTCAGTGACAGAAAGTTCTGGAATCTGAGAGGAGCCACAAATATCCTTCCACCCAGCGTTCCCCCAAGTCTCCTAATAAAAATGATACCCCACCTGTGTGGGTAGGCCTAGCGCCCGCGACAGGAAATGCCCCAAAACACAACGTGGACACATCCCATTTTTTTGACAGAAAACAGAGCTGTTTTTTCAAAGTGCCTAGCTGTGGATTTTGGCCTCTAGCTCAGCCGGCACCTAGGGAAACATACCAACCCTATGCATTTTTGGAAACTAGAGACCTAGGGGAATCCAAGATGGGGTGACTTGTGGGGCTCTGACCAGGTTCTGTTACCCAGAATCCTTTGCAAACCTCAAAATGTGGCTAAAAAAACAAGTTTTCCTCTCATTTCGGTGACAGAAAGTTCTGGAATCTGAGAGGAGCCACAAATTTCCTTCCACCCAGCGTTCCCCCAAGTCTCCCAATAAAAATGATACCTCACTTGTGTGGGTAGCCCTTGCGCCCGCGACAGAAAATGCCCCAAAACACAACGTGGACACATCACATTTTTTGACAGAATACAGGGCTGTTTTTTGCAAAGTGCCTACCTGTAGATTTTGGCCTCTAGCTCAGCTGGCACATAGGGAACCCTACCAAACCTGGGCATTTTTGAAAACTAGAGACCTAGGGGAATCCAAGATGGGGTGACTTGTGGGGCTCGGACCAGGTTCTGTTACCCAGAATCCTTTGCAAACCTCAAAACGTGGCTAAAAAAACACATTTTCCTCACATTTCAGTGACAGAAAGTTCTGAAATCTGAGAGGAGCCAGAAATTTCCTTCCACCCAGCGTTCCCCTAAGTCTCCCGATAAAAATGATACCTCACTTGTGTGGGTAGGCCTAGCGACAGGAAATGCCCCAAAACACAACATGGACACATCCCATTTTTTGACAGAATACAGAGCTGTTTTTTGCAAAGTGCCTACCTGTAGATTTTGGCCTCTAGCTCAGCTGGCACATAGGGAACCCTACCAAACCTGGGCATTTTTGAAAACTAGAGACCTAGGGGAATCCAAGATGGGGTGACTTGTGGGGCTCAGACCAGGTTCTGTTACCCAGAATCCTTTGCAAACCTCAAAACGTGGCTAAAAAAACACGTTTTCCTCTCATTTCGGTGACAGAAAGTTCTGGAATCTGAGAGGAGCCACAAATTTCCTTCCACCCAGCGTTCCACCAAGTCTCCCGATAAAAATGATACCTCACTTGTGTGGGTAGGCCTAGCGACAGGAAATGCCCCAAAAAACAACATGGACACATCACATTTTTTGACAGAATACAGAGCTGTTTTTTGCAAAGTGCCTACCTGTAGATTTTGGCCTCTAGCTCAGCTGGCACATAGGGAACCCTACGAAACCTAGGCATTTTTGTAAACTGGAGACCTAGGGGAATCCAAGATAGGGTGCCTTGTGGGGCTCGGACCAGGTTCTGTTACCCAGAATCCTTTGCAAACCTCAAAACGTGGCTAAAAAAACACGTTTTCCTCTCATTTCGGTGACAGAAAGTTCTGGAATCTGAGAGGAGCCACAAATTTCCTTCCACCCAGCGTTCCCCCAAGTCTCCCGATAAAAATGATACCTCACTTGTGTGGGTAGGCCTAGCGCCCGCGACAGGAAATGCCCCAAAACACAACGTGGACACATCACATTTTTTGACAGAATACAGAGCTGTTTTTTGCAAAGTGCCTACCTGTAGATTTTGGCCTCTAGCTCAGCTGACACATAGGGAACCCTACCAAACCTGTGCATTTTTTAAAACTAGAGACCTAGGGGAATCCAAGATGGGGTGACTTGTGGGGCTCTGACCAGGTTCTGTTACCCAGAATCCTTTGCAAACCTCAAAACGTGGCTAAAAAAAAACATTTTCCTCACATTTCAGTGACAGAAAGTTCTGAAATCTGAGAGGAGCCACAAATTTCCTTCCACCCAGCGTTCCCCCAAGTCTCCCGATAAAAATGATACCTCACTTGTGTGGGTAGGACTAGCGCCCGCGACAGGAAATGCCCCAAAACACAACATGGACACATCCCATTTTTTGACAGAAAACACAGCTGTTTTTTGCAAAGTGCCTGCCTGTGGATTTTGGCCTCTAGCTCAGCCGGCACGTAGGGAAACCTACCAAACCTGTGCATTTTTTTAAACTAGAGACCTAGGGGAATCCAAGATGGGGTGACTTGTGGGGCTGTGACCAGGTTCTGTTACCCAGAATCCTTTGCAAACCTCAAAACGTGGCTAAAAAAACACGTTTTCCTCTCATTTCGGTGACAGAAAGTTCTGGAATCTGAGAGGAGCCACAAATTTCCTTCCACCCAGCGTTCCCCCAAGTCTCCCGATAAAAATGATACCTCACTTGTGTGGGTAGGCCTAGCGCCCGCGACAGGAAATGCCCCAAAACACAACGTGGACACATCACATTTTTTGACAGAATACAGAGCTGTTTTTTGCAAAGTGCCTACCTGTAGATTTTGGCCTCTAGCTCAGCTGACACATAGGGAACCCTACCAAACCTGTGCATTTTTGAAAACTAGAGACCTAGGGGAATCCAAGATGGGGTGACTTGTGGGGCTCTGACCAGGTTCTGTTACCCAGAATCCTTTGCAAACCTCAAAACGTGGCTAAAAAAACACATTTTCCTCACATTTCAGTGACAGAAAGTTCTGAAATCTGAGAGGAGCCACAAATTTCCTTCCACCCAGCGTTCCCCCAAGTCTCCCGATAAAAATGATACCTCACTTGTGTGGGTAGGACTAGCGCCCGCGACAGGAAATGCCCCAAAACACAACATGGACACATCCCATTTTTTGACAGAAAACACAGCTGTTTTTTGCAAAGTGCCTGCCTGTGGATTTTGGCCTCTAGCTCAGCCGGCACGTAGGGAAACCTACCAAACCTGTGCATTTTTTTAAACTAGAGACCTAGGGGAATCCAAGATGGGGTGACTTGTGGGGCTCTGACCAGGTTCTGTTACCCAGAATTCTTTGCAAACCTCAAAAAGTAGCTAAAAAAACAAATTTTCCTCACGTTTCGGTGACAGAAAGTTCTCGAATCTGAGAGGAGCCACAAATTTCCTTCCACCCAGCGTTCCCCTAAGTCTCCCGATAAAAATGATACCTCACTTGTGTGGGTAGGCCTAGCGCCCGCGACAGGAAATGCCCCAAAACACAACGTGGACACATCACATTTTTTCATAGAAAACAGTGCCTACCTGTTGATTTTGGCCTCTAGCTCAGCCGGCACCTAGGGAAACCTAGCAAACCAGCGCATTTTTGAAAACTAGAAACCCAGGGGAATCCAAGATGAGGTGATTTGTGGGCCTCTGACCAGGATCTGTTACCCAGAATCCTTTGTAAACCTTAAAACGTGGCTAAAATAACACGTTTTTCTCACATTTCGGTGAGAGAAAGTTCTTGAATCTGGGAGGAGCCACAAATTTCCTTCCACCCAGCGTTCCCCCAAGTCTCCCGATAAAAATGATACCTCACTTGTGTGGGTAGGCTTAGCGCCCGCGACAGGAAATGCCCCAAAACACAACGTGGACACATCACATTTTTTGACAGAATACAGAGCTGTTTTTTGCAAAGTGCCTACCTGTAGATTTTGGCCTCTAGCTCAGCCGCCACCTAGGGAAGCCTACCAACCCTATGCATTTTTGGAAACTAGAGACCTAGGGGAATCCAAGATGGGGTGACTTGTGGGGCTCTGACCAGGTTCTGTTACCCAGAATCCTTTGCAAACCTCAAAATGTGGCTTAAAAAACCTCATTTTCCTCACATTTCAGTGACAGAAAGTTCTGAAATCTGAGAGGAGCCACAAATTTCCTTCCACCCAGCGTTCCCCCAAGTCTCCCGATAAAAATGATACCTCACTTGTGTGGGTAGGACTAGCGCCCGCGACAGGAAATGCCCCAAAACACAACATGGACACATCCCATTTTTTGACAGAAAACACAGCTGTTTTTTGCAAAGTGCCTGCCTGTGGATTTTGGCCTCTAGCTCAGCCAGCACGTAGGGAAACCTACCAAACCTGTGCATTCTTTTAAACTAGAGACCTAGGGGAATCCAAGATGGGGTGACTTGTGGGGCTCTGACCAGGTTCTGTTACCCAGAATCCTTTGCAAACCTCAAAAAGTAGCTAAAAAAACATGTTTTCCTCACATTTCGGTGACAGAAAGTTCTGGAATCTGAGAGGAGCCACAAATTTCCTTCCACCCAGCGTTCCCCTAAGTCTCCCAATAAAAATGATACCTCACTTGTGTGGGTAGGCCTAGCGCCCGCGACAGGAAATGCCCCAAAACACAACGTGGACACATCACATTTTTTCATAGAAAACAGTGCCTACCTGTGGATTTTGGCCTCTAGCTCAGCCGGCACCTGGGGAAACCTAGCAAACCAGCGCATTTTTGAAAACTAGAAACCCAGGGGAATCCAAGATGAGGTGACTTGTGGGCCTCTGACCAGGATCTGTTACCCAGAATCCTTTGCAAACCTCAAAATGTGGCTAAAATAACAAGTTTTCCTCACATATCGGTGACAGAAAGTTCTGGAATCTGAGAGGAGCCACAAATTTCCTTCCACCCAGCGTTCCCCCAAGTCTCCCGATAAAAATGATACCTCACTTGTGTGGGTAGGCCTAGCGCCCGCGACAGGAAAGGCCCCAAAACACAACGTGGACACATCACATTTTTTGACAGAATACAGAGCTGTTTTTTGCAAAGTGCCTACCTGTAGATTTTGGCCTCTAGCTCAGCCGGCACATAGGGAACCCTACCAAACCTGGGCATTTTTGAAAACTAGAGACCTAGGGGAATTCAAGATGGGGTGACTTGTGGGGCTCTGACCAGGTTCTGTAACCCAGAATCCTTTGCAAACCTCAAAACGTGGCTAAAAAAACACGTTTTCCTCACATTTCGGTGACAGAAAGTTCTGGAATCTGAGAGGAGCCACAAATTTCCTTCCACCCAGCGTTCCCCTAAGTCTCCCAATAAAAATGATACCTCACTTGTGTGGGTAGGCCTAGCGCCCGCGACAGGAAATGCCCCAAAACACAACGTGGACACATCACATTTTTTCATAGAAAACAGTGCCTACCTGTGGATTTTGGCCTCTAGCTCAGCCGGCACCTGGGGAAACCTAGCAAACCAGCGCATTTTTGAAAACTAGAAACCCAGGGGAATCCAAGATGAGGTGACTTGTGGGCCTCTGACCAGGATCTGTTACCCAGAATCCTTTGCAAACCTCAAAATGTGGCTAAAATAACAAGTTTTCCTCACATATCGGTGACAGAAAGTTCTGGAATCTGAGAGGAGCCACAAATTTCCTTCCACCCAGCGTTCCCCCAAGTCTCCCGATAAAAATGATACCTCACTTGTGTGGGTAGGCCTAGCGCCCGCGACAGGAAAGGCCCCAAAACACAACGTGGACACATCACATTTTTTGACAGAATACAGAGCTGTTTTTTGCAAAGTGCCTACCTGTAGATTTTGGCCTCTAGCTCAGCCGGCACATAGGGAACCCTACCAAACCTGGGCATTTTTTAAAACTAGAGACCTAGGGGAATTCAAGATGGGGTGACTTGTGGGGCTCTGACCAGGTTCTGTAACCCAGAATCCTTTGCAAACCTCAAAACGTGGCTAAAAAAACACGTTTTCCTCACATTTCAGTGACAGAAAGTTCTGGAATCTGAGAGGAGCCACAAATATCCTTCCACCCAGCGTTCCCCCAAAACTCCTAATAAAAATGATACCCCACCTGTGTGGGTAGGCCTAGCGCCCGCGACAGGAAATGCCCCAAAACACAACGTGGACACATCCCATTTTTTTGACAGAAAACAGAGCTGTTTTTTCAAAGTGCCTAGCTGTGGATTTTGGCCTCTAGCTCAGCCGGCACCTAGGGAAACCTACCAACCCTATGCATTTTTGGAAACTAGAGACCTAGGGGAATCCAAGATGGGGTGACTTGTGGGGCTCTGACCAGGTTCTGTTACCCAGAATCCTTTGCAAACCTCAAAATGTGGCTAAAAAAACACATTTTCCTCTCATTTCGGTGACAGAAAGTTCTGGAATCTGAGAGGAGCCACAAATTTCCTTCCACCCAGCGTTCCCCCAAGTCTCCCAATAAAAATGATACCTCACTTGTGTGGGTAGCCCTTGCGCCCGCGACAGAAAATGCCCCAAAACACAACGTGGACACATCACATTTTTTGACAGAATACAGAGCTGTTTTTTGCAAAGTGCCTACCTGTAGATTTTGGCCTCTAGCTCAGCCGGCACATAGGGAAACCTACCAAACCTGGGCATTTTTGAAAACTAGAGACCTAGGGGAATCCAAGATGGGGTGACTTGTGGGGCTCGGACCAGGTTCTGTTACCCAGAATCCTTTGCAAACCTCAAAACGTGGCTAAAAAAACACGTTTTCCTCTCATTTCGGTGACAGAAAGTTCTGGAATCTGAGAGGAGCCACAAATTTCTTTCCACCCAGCGTTCCCCCAAGTCTCCCGATAAAAATGATACCTCACTTGTGTGGGTAGGCCTAGCGACAGGAAATGCCCCAAAACACAACGTGGACACATCACATTTTTTGACAGAATACAGAGCTGTTTTTTGCAAAGTGCCTACCTGTAGATTTTGGCCTCTAGCTCAGCTGGCACATAGGGAACCCTACCAAACCTGGGCATTTTTGAAAACTAGAGACCTAGGGGAATCCAAGATGGGGTGACTTGTGGGGCTCGGACCAGGTTCTGTTACCCAGAATCCTTTGCAAACCTCAAAACGTGGCTAAAAAAACACATTTTCCTCTCATTTCGGTGACAGAAAGTTCTGGAATCTGAGAGGAGCCACAAATTTCCTTCCACCCAGCGTTCCCCCAAGTCTCCCGATAAAAATGATACTTCACTTGTGTGGGTAGGCCTAGCGCCCGTGACAGGAAATGCCCCAAAACACAACGTGGACACATCACATTTTTTGACAGAATACAGAGCTGTTTTTTGCAAAGTGCCTACCTGTAGATTTTGGCCTCTAGCTCAGCTGACACATAGGGAACCCTACCAAACCTGTGCATTTTTGAAAACTAGAGACGTAGGGGAATCCAAGATGGGGTGACTTGTGGGGCTCTGACCAGGTTCTGTTACCCAGAATCCTTTGCAAACCTCAAAACGTGGCTAAAAAAACACATTTTCCTCACATTTCAGTGACAGAAAGTTCTGAAATCTGAGAGGAGCCACAAATTTCCTTCCACCCAGCGTTCCCCCAAGTCTCCCGATAAAAATGATACCTCACTTGTGTGGGTAGGCCTAGCGACAGGAAATGCCCCAAAACACAACGTGGACACATCACATTTTTTGACAGAATACAGAGCTGTTTTTTGCAAAGTGCCTACCTGTAGATTTTGGCCTCTAGCTCAGCTGGCACATAGGGAACCCTACCAAACCTGGGCATTTTTGAAAACTAGAGACCTAGGGGAATCCAAGATGGGGTGACTTGTGGGGCTCGGACCAGGTTCTGTTACCCAGAATCCTTTGCAAACCTCAAAACGTGGCTAAAAAAACACATTTTCCTCTCATTTCGGTGACAGAAAGTTCTGGAATCTGAGAGGAGCCACAAATTTCCTTCCACCCAGCGTTCCCCCAAGTCTCCCGATAAAAATGATACCTCACTTGAGTGGGTAGGCCTAGCGCCCGTGACAGGAAATGCCCCAAAACACAACGTGGACACATCACATTTTTTGACAGAATACAGAGCTGTTTTTTGCAAAGTGCCTACCTGTAGATTTTGGCCTCTAGCTCAGCTGACACATAGGGAACCCTACCAAACCTGTGCATTTTTGAAAACTAGAGACCTAGGGGAATCCAAGATGGGGTGACTTGTGGGGCTCTGACCAGGTTCTGTTACCCAGAATCCTTTGCAAACCTCAAAACGTGGCTAAAAAAACACATTTTCCTCACATTTCAGTGACAGAAAGTTCTGAAATCTGAGAGGAGCCACAAATTTCCTTCCACCCAGCGTTCCCCCAAGTCTCCCGATAAAAATGATACCTCACTTGTGTGGGTAGGCCTAGCGACAGGAAATGCCACAAAACACAACGTGGACACATCACATTTTTTGACAGAATACAGAGCTGTTTTTTGCAAAGTGCCTACCTGTAGATTTTGGCCTCTAGCTCAGCTGGCACATAGGGAACCCTACCAAACCTGGGCATTTTTGAAAACTAGAGACCTAGGGGAATCCAAGATGGGGTGACTTGTGGGGCTCGGACCAGGTTCTGTTACCCAGAATCCTTTGCAAACCTCAAAACGTGGCTAAAAAAACACATTTTCCTCTCA
Source organism: Pleurodeles waltl (assembly GCF_031143425.1). Lineage (NCBI taxonomy): Eukaryota > Metazoa > Chordata > Amphibia > Caudata > Salamandridae > Pleurodeles > Pleurodeles waltl. The sequence continues at coordinate 649,404,959 of NC_090447.1, forward strand.
TTTCGGTGACAGAAAGTTCTGGAATCTGAGAGGAGCCACAAATTTCCTTCCACCCAGCGTTCCCCCAAGTCTCCCGATAAAAATGATACCTCACTTGAGTGGGTAGGCCTAGCGCCCGTGACAGGAAATGCCCCAAAACACAACGTGGACACATCACATTTTTTGACAGAATACAGAGCTGTTTTTTGCAAAGTGCCTACCTGTAGATTTTGGCCTCTAGCTCAGCTGACACATAGGGAACCCTACCAAACCTGTGCATTTTTGAAAACTAGAGACCTAGGGGAATCCAAGATGGGGTGACTTGTGGGGCTCTGACCAGGTTCTGTTACCCAGAATCCTTTGCAAACCTCAAAACGCGGCTAAAAAAACACATTTTCCTCACATTTCAGTGACAGAAAGTTCTGAAATCTGAGAGGAGCCACAAATTTCCTTCCACCCAGCGTTCCCCCAAGTCTCCCGATAAAAATGATACCTCACTTGTGTGGGTAGGCCTAGCGACAGGAAATGCCCCAAAACACAACGTGGACACATCACATTTTTTGACAGAATACAGAGCTGTTTTTTGCAAAGTGCCTACCTGTAGATTTTGGCCTCTAGCTCAGCTGGCACATAGGGAACCCTACCAAACCTGGGCATTTTTGAAAACTAGAGACCTAGGGGAATCCAAGATGGGGTGACTTGTGGGGCTCGGACCAGGTTCTGTTACCCAGAATCCTTTGCAAACCTCAAAACGTGGCTAAAAAAACACGTTTTCCTCTCATTTCGGTGACAGAAAGTTCTGGAATCTGAGAGGAGCCACAAATTTCCTTCCACCCAGCGTTCCCCCAAGTCTCCCAATAAAAATGATACCTCACTTGTGTGGGTAGGCCTAGCGACAGGAAATGCCCCAAAACACAACGTGGACACATCACATTTTTTGACAGAATACAGAGCTGTTTTTTGCAAAGTGCCTACCTGTAGATTTTGGCCTCTAGCTCAGCTGGCACATAGGGAACCCTACCAAACCTGTGCATTTTTGAAAACTAGAGACCTAGGGGAATCCAAGATGGGGTGACTTGTGGGGCTCTGACCAGGTTCTGTTACCCAGAATCCTTTGCAAACCTCAAAACGTGGCTAAAAAAACACATTTTCCTCACATTTCAGTGACAGAAAGTTCTGGAATGTGAGAGGAGCCACAAATTTCCTTCCACCCAGCGTTCCCCCAAGTCTCCCGATAAAAATGATACCTCACTTGTGTGGGTAGGCCTAGCGACAGGAAATGCCCCAAAACACAACGTGGACACATCACATTTTTTGAGAGAATACAGAGCTGTTTTTTGCAAAGTGCCTACCTGTAGATTTTGGCCTCTAGCTCAGCTGGCACATAGGGAACCCTACCAAACCTGGGCATTTTTGAAAACTAGAGACCTAGGGGAATCCAAGATGGGGTGACTTGTGGGGCTCGGACCAGGTTCTGTTACCCAGAATCCTTTGCAAACCTCAAAACATGGCTAAAAAAACACGTTTTCGTCTCATTTCGGTGACAGAAAGTTCTGGAATCTGAGAGGAGCCACAAATTTCCTTCCACCCAGCGTTCCCCCAAGTCTCCCGATAAAAATGATACCTCACTTGTGTGGGTAGGCCTAGCGCCCGCGACAGGAAATGCCCCAAAACACAACGTGGACACATCACATTTTTTGACAGAATACAGAGCTGTTTTTTGCAAAGTGCCTACCTGTAGATTTTGGCCTCTAGCTCAGCCGGCACATAGGGAACCCTACCAAACCTGGGCATTTTTGAAAACTAGAGACCTAGGGGAATTCAAGATGGGGTGACTTGTGGGGCTCTGACCAGGTTCTGTAACCCAGAATCCTTTGCAAACCTCAAAACGTGGCTAAAAAAACACCTTTTCCTCACATTTCAGTGACAGAAAGTTCTGGAATCTGAGAGGAGCCACAAATATCCTTACACCCAGCGTTCCCCCAAGTCTCCTAATAAAAATGATACCCCACCTGTGTGGGTAGGCCTAGCGCCCGCGACAGGAAATGCCCCAAAACACAACGTAGACACATCCCATTTTTTTGACAGAAAACAGAGCTGTTTTTTCAAAGTGCCTAGCTGTGGATTTTGGCCTCTAGCTCAGCCGGCACCTAGGGAAACCTACCAACCCTATGCATTTTTGGAAACTAGAGACCTAGGGGAATCCAAGATGGGGTGACTTGTGGGGCTCTGACCAGGTTCTGTTACCCAGAATCCTTTGCAAACCTCAAAATGTGGCTAAAAAAACACGTTTTCCTCTCATTTCGGTGACAGAAAGTTCTGGAATCTGAGAGGAGCCACAAATTTCCTTCCACCCAGCGTTCCCCCAAGTCTCCCAATAAAAATGATACCTCACTTGTGTGGGTAGCCCTTGCGCCCGCGACAGAAAATGCCCCAAAACACAACGTGGACACATCACATTTTTTGACAGAATACAGAGCTGTTTTTTGCAAAGTGCCTACCTGTAGATTTTGGCCTCTAGCTCAGCTGGCACATAGGGAACCCTACCAAACCTGGGCATTTTTGAAAACTAGAGACCTAGGGGAATCCAAGATGGGGTGACTTGTGGGGCTCGGACCAGGTTCTGTTACCCAGAATCCTTTGCAAACCTCAAAACGTGGCTAAAAAAACACGTTTTCCTCTCATTTCGGTGACAAACGTTCTGGAATCTAAGAGGAGCCACAAATTTCCTTCCACCCAGCGTTCCCCCAAGTCTCCCGATAAAAATGATACCTCACTTGTGTGGGTAGGCCTAGCGACAGGAAATGCCCCAAAACACAACGTGGACACATCACATTTTTTGACAGAATACAGAGCTGTTTTTTGCAAAGTGCCTACCTGTAGATTTTGGCCTCTAGCTCAGCTGGCACATAGGGAACCCTACCAAACCTGGGCATTTTTAAAAACTGGAGACCTAGGGGAATCCAAGATGGGGTGACTTGTGGGGCTCGGACCAGGTTCTGTTACCCAGAATCCTTTGCAAACCTCAAAACGTGGCTAAAAAAACACGTTTTCCTCTCATTTCGGTGACAGAAAGTTCTGGAATCTGAGAGGAGCCACAAATGTCCTTCCACCCAGCGTTCCCCCAAGTCTCCCGATAAAAATGATACCTCACTTGTGTGGGTAGGCCTAGTGCCCGCGACAGGAAATGCCCCAAAACACAACGTGGACACATCACATTTTTTGACAGAATACAGAGCTGTTTTTTGCAAAGTGCCTACCTGTAGATTTTGGCCTCTAGCTCAGCCGGCACATAGGGAACCCTACCAAACCTGGGCATTTTTGAAAACTAGAGACCTAGGGGAATTCAAGATGGGGTGACTTGTGGGGCTCTGACCAGGTTCTGTAACCCAGAATCCTTTGCAAACCTCAAAACGTGGCTAAAAAAACACGTTTTCCTCACATTTCAGTGACAGAAAGTTCTGGAATCTGAGAGGAGCCACAAATATCCTTCCACCCAGCGTTCCCCCAAGTCTCCTAATAAAAATGATACCCCACCTGTGTGGGTAGGCCTAGCGCCCGCGACAGGAAATGCCCCAAAACACAACGTGGACACATCCCATTTTTTTGACAGAAAACAGAGCTGTTTTTTCAAAGTGCCTAGCTGTGGATTTTGGCCTCTAGCTCAGCCGGCACCTAGGGAAACCTACCAACCCTATGCATTTTTGGAAACTAGAGACCTAGGGGAATCCAAGATGGGGTGACTTGTGGGGCTCTGACCAGGTTCTGTTACCCAGAATCCTTTGCAAACCTCAAAATGTGGCTAAAAAAACACGTTTTCCTCTCATTTCGGTGACAGAAAGTTCTGGAATCTGAGAGGAGCCACAAATTTCCTTCCACCCAGCGTTCCCCCAAGTCTCCCAATAAAAATGATACCTCACTTGTGTGGGTAGCCCTTGCGCCCGCGACAGAAAATGCCCCAAAACACAACGTGGACACATCACATTTTTTGACAGAATACAGAGCTGTTTTTTGCAAAGTGCCTACCTGTAGATTTTGGCCTCTAGCTCAGCTGGCACATAGGGAACCCTACCAAACCTGGGCATTTTTGAAAACTAGAGACCTAGGGGAATCCAAGATGGGGTGACTTGTGGGGCTCGGACCAGGTTCTGTTACCCAGAATCCTTTGCAAACCTCAAAACGTGGCTAAAAAAACACGTTTTCCTCTCATTTCGGTGACAAACGTTCTGGAATCTAAGAGGAGCCACAAATTTCCTTCCACCCAGCGTTCCCCCAAGTCTCCCGATAAAAATGATACCTCACTTGTGTGGGTAGGCCTAGCGACAGGAAATGCCCCAAAACACAACGTGGACACATCACATTTTTTGACAGAATACAGAGCTGTTTTTTGCAAAGTGCCTACCTGTAGATTTTGGCCTCTAGCTCAGCTGGCACATAGGGAACCCTACCAAACCTGGGCATTTTTAAAAACTGGAGACCTAGGGGAATCCAAGATGGGGTGACTTGTGGGGCTCGGACCAGGTTCTGTTACCCAGAATCCTTTGCAAACCTCAAAACGTGGCTAAAAAAACACGTTTTCCTCTCATTTCGGTGACAGAAAGTTCTGGAATCTGAGAGGAGCCACAAATGTCCTTCCACCCAGCGTTCCCCCAAGTCTCCCGATAAAAATGATACCTCACTTGTGTGGGTAGGCCTAGTGCCCGCGACAGGAAATGCCCCAAAACACAACGTGGACACATCAAATTTTTTGACAGAATACAGAGCTGTTTTTTGCAAAGTGCCTACCTGTAGATTTTGGCCTCTAGCTCAGCTGACACATAGGGAACCCTACCAAACCTGTGCATTTTTGAAAACTAGAGACCTAGGGGAATCCAAGATGGGGTGACTTGTGGGGCTCTGACCAGGTTCTGTTACCCAGAATCCTTTGCAAACCTCAAAACATGGCTAAAAAAACACATTTTCCTCACATTTCAGTGACAGAAAGTTCTGAAATCTGAGAGGAGCCACAAATTTCCTTCCACCCAGCGTTCCCCCAAGTCTCCCGATAAAAATGATACCTCACTTGTGTGGGTAGGCCTAGCGACAGGAAATGCCCCAAAACACAACATGGACACATCCCATTTTTTGACAGAATACAGAGCTGTTTTTTGCAAAGTGCCTACCTGTAGATTTTGGCCTCTAGCTCAGCTGGCACATAGGGAACCCTACCAAACCTGGGCATTTTTGAAAACTAGAGACCTAGGGGAATCCAAGATGGGGTGACTTGTGGGGCTCGGACCAGGTTCTGTTACCCAGAATCCTTTGCAAACCTCAAAACGTGGCTAAAAAAATACGTTTTCCTCTCATTTCGGTGACAGAAAGTTCTGGAATCTGAGAGGAGCCACAAATTTCCTTCCACCCAGCGTTCCCCCAAGTCTCCCGATAAAAATGATACCTCACTTGTGTGGGTAGGCCTAGCGACAGGAAATGCCCCAAAACACAACGTGGACACATCACATTTTTTGACAGAATACAGAGCTGTTTTTTGCAAAGTGCCTACCTGTAGATTTTGGCCTCTAGCTCAGCTGGCACATAGGGAACCCTACCAAACCTAGGCATTTTTGAAAACTGGAGACCTAGGGGAATCCAAGATGGGGTGACTTGTGGGGCTCGGACCAGGTTCTGTTACCCAGAATCCTTTGCAAACCTCAAAACGTGGCTAAAAAAACACGTTTTCCTCACATTTCAGTGACAGAAAGTTCTGGAATCTGAGAGGAGCCACAAATATCCTTCCACCCAGCGTTCCCCCAAGTCTCCTAATAAAAATGATACCCCACCTGTGTGGGTAGGCCTAGCGCCCGCGACAGGAAATGCCCCAAAACACAACGTGGACACATCCCATTTTTTTGACAGAAAACAGAGCTGTTTTTTCAAAGTGCCTAGCTGTGGATTTTGGCCTCTAGCTCAGCCGGCACCTAGGGAAACATACCAACCCTATGCATTTTTGGAAACTAGAGACCTAGGGGAATCCAAGATGGGGTGACTTGTGGGGCTCTGACCAGGTTCTGTTACCCAGAATCCTTTGCAAACCTCAAAATGTGGCTAAAAAAACACGTTTTCCTCTCATTTCGGTGACAGAAAGTTCTGGAATCTGAGAGGAGCCACAAATTTCCTTCCACCCAGCGTTCCCCCAAGTCTCCCAATAAAAATGATACCTCACTTGTGTGGGTAGCCCTTGCGCCCGCGACAGAAAATGCCCCAAAACACAACGTGGACACATCACATTTTTTGACAGAATACAGGGCTGTTTTTTGCAAAGTGCCTACCTGTAGATTTTGGCCTCTAGCTCAGCTGGCACATAGGGAACCCTACCAAACCTGGGCATTTTTGAAAACTAGAGACCTAGGGGAATCCAAGATGGGGTGACTTGTGGGGCTCGGACCAGGTTCTGTTACCCAGAATCCTTTGCAAACCTCAAAACGTGGCTAAAAAAAACACATTTTCCTCACATTTCAGTGACAGAAAGTTCTGAAATCTGAGAGGAGCCAGAAATTTCCTTCCACCCAGCGTTCCCCTAAGTCTCCCGATAAAAATGATACCTCACTTGTGTGGGTAGGCCTAGCGACAGGAAATGCCCCAAAACACAACATGGACACATCCCATTTTTTGACAGAATACAGAGCTGTTTTTTGCAAAGTGCCTACCTGTAGATTTTGGCCTCTAGCTCAGCTGGCACATAGGGAACCCTACCAAACCTGGGCATTTTTGAAAACTAGAGACCTAGGGGAATCCAAGATGGGGTGACTTGTGGGGCTCGGACCAGGTTCTGTTACCCAGAATCCTTTGCAAACCTCAAAACGTGGCTAAAAAAACACGTTTTCCTCTCATTTCGGTGACAGAAAGTTCTGGAATCTGAGAGGAGCCACAAATTTCCTTCCACCCAGCGTTCCCCCAAGTCTCCCGATAAAAATGATACCTCACTTGTGTGGGTAGGCCTAGCGACAGGAAATGCCCTAAAAAACAACATGGACACATCACATTTTTTGACAGAATACAGAGCTGTTTTTTGCAAAGTGCCTACCTGTAGATTTTGGCCTCTAGCTCAGCTGGCACATAGGGAACCCTACGAAACCTAGGCATTTTTGTAAACTGGAGACCTAGGGGAATCCAAGATAGGGTGCCTTGTGGGGCTCGGACCAGGTTCTGTTACCCAGAATCCTTTGCAAACCTCAAAACGTGGCTAAAAAAACACGTTTTCCTCTCATTTCGGTGACAGAAAGTTCTGGAATCTGAGAGGAGCCACAAATTTCCTTCCACCCAGCGTTCCCCCAAGTCTCCCGATAAAAATGATACCTCACTTGTGTGGGTAGGCCTAGCGCCCGCGACAGGAAATGCCCCAAAACACAACGTGGACACATCACATTTTTTGACAGAATACAGAGCTGTTTTTTGCAAAGTGCCTACCTGTAGATTTTGGCCTCTAGCTCAGCTGACACATAGGGAACCCTACCAAACCTGTGCATTTTTTAAAACTAGAGACCTAGGGGAATCCAAGATGGGGTGACTTGTGGGGCTCTGACCAGGTTCTGTTACCCAGAATCCTTTGCAAACCTCAAAACGTGGCTAAAAAAAAACATTTTCCTCACATTTCAGTGACAGAAAGTTCTGAAATCTGAGAGGAGCCACAAATTTCCTTCCACCCAGCGTTCCCCCAAGTCTCCCGATAAAAATGATACCTCACTTGTGTGGGTAGGACTAGCGCCCGCGACAGGAAATGCCCCAAAACACAACATGGACACATCCCATTTTTTGACAGAAAACACAGCTGTTTTTTGCAAAGTGCCTGCCTGTGGATTTTGGCCTCTAGCTCAGCCGGCACGTAGGGAAACCTACCAAACCTGTGCATTTTTTTAAACTAGAGACCTAGGGGAATCCAAGATGGGGTGACTTGTGGGGCTGTGACCAGGTTCTGTTACCCAGAATCCTTTGCAAACCTCAAAACGTGGCTAAAAAAACACGTTTTCCTCTCATTTCGGTGACAGAAAGTTCTGGAATCTGAGAGGAGCCACAAATTTCCTTCCACCCAGCGTTCCCCCAAGTCTCCCGATAAAAATGATACCTCACTTGTGTGGGTAGGCCTAGCGACAGGAAATGCCCCAAAACACAACGTGGACACATCACATTTTTTGACAGAATACAGAGCTGTTTTTTGCAAAGTGCCTACCTGTAGATTTTGGCCTCTAGCTCAGCTGGCACATAGGGAACCCTACGAAACCTAGGCATTTTTGTAAACTGGAGACCTAGGGGAATCCAAGATGGGGTGCCTTGTGGGGCTCGGACCAGGTTCTGTTACCCAGAATCCTTTGCAAACCTCAAAACGTGGCTAAAAAAACACGTTTTCCTCTCATTTCGGTGACAGAAAGTTCTGGAATCTGAGAGGAGCCACAAATTTCCTTCCACCCAGCGTTCCCCCAAGTCTCCCGATAAAAATGATACCTCACTTGTGTGGGTAGGCCTAGCGCCCGCGACAGGAAATGCCCCAAAACACAACGTGGACACATCACATTTTTTGACAGAATACAGAGCTGTTTTTTGCAAAGTGCCTACCTGTAGATTTTGGCCTCTAGCTCAGCTGACACATAGGGAACCCTACCAAACCTGTGCATTTTTGAAAACTAGAGACCTAGGGGAATCCAAGATGGGGTGACTTGTGGGGCTCTGACCAGGTTCTGTTACCCAGAATCCTTTGCAAACCTCAAAACGTGGCTAAAAAAACACATTTTCCTCACATTTCAGTGACAGAAAGTTCTGAAATCTGAGAGGAGCCACAAATTTCCTTCCACCCAGCGTTCCCCCAAGTCTCCCGATAAAAATGATACCTCACTTGTGTGGGTAGGACTAGCGCCCGCGACAGGAAATGCCCCAAAACACAACATGGACACATCCCATTTTTTGACAGAAAACACAGCTGTTTTTTGCAAAGTGCCTGCCTGTGGATTTTGGCCTCTAGCTCAGCCGGCACGTAGGGAAACCTACCAAACCTGTGCATTTTTTTAAACTAGAGACCTAGGGGAATCCAAGATGGGGTGACTTGTGGGGCTCTGACCAGGTTCTGTTACCCAGAATTCTTTGCAAACCTCAAAAAGTAGCTAAAAAAACAAATTTTCCTCACGTTTCGGTGACAGAAAGTTCTCGAATCTGAGAGGAGCCACAAATTTCCTTCCACCCAGCGTTCCCCTAAGTCTCCCGATAAAAATGATACCTCACTTGTGTGGGTAGGCCTAGCGCCCGCGACAGGAAATGCCCCAAAACACAACGTGGACACATCACATTTTTTCATAGAAAACAGTGCCTACCTGTTGATTTTGGCCTCTAGCTCAGCCGGCACCTAGGGAAACCTAGCAAACCAGCGCATTTTTGAAAACTAGAAACCCAGGGGAATCCAAGATGAGGTGATTTGTGGGCCTCTGACCAGGATCTGTTACCCAGAATCCTTTGTAAACCTTAAAACGTGGCTAAAATAACACGTTTTTCTCACATTTCGGTGAGAGAAAGTTCTTGAATCTGGGAGGAGCCACAAATTTCCTTCCACCCAGCGTTCCCCCAAGTCTCCCGATAAAAATGATACCTCACTTGTGTGGGTAGGCTTAGCGCCCGCGACAGGAAATGCCCCAAAACACAACGTGGACACATCACATTTTTTGACAGAATACAGAGCTGTTTTTTGCAAAGTGCCTACCTGTAGATTTTGGCCTCTAGCTCAGCCGGCACCTAGGGAAGCCTACCAACCCTATGCATTTTTGGAAACTAGAGACCTAGGGGAATCCAAGATGGGGTGACTTGTGGGGCTCTGACCAGGTTCTGTTACCCAGAATCCTTTGCAAACCTCAAAATGTGGCTTAAAAAACCTCATTTTCCTCACATTTCAGTGACAGAAAGTTCTGAAATCTGAGAGGAGCCACAAATTTCCTTCCACCCAGCGTTCCCCCAAGTCTCCCGATAAAAATGATACCTCACTTGTGTGGGTAGGACTAGCGCCCGCGACAGGAAATGCCCCAAAACACAACATGGACACATCCCATTTTTTGACAGAAAACACAGCTGTTTTTTGCAAAGTGCCTGCCTGTGGATTTTGGCCTCTAGCTCAGCCAGCACGTAGGGAAACCTACCAAACCTGTGCATTCTTTTAAACTAGAGACCTAGGGGAATCCAAGATGGGGTGACTTGTGGGGCTCTGACCAGGTTCTGTTACCCAGAATCCTTTGCAAACCTCAAAAAGTAGCTAAAAAAACACGTTTTCCTCACATTTCGGTGACAGAAAGTTCTGGAATCTGAGAGGAGCCACAAATTTCCTTCCACCCAGCGTTCCCCTAAGTCTCCCAATAAAAAAGATACCTCACTTGTGTGGGTAGGCCTAGCGCCCGCGACAGGAAATGCCCCAAAACACAACGTGGACACATCACATTTTTTCATAGAAAACAGTGCCTACCTGTGGATTTTGGCCTCTAGCTCAGCCGGCACCTGGGGAAACCTAGCAAACCAGCGCATTTTTGAAAACTAGAAACCCAGGGGAATCCAAGATGAGGTGACTTGTGGGCCTCTGACCAGGATCTGTTACCCAGAATCCTTTGCAAACCTCAAAATGTGGCTAAAATAACAAGTTTTCCTCACATTTCGGTGACAGAAAGTTCTGGAATCTGAGAGGAGCCACAAATTTCCTTCCACCCAGCGTTCCCCCAAGTCTCCCGATAAAAATGATACCTCACTTGTGTGGGTAGGCCTAGCGCCCGCGACAGGAAAGGCCCCAAAACACAACGTGGACACATCACATTTTTTGACAGAATACAGAGCTGTTTTTTGCAAAGTGCCTACCTGTAGATTTTGGCCTCTAGCTCAGCCGGCACATAGGGAACCCTACCAAACCTGGGCATTTTTGAAAACTAGAGACCTAGGGGAATTCAAGATGGGGTGACTTGTGGGGCTCTGACCAGGTTCTGTAACCCAGAATCCTTTGCAAACCTCAAAACGTGGCTAAAAAAACACGTTTTCCTCACATTTCGGTGACAGAAAGTTCTGGAATCTGAGAGGAGCCACAAATTTCCTTCCACCCAGCGTTCCCCTAAGTCTCCCAATAAAAATGATACCTCACTTGTGTGGGTAGGCCTAGCGCCCGCGACAGGAAATGCCCCAAAACACAACGTGGACACATCACATTTTTTCATAGAAAACAGTGCCTACCTGTGGATTTTGGCCTCTAGCTCAGCCGGCACCTGGGGAAACCTAGCAAACCAGCGCATTTTTGAAAACTAGAAACCCAGGGGAATCCAAGATGAGGTGACTTGTGGGCCTCTGACCAGGATCTGTTACCCAGAATCCTTTGCAAACCTCAAAATGTGGCTAAAATAACAAGTTTTCCTCACATATCGGTGACAGAAAGTTCTGGAATCTGAGAGGAGCCACAAATTTCCTTCCACCCAGCGTTCCCCCAAGTCTCCCGATAAAAATGATACCTCACTTGTGTGGGTAGGCCTAGCGCCCGCGACAGGAAAGGCCCCAAAACACAACGTGGACACATCACATTTTTTGACAGAATACAGAGCTGTTTTTTGCAAAGTGCCTACCTGTAGATTTTGGCCTCTAGCTCAGCCGGCACATAGGGAACCCTACCAAACCTGGGCATTTTTTAAAACTAGAGACCTAGGGGAATTCAAGATGGGGTGACTTGTGGGGCTCTGACCAGGTTCTGTAACCCAGAATCCTTTGCAAACCTCAAAACGTGGCTAAAAAAACACGTTTTCCTCACATTTCAGTGACAGAAAGTTCTGGAATCTGAGAGGAGCCACAAATATCCTTCCACCCAGCGTTCCCCCAAAACTCCTAATAAAAATGATACCCCACCTGTGTGGGTAGGCCTAGCGCCCGCGACAGGAAATGCCCCAAAACACAACGTGGACACATCCCATTTTTTTGACAGAAAACAGAGCTGTTTTTTCAAAGTGCCTAGCTGTGGATTTTGGCCTCTAGCTCAGCCGGCACCTAGGGAAACCTACCAACCCTATGCATTTTTGGAAACTAGAGACCTAGGGGAATCCAAGATGGGGTGACTTGTGGGGCTCTGACCAGGTTCTGTTACCCAGAATCCTTTGCAAACCTCAAAATGTGGCTAAAAAAACACATTTTCCTCTCATTTCGGTGACAGAAAGTTCTGGAATCTGAGAGGAGCCACAAATTTCCTTCCACCCAGCGTTCCCCCAAGTCTCCCAATAAAAATGATACCTCACTTGTGTGGGTAGCCCTTGCGCCCGCGACAGAAAATGCCCCAAAACACAACGTGGACACATCACATTTTTTGACAGAATACAGAGCTGTTTTTTGCAAAGTGCCTACCTGTAGATTTTGGCCTCTAGCTCAGCCGGCACATAGGGAAACCTACCAAACCTGGGCATTTTTGAAAACTAGAGACCTAGGGGAATCCAAGATGGGGTGACTTGTGGGGCTCGGACCAGGTTCTGTTACCCAGAATCCTTTGCAAACCTCAAAACGTGGCTAAAAAAACACGTTTTCCTCTCATTTCGGTGACAGAAAGTTCTGGAATCTGAGAGGAGCCACAAATTTCTTTCCACCCAGCGTTCCCCCAAGTCTCCCGATAAAAATGATACCTCACTTGTGTGGGTAGGCCTAGCGACAGGAAATGCCCCAAAACACAACGTGGACACATCACATTTTTTGACAGAATACAGAGCTGTTTTTTGCAAAGTGCCTACCTGTAGATTTTGGCCTCTAGCTCAGCTGGCACATAGGGAACCCTACCAAACCTGGGCATTTTTGAAAACTAGAGACCTAGGGGAATCCAAGATGGGGTGACTTGTGGGGCTCGGACCAGGTTCTGTTACCCAGAATCCTTTGCAAACCTCAAAACGTGGCTAAAAAAACACATTTTCCTCTCATTTCGGTGACAGAAAGTTCTGGAATCTGAGAGGAGCCACAAATTTCCTTCCACCCAGCGTTCCCCCAAGTCTCCCGATAAAAATGATACTTCACTTGTGTGGGTAGGCCTAGCGCCCGTGACAGGAAATGCCCCAAAACACAACGTGGACACATCACATTTTTTGACAGAATACAGAGCTGTTTTTTGCAAAGTGCCTACCTGTAGATTTTGGCCTCTAGCTCAGCTGACACATAGGGAACCCTACCAAACCTGTGCATTTTTGAAAACTAGAGACGTAGGGGAATCCAAGATGGGGTGACTTGTGGGGCTCTGACCAGGTTCTGTTACCCAGAATCCTTTGCAAACCTCAAAACGTGGCTAAAAAAACACATTTTCCTCACATTTCAGTGACAGAAAGTTCTGAAATCTGAGAGGAGCCACAAATTTCCTTCCACCCAGCGTTCCCCCAAGTCTCCCGATAAAAATGATACCTCACTTGTGTGGGTAGGCCTAGCGACAGGAAATGCCCCAAAACACAACGTGGACACATCACATTTTTTGACAGAATACAGAGCTGTTTTTTGCAAAGTGCCTACCTGTACATTTTGGCCTCTAGCTCAGCTGGCACATAGGGAACCCTACCAAACCTGGGCATTTTTGAAAACTAGAGACCTAGGGGAATCCAAGATGGGGTGACTTGTGGGGCTCGGACCAGGTTCTGTTACCCAGAATCCTTTGCAAACCTCAAAACGTGGCTAAAAAAACACGTTTTCCTCTCATTTCGGTGACAGAAAGTTCTGGAATCTGAGAGGAGCCACAAATTTCCTTCCACCCAGCGTTCCCCCAAGTCTCCCAATAAAAATGATACCTCACTTGTGTGGGTAGGCCTAGCGACAGGAAATGCCCCAAAACACAACGTGGACACATCACATTTTTTGACAGAATACAGAGCTGTTTTTTGCAAAGTGCCTACCTGTAGATTTTGGCCTCTAGCTCAGCTGGCACATAGGGAACCCTACCAAACCTGTGCATTTTTGAAAACTAGAGACCTAGGGGAATCCAAGATGGGGTGACTTGTGGGGCTCTGACCAGGTTCTGTTACCCAGAATCCTTTGCAAACCTCAAAACGTGGCTAAAAAAAACACATTTTCCTCACATTTCAGTGACAGAAAGTTCTGGAATGTGAGAGGAGCCACAAATTTCCTTCCACCCAGCGTTCCCCCAAGTCTCCCGATAAAAATGATACCTCACTTGTGTGGGTAGGCCTAGCGACAGGAAATGCCCCAAAACACAACGTGGACACATCACATTTTTTGAGAGAATACAGAGCTGTTTTTTGCAAAGTGCCTACCTGTAGATTTTGGCCTCTAGCTCAGCTGGCACATAGGGAACCCTACCAAACCTGGGCATTTTTGAAAACTAGAGATCTAGGGGAATCCAAGATGGGGTGACTTGTGGGGCTCGGACCAGGTTCTGTTACCCAGAATCCTTTGCAAACCTCAAAACATGGCTAAAAAAACACGTTTTCCTCTCATTTCGGTGACAGAAAGTTCTGGAATCTGAGAGGAGCCACAAATTTCCTTCCACCCAGCGTTCCCCCAAGTCTCCCGATAAAAATGATACCTCACTTGTGTGGGTAGGCCTAGCGCCCGCGACAGGAAATGCCCCAAAACACAACGTGGACACATCACATTTTTTGACAGAATACAGAGCTGTTTTTTCCAAAGTGCCTACCTGTAGATTTTGGCCTCTAGCTCAGCCGGCACATAGGGAACCCTACCAAACCTGGGCATTTTTGAAAACTAGAGACCTAGGGGAATTCAAGATGGGGTGACTTGTGGGGCTCTGACCAGGTTCTGTAACCCAGAATCCTTTGCAAACCTCAAAACGTGGCTAAAAAAACACGTTTTCCTCACATTTCAGTGACAGAAAGTTCTGGAATCTGAGAGGAGCCACAAATATCCTTCCACCCAGCGTTCCCCCAAGTCTCCTAATAAAAATGATACCCCACCTGTGTGGGTAGGCCTAGCGCCCGCGACAGGAAATGCCCCAAAACACAACGTGGACACATCCCATTTTTTTGACAGAAAACAGAGCTGTTTTTTCAAAGTGCCTAGCTGTGGATTTTGGCCTCTAGCTCAGCCGGCACCTAGGGAAACCTACCAACCCTATGCATTTTTGGAAACTAGAGACCTAGGGGAATCCAAGATGGGGTGACTTGTGGGGCTCTGACCAGGTTCTGTTACCCAGAATCCTTTGCAAACCTCAAAATGTGGCTAAAAAAACACGTTTTCCTCTCATTTCGGTGACAGAAAGTTCTGGAATCTGAGAGGAGCCACAAATTTCCTTCCACCCAGAGTTCCCCCAAGTCTCCCAATAAAAATGATGCCTCACTTGTGTGGGTAGCCCTTGCGCCCGCGACAGAAAATGCCCCAAAACACAACGTGGACACATCACATTTATTGACAGAATACAGAGCTGTTTTTTGCAAAGTGCCTACCTGTAGATTTTGGCCTCTAGCTCAGCTGGCACATAGGGAACCCTACCAAACCTGGGCATTTTTGAAAACTAGAGACCTAGGGGAATCCAAGATGGGGTGACTTGTGGGGCTCGGACCAGGTTCTGTTACCCAGAATCCTTTGCAAACCTCAAAACGTGGCTAAAAAAACACGTTTTCCTCTCATTTCGGTGACAAACGTTCTGGAATCTAAGAGGAGCCACAAATTTCCTTCCACCCAGCGTTCCCCCAAGTCTCCCGATAAAAATGATACCTCACTTGTGTGGGTAGGCCTAGCGACAGGAAATGCCCCAAAACACAACGTGGACACATCACATTTTTTGACAGAATACAGAGCTGTTTTTTGCAAAGTGCCTACCTGTAGATTTTGGCCTCTAGCTCAGCTGGCACATAGGGAACCCTACCAAACCTGGGCATTTTTAAAAACTGGAGACCTAGGGGAATCCAAGATGGGGTGACTTGTGGGGCTCGGACCAGGTTCTGTTACCCAGAATCCTTTGCAAACCTCAAAACGTGGCTAAAAAAACACGTTTTCCTCTCATTTCGGTGACAGAAAGTTCTGGAATCTGAGAGGAGCCACAAATGTCCTTCCACCCAGCGTTCCCCCAAGTCTCCCGATAAAAATGATACCTCACTTGTGTGGGTAGGCCTAGTGCCCGCGACAGGAAATGCCCCAAAACACAACGTGGACACATCACATTTTTTGACAGAATACAGAGCTGTTTTTTGCAAAGTGCCTACCTGTAGATTTTGGCCTCTAGCTCAGCTGACACATAGGGAACCCTACCAAACCTGTGCATTTTTGAAAACTAGAGACCTAGGGGAATCCAAGATGGGGTGACTTGTGGGGCTCTGACCAGGTTCTGTTACCCAGAATCCTTTGCAAACCTCAAAACGTGGCTAAAAAAACACATTTTCCTCACATTTCAGTGACAGAAAGTTCTGAAATCTGAGAGGAGCCACAAATTTCCTTCCACCCAGCGTTCCCCCAAGTCTCCCGATAAAAATGATACCTCACTTGTGTGGGTAGGACTAGCGCCCGCGACAGGAAATGCCCCAAAACACAACATGGACACATCCCATTTTTTGACAGAAAACACAGCTGTTTTTTGCAAAGTGCCTGCCTGTGGATTTTGGCCTCTAGCTCAGCCGGCACGTAGGGAAACCTACCAAACCTGTGCATTTTTTTAAACTAGAGACCTAGGGGAATCCAAGATGGGGTGACTTGTGGGGCTCTGACCAGGTTCTGTTACCCAGAATCCTTTGCAAACCTCAAAACGTGGCTAAAAAAACACATTTTCCTCACATTTCAGTGACAGAAAGTTCTGAAATCTGAGAGGAGCCACAAATTTCCTTCCACCCAGCGTTCCCCCAAGTCTCCCGATAAAAATGATACCTCACTTGTGTGGGTAGGCCTAGCGACAGGAAATGCCCCAAAACACAACATGGACACATCCCATTTTTTGACAGAATACAGAGCTGTTTTTTGCAAAGTGCCTACCTGTAGATTTTGGCCTCTAGCTCAGCTGGCACATAGGGAACCCTACCAAACCTGGGCATTTTTGAAAACTAGAGACCTAGGGGAATCCAAGATGGGGTGACTTGTGGGGCTCGGACCAGGTTCTGTTACCCAGAATCCTTTGCAAACCTCAAAACGTGGCTAAAAAAATACGTTTTCCTCTCATTTCGGTGACAGAAAGTTCTGGAATCTGAGAGGAGCCACAAATTTCCTTCCACCCAGCGTTCCCCCAAGTCTCCCGATAAAAATGATACCTCACTTGTGTGGGTAGGCCTAGCGACAGGAAATGCCCCAAAACACAACGTGGACACATCACATTTTTTGACAGAATACAGAGCTGTTTTTTGCAAAGTGCCTACCTGTAGATTTTGGCCTCTAGCTCAGCTGGCACATAGGGAACCCTACCAAACCTAGGCATTTTTGAAAACTGGAGACCTAGGGGAATCCAAGATGGGGTGACTTGTGGGGCTCGGACCAGGTTCTTTTTCCCAGAATCCTTTGCAAACCTCAAAACGTGGCTAAAAAAACACGTTTTCCTCACATTTCAGTGACAGAAAGGTCTGGAATCTGAGAGGAGCCACAAATATCCTTCCACCCAGCGTTCCCCCAAGTCTCCTAATAAAAATGATACCCCACCTGTGTGGGTAGGCCTAGCGCCCGCGACAGGAAATGCCCCAAAACACAACGTGGACACATCCCATTTTTTTGACAGAAAACAGAGCTGTTTTTTCAAAGTGCATAGCTGTGGATTTTGGCCTCTAGCTCAGCCGGCACCTAGGGAAACCTACCAACCCTATGCATTTTTGGAAACTAGAGACCTAGGGGAATCCAAGATGGGGTGACTTGTGGGGCTCTGACCAGGTTCTGTTACCCAGAATCCTTTGCAAACCTCAAAATGTGGCTAAAAAAACACGTTTTCCTCTCATTTCGGTGACAGAAAGTTCTGGAATCTGAGAGGAGCCACAAATTTCCTTCCACCCAGCGTTCCCCCAAGTCTCCCAATAAAAATGATACCTCACTTGTGTGGGTAGCCCTTGCGCCCGCGACAGAAAATGCCCCAAAACACAACGTGGACACATCACATTTTTTGACAGAATACAGAGCTGTTTTTTGCAAAGTGCCTACCTGTAGATTTTGGCCTCTAGCTCAGCTGGCACATAGGGAACCCTACCAAACCTGGGCATTTTTGAAAACTAGAGACCTAGGGGAATCCAAGATGGGGTGACTTGTGGGGCTCGGACCAGGTTCTGTTACCCAGAATCCTTTGCAAACCTCAAAACGTGGCTAAAAAAACACATTTTCCTCACATTTCAGTGACAGAAAGTTCTGAAATCTGAGAGGAGCCAGAAATTTCCTTCCACCCAGCGTTCCCCTAAGTCTCCCGATAAAAATGATACCTCACTTGTGTGGGTAGGCCTAGCGACAGGAAATGCCCCAAAACACAACATGGACACATCCCATTTTTTGACAGAATACAGAGCTGTTTTTTGCAAAGTGCCTACCTGTAGATTTTGGCCTCTAGCTCAGCTGGCACATAGGGAACCCTACCAAACCTGTGCATTTTTGAAAACTGGAGACCTAGGGGAATCCAAGATGGGGTGACTTGTGGGGCTCGGACCAGGTTCTGTTACCCAGAATCCTTTGCAAACCTCAAAACGTGGCTAAAAAAACACGTTTTCCTCTCATTTCGGTGACAGAAAGTTCTGGAATCTGAGAGGAGCCACAAATTTCCTTCCACCCAGCGTTCCCCCAAGTCTCCCGATAAAAATGATACCTCACTTGTGTGGGTAGGCCTAGCGCCCGCGACAGGAAATGCCCCAAAACACAACGTGGACACATCACATTTTTTGACAGAATACAGAGCTGTTTTTTGCAAAGTGCCTACCTGTAGATTTTGGCCTCTGGCTCAGCTGACACATAGGGAACCCTACCAAACCTGTGCATTTTTGAAAACTAGAGACCTAGGGGAATCCAAGATGGGGTGACTTGTGGGGCTCTGACCAGGTTCTGTTACCCAGAATCCTTTGCAAACCTCAAAACGTGGCTAAAAAAACACGTTTTCCTCACATTTCAGTGACAGAAAGGTCTGGAATCTGAGAGGAGCCACAAATATCCTTCCACCCAGCGTTCCCCCAAGTCTCCTAATAAAAATGATACCCCACCTGTGTGGGTAGGCCTAGCGCCCGCGACAGGAAATGCCCCAAAACACAACGTGGACACATCCCATTTTTTTGACAGAAAACAGAGCTGTTTTTTCAAAGTGCATAGCTGTGGATTTTGGCCTCTAGCTCAGCCGGCACCTAGGGAAACCTACCAACCCTATGCATTTTTGGAAACTAGAGACCTAGGGGAATCCAAGATGGGGTGACTTGTGGGGCTCTGACCAGGTTCTGTTACCCAGAATCCTTTGCAAACCTCAAAATGTGGCTAAAAAAACACGTTTTCCTCTCATTTCGGTGACAGAAAGTTCTGGAATCTGAGAGGAGCCACAAATTTCCTTCCACCCAGCGTTCCCCCAAGTCTCCCAATAAAAATGATACCTCACTTGTGTGGGTAGCCCTTGCGCCCGCGACAGAAAATGCCCCAAAACACAACGTGGACACATCACATTTTTTGACAGAATACAGAGCTGTTTTTTGCAAAGTGCCTACCTGTAGATTTTGGCCTCTAGCTCAGCTGGCACATAGGGAACCCTACCAAACCTGGGCATTTTTGAAAACTAGAGACCTAGGGGAATCCAAGATGGGGTGACTTGTGGGGCTCGGACCAGGTTCTGTTACCCAGAATCCTTTGCAAACCTCAAAACGTGGCTAAAAAAACACATTTTCCTCACATTTCAGTGACAGAAAGTTCTGAAATCTGAGAGGAGCCAGAAATTTCCTTCCACCCAGCGTTCCCCTAAGTCTCCCGATAAAAATGATACCTCACTTGTGTGGGTAGGCCTAGCGACAGGAAATGCCCCAAAACACAACATGGACACATCCCATTTTTTGACAGAATACAGAGCTGTTTTTTGCAAAGTGCCTACCTGTAGATTTTGGCCTCTAGCTCAGCTGGCACATAGGGAACCCTACCAAACCTGTGCATTTTTGAAAACTGGAGACCTAGGGGAATCCAAGATGGGGTGACTTGTGGGGCTCGGACCAGGTTCTGTTACCCAGAATCCTTTGCAAACCTCAAAACGTGGCTAAAAAAACACGTTTTCCTCTCATTTCGGTGACAGAAAGTTCTGGAATCTGAGAGGAGCCACAAATTTCCTTCCACCCAGCGTTCCCCCAAGTCTCCCGATAAAAATGATACCTCACTTGTGTGGGTAGGCCTAGCGCCCGCGACAGGAAATGCCCCAAAACACAACGTGGACACATCACATTTTTTGACAGAATACAGAGCTGTTTTTTGCAAAGTGCCTACCTGTAGATTTTGGCCTCTAGCTCAGCTGACACATAGGGAACCCTACCAAACCTGTGCATTTTTGAAAACTAGAGACCTAGGGGAATCCAAGATGGGGTGACTTGTGGGGCTCTGACCAGGTTCTGTTACCCAGAATCCTTTGCAAACCTCAAAACGTGGCTAAAAAAACACATTTTCCTCACATTTCAGTGACAGAAAGTTCTGAAATCTGAGAGGAGCCACAAATTTCCTTCCACCCAGCGTTCCCCCAAGTCTCCCGATAAAAATGATACCTCACTTGTGTGGGTAGGACTAGCGCCCGCGACAGGAAATGCCCCAAAACACAACATGGACACATCCCATTTTTTGACAGAAAACACAGCTGTTTTTTGCAAAGTGCCTGCCTGTGGATTTTGGCCTCTAGCTCAGCCGGCACGTAGGGAAACCTACCAAACCTGTGCATTTTTTTAAACTAGAGACCTAGGGGAATCCAAGATGGGGTGACTTGTGGGGCTCTGACCAGGTTCTGTTACCCAGAATCCTTTGCAAACCTCAAAACGTGGCTAAAAAAACACGTTTTCCTCTCATTTCGGTGACAGAAAGTTCTGGAATCTGAGAGGAGCCACAAATTTCCTTCCACCCAGCGTTCCCCCAAGTCTCCCGATAAAAATGATACCTCACTTGTGTGGGTAGGCCTAGCGACAGGAAATGCCCCAAAACACAACGTGGACACATCACATTTTTTGACAGAATACAGAGCTGTTTTTTGCAAAGTGCCTACCTGTAGATTTTGGCCTCTAGCTCAGCTGGCACATAGGGAACCCTACCAAACCTAGGCATTTTTGTAAACTGGAGACCTAGGGGAATCCAAGATGGGGTGACTTGTGGGGCTCTGACCAGGTTCTGTTACCCAGAATCCTTTGCAAACCTCAAAAAGTAGCTAAAAAAACACATTTTCCTCACGTTTCGGTGACAGAAAGTTCTCGAATCTGAGAGGAGCCACAAATTTCCTTCCACCCAGCGTTCCCCTAAGTCTCCCAATAAAAATGATACCTCACTTGTGTGGGTAGGCCTAGCGCCCGCGACAGGAAATGCCCCAAAACACAACGTGGACACATCACATTTTTTCATAGAAAACAGTGCCTACCTGTGGATTTTGGCCTCTAGCTCAGCCGGCACCTGGGGAAACCTAGCAAACCAGCGCATTTTTGAAAACTAGAAACCCAGGGGAATCCAAGATGAGGTGACTTGTGGGCCTCTGACCAGGATCTGTTACCCAGAATCTTTTGCAAACCTCAAAATGTGGCTAAAATAACAAGTTTTCCTCACATTTCGGTGACAGAAAGTTCTGGAATCTGAGAGGAGCCACAAATTTCCTTCCACCCAGCGTTCCCCCAAGTCTCCCGATAAAAATGATACCTCACTTGTGTGGGTAGGCCTAGCGCCCGCGACAGGAAAGGCCCCAAAACACAACGTGGACACATCACATTTTTTGACAGAATACAGAGCTGTTTTTTGCAAAGTGCCTACCTGTAGATTTTGGCCTCTAGCTCAGCCGGCACATAGGGAACCCTACCAAACCTGGGCATTTTTGAAAACTAGAGACCTAGGGGAATTCAAGATGGGGTGACTTGTGGGGCTCTGACCAGGTTCTGTAACCCAGAATCCTTTGCAAACCTCAAAACGTGGCTAAAAAAACACGTTTTCCTCACATTTCGGTGACAGAAAGTTCTGGAATCTGAGAGGAGCCACAAATTTCCTTCCACCCAGCGTTCCCCTAAGTCTCCCAATAAAAATGATACCTCACTTGTGTGGGTAGGCCTAGCGCCCGCGACAGGAAATGCCCCAAAACACAACGTGGACACATCACATTTTTTCATAGAAAACAGTGCCTACCTGTGGATTTTGGCCTCTAGCTCAGCCGGCACCTGGGGAAACCTAACAAACCAGCGCATTTTTGAAAACTAGAAACCCAGGGGAATCCAAGATGAGGTGACTTGTGGGCCTCTGACCAGGATCTGTTACCCAGAATCCTTTGCAAACCTCAAAATGTGGCTAAAATAACAAGTTTTCCTCACATATCGGTGACAGAAAGTTCTGGAATCTGAGAGGAGCCACAAATTTCCTTCCACCCAGCGTTCCCCCAAGTCTCCCGATAAAAATGATACCTCACTTGTGTGGGTAGGCCTAGCGCCCGCGACAGGAAAGGCCCCAAAACACAACGTGGACACATCACATTTTTTGACAGAATACAGAGCTGTTTTTTGCAAAGTGCCTACCTGTAGATTTTGGCCTCTAGCTCAGCCGGCACATAGGGAACCCTACCAAACCTGGGCATTTTTGAAAACTAGAGACCTAGGGGAATTCAAGATGGGGTGACTTGTGGGGCTCTGACCAGGTTCTGTAACCCAGAATCCTTTGCAAACCTCAAAACGTGGCTAAAAAAACACGTTTTCCTCACATTTCAGTGACAGAAAGTTCTGGAATCTGAGAGGAGCCACAAATATCCTTCCACCCAGCGTTCCCCCAAAACTCCTAATAAAAATGATACCCCACCTGTGTGGGTAGGCCTGGCGCCCGCGACAGGAAATGCCCCAAAACACAACGTGGACACATCCCATTTTTTTGACAGAAAACAGAGCTGTTTTTTCAAAGTGCCTAGCTGTGGATTTTGGCCTCTAGCTCAGCCGGCACCTAGGGAAACCTACCAACCCTATGCATTTTTGGAAACTAGAGACCTAGGGGAATCCAAGATGGGGTGACTTGTGGGGCTCTGACCAGGTTCTGTTACCCAGAATCCTTTGCAAACCTCAAAATGTGGCTAAAAAAACACATTTTCCTCACGTTTCGGTGACAGAAAGTTCTCGAATCTGAGAGGAGCCACAAATTTCCTTCCACCCAGCGTTCCCCTAAGTCTCCCGATAAAAATGATACCTCACTTGTGTGGGTAGGCCTAGCGCCCGCGACAGGAAATGCCCCAAAACACAACGTGGACACATCACATTTTTTCATAGAAAACAGTGCCTACCTGTGGATTTTGGCCTCTAGCTCAGCCGGCACCTAGGGAAACCTAGCAAACCAGCGCATTTTTGAAAACTAGAAACCCAGGGGAATCCAAGATGAGGTGATTTGTGGGCCTCTGACCAGGATCTGTTACCCAGAATCCTTTGTAAACCTTAAAACGTGGCTAAAATAACACGTTTTTCTCACATTTCGGTGAGAGAAAGTTCTTGAATCTGGGAGGAGCCACAAATTTCCTTCCACCCAGCGTTCCCCCAAGTCTCCCGATAAAAATGATACCTCACTTGTGTGGGTAGGCTTAGCGCCCGCGACAGGAAATGCCCCAAAACACAACGTGGACACATCACATTTTTTGACAGAATACAGAGCTGTTTTTTGCAAAGTGCCTACCTGTAGATTTTGGCCTCTAGCTCAGCTGGCACATAGGGAACCCTACCAAACCTGGGCATTTTTGAAAACTAGAGACCTAGGGGAATCCAAGATGGGGTGACTTGTGGGGCTCGGACCAGGTTCTGTTACCCAGAATCCTTTGCAAACCTCAAAACGTGGCTAAAAAAACACATTTTCCTCACATTTCAGTGACAGAAAGTTCTGAAATCTGAGAGGAGCCAGAAATTTCCTTCCACCCAGCGTTCCCCTAAGTCTCCCGATAAAAATGATACCTCACTTGTGTGGGTAGGCCTAGCGACAGGAAATGCCCCAAAACACAACATGGACACATCCCATTTTTTGACAGAATACAGAGCTGTTTTTTGCAAAGTGCCTACCTGTAGATTTTGGCCTCTAGCTCAGCTGGCACATAGGGAACCCTACCAAACCTGTGCATTTTTGAAAACTGGAGACCTAGGGGAATCCAAGATGGGGTGACTTGTGGGGCTCGGACCAGGTTCTGTTACCCAGAATCCTTTGCAAACCTCAAAACGTGGCTAAAAAAACACGTTTTCCTCTCATTTCGGTGACAGAAAGTTCTGGAATCTGAGAGGAGCCACAAATGTCCTTCCACCCAGCGTTCCCCCAAGTCTCCCGATAAAAAAGATACCTCACTTGTGTGGGTAGGCCTAGCGCCCGCGACAGGAAATGCCCCAAAACACAACGTGGACACATCACATTTTTTGACAGAATACAGAGCTGTTTTTTGCAAAGTGCCTACCTGTAGATTTTGGCCTCTAGCTCAGCTGACACATAGGGAACCCTACCAAACCTGTGCATTTTTGAAAACTAGAGACCTAGGGGAATACAAGATGGGGTGACTTGTGGGGCTCTGACCAGGTTCTGTTACCCAGAATCCTTTGCAAACCTCAAAACGTGGCTAAAAAAACACATTTTCCTCACATTTCAGTGACAGAAAGTTCTGAAATCTGAGAGGAGCCACAAATTTCCTTCCACCCAGCGTTCCCCCAAGTCTCCCGATAAAAATGATACCTCACTTGTGTGGGTAGGACTAGCGCCCGCGACAGGAAATGCCCCAAAACACAACATGGACACATCCCATTTTTTGACAGAAAACACAGCTGTTTTTTGCAAAGTGCCTGCCTGTGGATTTTGGCCTCTAGCTCAGCCGGCACGTAGGGAAACCTACCAAACCTGTGCATTTTTTTAAACTAGAGACCTAGGGGAATCCAAGATGGGGTGACTTGTGGGGCTCTGACCAGGTTCTGTTACCCAGAATCCTTTGCAAACCTCAAAACGTGGCTAAAAAAACACGTTTTCCTCTCATTTCGGTGACAGAAAGTTCTGGAATCTGAGAGGAGCCACAAATTTCCTTCCACCCAGCGTTCCCCCAAGTCTCCCGAAAAAAATGATACCTCACTTGTGTGGGTAGGCCTAGCGACAGGAAATGCCCCAAAACACAACGTGGACACATCACATTTTTTGACAGAATACAGAGCTGTTTTTTGCAAAGTGCCTACCTGTAGATTTTGGCCTCTAGCTCAGCTGGCACATAGGGAACCCTACCAAACCTAGGCATTTTTGTAAACTGGAGACCTAGGGGAATCCAAGATGGGGTGCCTTGTGGGGCTTGGACCAGGTTCTGTTACCCAGAATCCTTTGCAAACCTCAAAACGTGGCTAAAAAAACACGTTTTCCTCTCATTTCGGTGACAGAAAGTTCTGGAATCTGAGAGGAGCCACAAATGTCCTTCCACCCAGCGTTCCCCCAAGTCTCCCGATAAAAATGATACCTCACTTGTGTGGGTAGGCCTAGCGCCCGCGACAGGAAATGCCCCAAAACACAACGTGGACACATCACATTTTTTGACAGAATACAGAGCTGTTTTTTGCAAAGTGCCTACCTGTAGATTTTGGCCTCTAGCTCAGCTGACACATAGGGAACCCTACCAAACCTGTGCATTTTTGAAAACTAGAGACCTAGGGGAATCCAAGATGGGGTGACTTGTGGGGCTCTGACCAGGTTCTGTTACCCAGAATCCTTTGCAAACCTCAAAAAGTAGCTAAAAAAACACATTTTCCTCACGTTTCGGTGACAGAAAGTTCTCGAATCTGAGAGGAGCCACAAATTTCCTTCCACCCAGCGTTCCCCTAAGTCTCCCGATAAAAATGATACCTCACTTGTGTGGGTAGGCCTAGCGCCCGCGACAGGAAATGCCCCAAAACACAACGTGGACACATCACATTTTTTCATAGAAAACAGTGCCTACCTGTGGATTTTGGCCTCTAGCTCAGCCGGCACCTAGGGAAACCTAGCAAACCAGCGCATTTTTGAAAACTAGAAACCCAGGGGAATCCAAGATGAGGTGATTTGTGGGCCTCTGACCAGGATCTGTTACCCAGAATCCTTTGTAAACCTTAAAACGTGGCTAAAATAACACGTTTTTCTCACATTTCGGTGAGAGAAAGTTCTTGAATCTGGGAGGAGCCACAAATTTCCTTCCACCCAGCGTTCCCCCAAGTCTCCCGATAAAAATGATACCTCACTTGTGTGGGTAGGCTTAGCGCCCGCGACAGGAAATGCCCCAAAACACAACGTGGACACATCACATTTTTTGACAGAATACAGAGCTGTTTTTTGCAAAGTGCCTACCTGTAGATTTTGGCCTCTAGCTCAGCCGGCACCTAGGGAAGCCTACCAACCCTATGCATTTTTGGAAACTAGAGACCTAGGGGAATCCAAGATGGGGTGACTTGTGGGGCTCTGACCAGGTTCTGTTACCCAGAATCCTTTGCAAACCTCAAAATGTGGCTTAAAAAACCTCATTTTCCTCACATTTCAGTGACAGAAAGTTCTGAAATCTGAGAGGAGCCACAAATTTCCTTCCACCCAGCGTTCCCCCAAGTCTCCCGATAAAAATGATACCTCACTTGTGTGGGTAGGACTAGCGCCCGCGACAGGAAATGCCCCAAAACACAACATGGACACATCCCATTTTTTGACAGAAAACACAGCTGTTTTTTGCAAAGTGCCTGCCTGTGGATTTTGGCCTCTAGCTCAGCCAGCACGTAGGGAAACCTACCAAACCTGTGCATTCTTTTAAACTAGAGACCTAGGGGAATCCAAGATGGGGTGACTTGTGGGGCTCTGACCAGGTTCTGTTACCCAGAATCCTTTGCAAACCTCAAAAAGTAGCTAAAAAAACACGTTTTCCTCACATTTCGGTGACAGAAAGTTCTGGAATCTGAGAGGAGCCACAAATTTCCTTCCACCCAGCGTTCCCCTAAGTCTCCCAATAAAAATGATACCTCACTTGTGTGGGTAGGCCTAGCGCCCGCGACAGGAAATGCCCCAAAACACAACGTGGACACATCACATTTTTTCATAGAAAACAGTGCCTACCTGTGGATTTTGGCCTCTAGCTCAGCCGGCACCTGGGGAAACCTAGCAAACCAGCGCATTTTTGAAAACTAGAAACCCAGGGGAATCCAAGATGAGGTGACTTGTGGGCCTCTGACCAGGATCTGTTACCCAGAATCTTTTGCAAACCTCAAAATGTGGCTAAAATAACAAGTTTTCCTCACATATCGGTGACAGAAAGTTCTGGAATCTGAGAGGAGCCACAAATTTCCTTCCACCCAGCGTTCCCCCAAGTCTCCCGATAAAAATGATACCTCACTTGTGTGGGTAGGCCTAGCGCCCGCGACAGGAAAGGCCCCAAAACACAACGTGGACACATCACATTTTTTGACAGAATACAGAGCTGTTTTTTGCAAAGTGCCTACCTGTAGATTTTGGCCTCTAGCTCAGCCGGCACATAGGGAACCCTACCAAACCTGGGCATTTTTGAAAACTAGAGACCTAGGGGAATTCAAGATGGGGTGACTTGTGGGGCTCTGACCAGGTTCTGTAACCCAGAATCCTTTGCAAACCTCAAAACGTGGCTAAAAAAACACGTTTTCCTCACATTTCAGTGACAGAAAGTTCTGGAATCTGAGAGGAGCCACAAATATCCTTCCACCCAGCGTTCCCCCAAAACTCGTAATAAAAATGATACCCCACCTGTGTGGGTAGGCCTAGCGCCCGCGACAGGAAATGCCCCAAAACACAACGTGGACACATCCCATTTTTTTGACAGAAAACAGAGCTGTTTTTTCAAAGTGCCTAGCTGTGGATTTTGGCCTCTAGCTCAGCCGGCACCTAGGGAAACCTACCAACCCTATGCATTTTTGGAAACTAGAGACCTAGGGGAATCCAAGATGGGGTGACTTGTGGGGCTCTGACCAGGTTCTGTTACCCAGAATCCTTTGCAAACCTCAAAATGTGGCTAAAAAAACACATTTTCCTCTCATTTCGGTGACAGAAAGTTCTGGAATCTGAGAGGAGCCACAAATTTCCTTCCACCCAGCGTTCCCCCAAGTCTCCCAATAAAAATTATACCTCACTTGTGTGGGTAGCCCTTGCGCCCGCGACAGAAAATGCCCCAAAACACAACGTGGACACATCAAATTTTTTGACAGAATACAGAGCTGTTTTTTGCAAAGTGCCTACCTGTAGATTTTGGCCTCTAGCTCAGCTGGCACATAGGGAACCCTACCAAACCTGGGCATTTTTGAAAACTAGAGACCTAGGGGAATCCAAGATGGGGTGACTTGTGGGGCTCGGACCAGGTTCTGTTACCCAGAATCCTTTGCAAACCTCAAAACGTGGCTAAAAAAACACATTTTCCTCTCATTTCGGTGACAGAAAGTTCTGGAATCTGAGAGGAGCCACAAATTTCCTTCCACCCAGCGTTCCCCCAAGTCTCCCAATAAAAATGATACCTCACTTGTGTGGGTAGGCCTAGCGCCCGTGACAGGAAATGCCCCAAAACACAACGTGGACACATCACATTTTTTGACAGAATACAGAGCTGTTTTTTGCAAAGTGCCTACCTGTAGATTTTGGCCTCTAGCTCAGCTGACACATAGGGAACCCTACCAAACCTGTGCATTTTTTAAAACTAGAGACGTAGGGGAATCCAAGATGGGGTGACTTGTGGGGCTCTGACCAGGTTCTGTTACCCAGAATCCTTTGCAAACCTCAAAACGTGGCTAAAAAAACACATTTTCCTCACATTTCAGTGACAGAAAGTTCTGAAATCTGAGAGGAGCCACAAATTTCCTTCCACCCAGCGTTCCCCCAAGTCTCCCGATAAAAATGATACCTCACTTGTGTGGGTAGGCCTAGCGACAGGAAATGCCCCAAAACACAACGTGGACACATCACATTTTTTGACAGAATACAGAGCTGTTTTTTGCAAAGTGCCTACCTGTAGATTTTGGCCTCTAGCTCAGCTGGCACATAGGGAACCCTACCAAACCTGGGCATTTTTGAAAACTAGAGACCTAGGGGAATCCAAGATGGGGTGACTTGTGGGGCTCGGACCAGGTTCTGTTACCCAGAATCCTTTGCAAACCTCAAAACGTGGCTAAAAAAACACATTTTCCTCTCATTTCGGTGACAGAAAGTTCTGGAATCTGAGAGGAGCCACAAATTTCCTTCCACCCAGCGTTCCCCCAAGTCTCCCGATAAAAATGATACCTCACTTGAGTGGGTAGGCCTAGCGCCCGTGACAGGAAATGCCCCAAAACACAACGTGGACACATCACATTTTTTGACAGAATACAGAGCTGTTTTTTGCAAAGTGCCTACCTGTAGATTTTGGCCTCTAGCTCAGCTGACACATAGGGAACCCTACCAAACCTGTGCATTTTTGAAAACTAGAGACCTAGGGGAATCCAAGATGGGGTGACTTGTGGGGCTCTGACCAGGTTCTGTTACCCAGAATCCTTTGCAAACCTCAAAACGTGGCTAAAAAAACACATTTTCCTCACATTTCAGTGACAGAAAGTTCTGAAATCTGAGAGGAGCCACAAATTTCCTTCCACCCAGCGTTCCCCCAAGTCTCCCGATAAAAATGATACCTCACTTGTGTGGGTAGGCCTAGCGACAGGAAATGCCCCAAAACACAACGTGGACACATCACATTTTTTGACAGAATACAGAGCTGTTTTTTGCAAAGTGCCTACCTGTAGATTTTGGCCTCTAGCTCAGCTGGCACATAGGGAACCCTACCAAACCTGGGCATTTTTGAAAACTAGAGACCTAGGGGAATCCAAGATGGGGTGACTTGTGGGGCTCGGACCAGGTTCTGTTATCCAGAATCCTTTGCAAACCTCAAAACGTGGCTAAAAAAACACGTTTTCCTCTCATTTCGGTGACAGAAAGTTCTGGAATCTGAGAGGAGCCACAAATTTCCTTCCACCCAGCGTTCCCCCAAGTCTCCCAATAAAAATGATACCTCACTTGTGTGGGTAGGCCTAGCGACAGGAAATGCCCCAAAACACAACGTGGACACATCACATTTTTTGACAGAATACAGAGCTGTTTTTTGCAAAGTGCCTACCTGTAGATTTTGGCCTCTAGCTCAGCTGGCACATAGGGAACCCCACCAAACCTGGGCATTTTTGAAAACTAGAGACCTAGGGGAATCCAAGATGGGGTGACTTGTGGGGCTCGGACCAGGTTCTGTTACCCAGAATCCTTTGCAAACCTCAAAACGTGGCTAAAAAAACACGTTTTCCTCTCATTTCGGTGACAGAAAGTTCTGGAATCTGAGAGGAGCCACAAATTTCCTTCCACCCAGCGTTCCCCCAAGTCTCCCGATAAAAATGATACCTCACTTGTGTGGGTAGGCCTAGCGCCCGCGACAGGAAATGCCCCAAAACACAACGTGGACACATCACATTTTTTGACAGAATACAGAGCTGTTTTTTGCAAAGTGCCTACCTGTAGATTTTGGCCTCTAGCTCAGCCGGCACATAGGGAACCCTACCAAACCTGGGCATTTTTGAAAACTAGAGACCTAGGGGAATTCAAGATGGGGTGACTTGTGGGGCTCTGACCAGGTTCTGTAACCCAGAATCCTTTGCAAACCTCAAAACGTGGCTAAAAAAACACGTTTTCCTCACATTTCAGTGACAGAAAGTTCTGGAATCTGAGAGGAGCCACAAATATCCTTCCACCCAGCATTCCCCCAAGTCTCCTAATAAAAATGATACCCCACCTGTGTGGGTAGGCCTAGCGCCCGCGACAGGAAATGCCCCAAAACACAACGTGGACACATCCCATTTTTTTGACAGAAAACAGAGCTGTTTTTTCAAAGTGCCTAGCTGTGGATTTTGGCCTCTAGCTCAGCCGGCACCTAGGGAAACCTACCAACCCTATGCATTTTTGGAAAGTAGAGACCTAGGGGAATCCAAGATGGGGTGACTTGTGGGGCTCTGACCAGGTTCTGTTATCCAGAATCCTTTGCAAACCTCAAAATGTGGCTAAAAAAACACGTTTTCCTCTCATTTCGGTGACAGAAAGTTCTGGAATCTGAGAGGAGCCACAAATTTCCTTCCACCCAGCGTTCCCCCAAGTCTCCCAATAAAAATGATACCTCACTTGTGTGGGTAGCCCTTGCGCCCGCGACAGAAAATGCCCCAAAACACAACGTGGACACATCACATTTTTTGACAGAATACAGAGCTGTTTTTTGCAAAGTGCCTACCTGTAGATTTTGGCCTCTAGCTCAGCTGGCACATAGGGAACCCTACCAAACCTGGGCATTTTTGAAAACTAGAGACCTAGGGGAATCCAAGATGGGGTGACTTGTGGGGCTCGGACCAGGTTCTGTTACCCAGAATCCTTTGCAAACCTCAAAACGTGGCTAAAAAAACACGTTTTCCTCTCATTTCGGTGACAAAAGTTCTGGAATCTAAGAGGAGCCACAAATTTCCTTCCACCCAGCGTTCCCCCAAGTCTCCCGATAAAAATGATACCTCACTTGTGTGGGTAGGCCTAGCGACAGGAAATGCCCCAAAACACAACGTGGACACATCACATTTTTTGACAGAATACAGAGCTGTTTTTTGCAAAGTGCCTACCTGTAGATTTTGGCCTCTAGCTCAGCCGGCACATAGGGAACCCTACCAAACCTGGGCATTTTTGAAAACTAGAGACCTAGGGGAATCCAAGATGGGGTGACTTGTGGGGCTCGGACCAGGTTCTGTTACCCAGAATCCTTTGCAAACCTCAAAACGTGGCTAAAAAAACACATTTTCCTCTCATTTCGGTGACAGAAAGTTCTGGAATCTGAGAGGAGCCACAAATTTCCTTCCACCCAGCGTTCCCCCAAGTCTCCCGATAAAAATGATACCTCACTTGAGTGGGTAGGCCTAGCGCCCGTGACAGGAAATGCCCCAAAACACAACGTGGACACATCACATTTTTTGACAGAATACAGAGCTGTTTTTTGCAAAGTGCCTACCTGTAGATTTTGGCCTCTAGCTCAGCTGACACATAGGGAACCCTACCAAACCTGTGCATTTTTGAAAACTAGAGACCTAGGGGAATCCAAGATGGGGTGACTTGTGGGGCTCTGACCAGGTTCTGTTACCCAGAATCCTTTGCAAACCTCAAAACGTGGCTAAAAAAACACATTTTCCTCACATTTCAGTGACAGAAAGTTCTGAAATCTGAGAGGAGCCACAAATTTCCTTCCACCCAGCGTTCCCCCAAGTCTCCCGATAAAAATGATACCTCACTTGTGTGGGTAGGCCTAGCGACAGGAAATGCCCCAAAACACAACGTGGACACATCACATTTTTTGACAGAATACAGAGCTGTTTTTTGCAAAGTGCCTACCTGTAGATTTTGGCCTCTAGCTCAGCTGGCACATAGGGAACCCTACCAAACCTGGGCATTTTTGAAAACTAGAGACCTAGGGGAATCCAAGATGGGGTGACTTGTGGGGCTCGGACCAGGTTCTGTTACCCAGAATCCTTTGCAAACCTCAAAACGTGGCTAAAAAAACACATTTTCCTCTCATTTCGGTGACAGAAAGTTCTGGAATCTGAGAGGAGCCA
This sequence comes from Pleurodeles waltl, assembly GCF_031143425.1. Taxonomy (NCBI): domain Eukaryota; kingdom Metazoa; phylum Chordata; class Amphibia; order Caudata; family Salamandridae; genus Pleurodeles; species Pleurodeles waltl. Next base: position 649,437,637 of record NC_090447.1, read on the forward strand.
CAAATTTCCTTCCACCCAGCGTTCCCCCAAGTCTCCCGATAAAAATGATACCTCACTTGAGTGGGTAGGCCTAGCGCCCGTGACAGGAAATGCCCCAAAACACAACGTGGACACATCACATTTTTTGACAGAATACAGAGCTGTTTTTTGCAAAGTGCCTACCTGTAGATTTTGACCTCTAGCTCAGCTGACACATAGGGAACCCTACCAAACCTGTGCATTTTTGAAAACTAGAGACCTAGGGGAATCCAAGATGGGGTGACTTGTGGGGCTCTGACCAGGTTCTGTTACCCAGAATCCTTTGCAAACCTCAAAACGTGGCTAAAAAAACACATTTTCCTCACATTTCAGTGACAGAAAGTTCTGAAATCTGAGAGGAGCCACAAATTTCCTTCCACCCAGCGTTCCCCCAAGTCTCCCGATAAAAATGATACCTCACTTGTGTGGGTAGGCCTAGCGACAGGAAATGCCCCAAAACACAACGTGGACACATCACATTTTTTGACAGAATACAGAGCTGTTTTTTGCAAAGTGCCTACCTGTAGATTTTGGCCTCTAGCTCAGCTGGCACATAGGGAACCCTACCAAACCTGGGCATTTTTGAAAACTAGAGACCTAGGGGAATCCAAGATGGGGTGACTTGTGGGGCTCGGACCAGGTTCTGTTACCCAGAATCCTTTGCAAACCTCAAAACGTGGCTAAAAAAACACGTTTTCCTCTCATTTCGGTGACAGAAAGTTCTGGAATCTGAGAGGAGCCACAAATTTCCTTCCACCCAGCGTTCCCCCAAGTCTCCCAATAAAAATGATACCTCACTTGTGTGGTTAGGCCTAGCGACAGGAAATGCCCCAAAACACAACGTGGACACATCACATTTTTTGACAGAATACAGAGCTGTTTTTTGCAAAGTGCCTACCTGTAGATTTTGGCCTCTAGCTCAGCTGGCACATAGGGAACCCTACCAAACCTGTGCATTTTTGAAAACTAGAGACCTAGGGGAATCCAAGATGGGGTGACTTGTGGGGCTCTGACCAGGTTCTGTTACCCAGAATCCTTTGCAAACCTCAAAACGTGGCTAAAAAAAACACATTTTCCTCACATTTCAGTGACAGAAAGTTCTGGAATGTGAGAGGAGCCACAAATTTCCTTCCACCCAGCGTTCCCCCAAGTCTCCCGATAAAAATGATACCTCACTTGTGTGGGTAGGCCTAGCGACAGGAAATGCCCCAAAACACAACGTGGACACATCACATTTTTTGAGAGAATACAGAGCTGTTTTTTGCAAAGTGCCTACCTGTAGATTTTGGCCTCTAGCTCAGCTGGCACATAGGGAACCCTACCAAACCTGGGCATTTTTGAAAACTAGAGACCTAGGGGAATCCAAGATGGGGTGACTTGTGGGGCTCGGACCAGGTTCTGTTACCCAGAATCCTTTGCAAACCTCAAAACATGGCTAAAAAAACACGTTTTCCTCTCATTTCGGTGACAGAAAGTTCTGGAATCTGAGAGGAGCCACAAATTTCCTTCCACCCAGCGTTCCCCCAAGTCTCCCGATAAAAATGATACCTCACTTGTGTGGGTAGGCCTAGCGCCCGCGACAGGAAATGCCCCAAAACACAACGTGGACACATCACATTTTTTGACAGAATACAGAGCTGTTTTTTCCAAAGTGTCTACCTGTAGATTTTGCCCTCTAGCTCAGCCGGCACATAGGGAACCCTACCAAACCTGGGCATTTTTGAAAACTAGAGACCTAGGGGAATTCAAGATGGGGTGACTTGTGGGGCTCTGACCAGGTTCTGTAACCCAGAATCCTTTGCAAACCTCAAAACGTGGCTAAAAAAACACGTTTTCCTCACATTTCAGTGACAGAAAGTTCTGGAATCTGAGAGGAGCCACAAATATCCTTCCACCCAGCGTTCCCCCAAGTCTCCTAATAAAAATGATACCCCACCTGTGTGGGTAGGCCTAGCGCCCGCGACAGGAAATGCCCCAAAACACAACGTGGACACATCCCATTTTTTTGACAGAAAACAGAGCTGTTTTTTCAAAGTGCCTAGCTGTGGATTTTGGCCTCTAGCTCAGCCGGCACCTAGGGAAACCTACCAACCCTATGCATTTTTGGAAACTAGAGACCTAGGGGAATCCAAGATGGGGTGACTTGTGGGGCTCTGACCAGGTTCTGTTACCCAGAATCCTTTGCAAACCTCAAAATGTGGCTAAAAAAACACGTTTTCCTCTCATTTCGGTGACAGAAAGTTCTGGAATCTGAGAGGAGCCACAAATTTCCTTCCACCCAGCGTTCCCCCAAGTCTCCCAATAAAAATGATACCTCACTTGTGTGGGTAGCCCTTGCGCCCGCGACAGAAAATGCCCCAAAACACAACGTGGACACATCACATTTTTTGACAGAATACAGAGCTGTTTTTTGCAAAGTGCCTACCTGTAGATTTTGGCCTCTAGCTCAGCTGGCACATAGGGAACCCTACCAAACCTGGGCATTTTTGAAAACTAGAGACCTAGGGGAATCCAAGATGGGGTGACTTGTGGGGCTCGGACCAGGTTCTGTTACCCAGAATCCTTTGCAAACCTCAAAACGTGGCTAAAAAAACACGTTTTCCTCTCATTTCGGTGACAAACGTTCTGGAATCGAAGAGGAGCCACAAATTTCCTTCCACCCAGCGTTCCCCCAAGTCTCCCGATAAAAATGATACCTCACTTGTGTGGGTAGGCCTAGCGACAGGAAATGCCCCAAAACACAACGTGGACACATCACATTTTTTGACAGAATACAGAGCTGTTTTTTGCAAAGTGCCTACCTGTAGATTTTGGCCTCTAGCTCAGCTGGCACATAGGGAACCCTACCAAACCTGGGCATTTTTAAAAACTGGAGACCTAGGGGAATCCAAGATGGGGTGACTTGTGGGGCTCGGACCAGGTTCTGTTACCCAGAATCCTTTGCAAACCTCAAAACGTGGCTAAAAAAACACGTTTTCCTCTCATTTCGGTGACAGAAAGTTCTGGAATCTGAGAGGAGCCACAAATGTCCTTCCACCCAGCGTTCCCCCAAGTCTCCCGATAAAAATGATACCTCACTTGTGTGGGTAGGCCTAGTGCCCGCGACAGGAAATGCTCCAAAACACAACGTGGACACATCACATTTTTTGACAGAATACAGAGCTGTTTTTTGCAAAGTGCCTACCTGTAGATTTTGGCCTCTAGCTCAGCTGACACATAGGGAACCCTACCAAACCTGTGCATTTTTGAAAACTAGAGACCTAGGGGAATCCAAGATGGGGTGACTTGTGGGGCTCTGACCAGGTTCTGTTACCCAGAATCCTTTGCAAACCTCAAAACGTGGCTAAAAAAACACATTTTCCTCACATTTCAGTGACAGAAAGTTCTGAAATCTGAGAGGAGCCACAAATTTCCTTCCACCCAGCGTTCCCCCAAGTCTCCCGATAAAAATGATACCTCACTTGTGTGGGTAGGACTAGCGCCCGCGACAGGAAATGCCCCAAAACACAACATGGACACATCCCATTTTTTGACAGAAAACACAGCTGTTTTTTGCAAAGTGCCTGCCTGTGGATTTTGGCCTCTAGCTCAGCCGGCACGTAGGGAAACCTACCAAACCTGTGCATTTTTTTAAACTAGAGACCTAGGGGAATCCAAGATGGGGTGACTTGTGGGGCTCGGACCAGGTTCTGTTACCCAGAATCCTTTGCAAACCTCAAAACGTGGCTAAAAAAACACATTTTCCTCACATTTCAGTGACAGAAAGTTCTGAAATCTGAGAGGAGCCACAAATTTCCTTCCACCCAGCGTTCCCCCAAGTCTCCCGATAAAAATGATACCTCACTTGTGTGGGTAGGCCTAGCGACAGGAAATGCCCCAAAACACAACATGGACACATCCCATTTTTTGACAGAATACAGAGCTGTTTTTTGCAAAGTGCCTACCTGTAGATTTTGGCCTCTAGCTCAGCTGGCACATAGGGAACCCTACCAAACCTGGGCATTTTTGAAAACTAGAGACCTAGGGGAATCCAAGATGGGGTGACTTGTGGGGCTCGGACCAGGTTCTGTTACCCAGAATCCTTTGCAAACCTCAAAACGTGGCTAAAAAAATACGTTTTCCTCTCATTTCGGTGACAGAAAGTTCTGGAATCTGAGAGGAGCCACAAATTTCCTTCCACCCAGCGTTCCCCCAAGTCTCCCGATAAAAATGATACCTCACTTGTGTGGGTAGGCCTAGCGACAGGAAATGCCCCAAAACACAACGTGGACACATCACATTTTTTGACAGAATACAGAGCTGTTTTTTGCAAAGTGCCTACCTGTAGATTTTGGCCTCTATCTCAGCTGGCACATAGGGAACCCTACCAAACCTAGGCATTTTTGAAAACTGGAGACCTAGGGGAATCCAAGATGGGGTGACTTGTGGGGCTCGGACCAGGTTCTGTTACCCAGAATCCTTTGCAAACCTCAAAACGTGGCTAAAAAAACACGTTTTCCTCACATTTCAGTGACAGAAAGGTCTGGAATCTGAGAGGAGCCACAAATATCCTTCCACCCAGCGTTCCCCCAAGTCTCCTAATAAAAATGATACCCCACCTGTGTGGGTAGGCCTAGCGCCCGCGACAGGAAATGCCCCAAAACACAACGTGGACACATCCCATTTTTTTGACAGAAAACAGAGCTGTTTTTTCAAAGTGCATAGCTGTGGATTTTGGCCTCTAGCTCAGCCGGCACCTAGGGAAACCTACCAACCCTATGCATTTTTGGAAACTAGAGACCTAGGGGAATCCAAGATGGGGTGACTTGTGGGGCTCTGACCAGGTTCTGTTACCCAGAATCCTTTGCAAACCTCAAAATGTGGCTAAAAAAACACGTTTTCCTCTCATTTCGGTGACAGAAAGTTCTGGAATCTGAGAGGAGCCACAAATTTCCTTCCACCCAGCGTTCCCCCAAGTCTCCCAATAAAAATGATACCTCACTTGTGTGGGTAGCCCTTGCGCCCGCGACAGAAAATGCCCCAAAACACAACGTGGACACATCACATTTTTTGACAGAATACAGAGCTGTTTTTTGCAAAGTGCCTACCTGTAGATTTTGGCCTCTAGCTCAGCTGGCACATAGGGAACCCTACCAAACCTGGGCATTTTTGAAAACTAGAGACCTAGGGGAATCCAAGATGGGGTGACTTGTGGGGCTCGGACCAGGTTCTGTTACCCAGAATCCTTTGCAAACCTCAAAACGTGGCTAAAAAAACACATTTTCCTCACATTTCAGTGACAGAAAGTTCTGAAATCTGAGAGGAGCCAGAAATTTCCTTCCACCCAGCGTTCCCCTAAGTCTCCCGATAAAAATGATACCTCACTTGTGTGGGTAGGCCTAGCGACAGGAAATGCCCCAAAACACAACATGGACACATCCCATTTTTTGACAGAATACAGAGCTGTTTTTTGCAAAGTGCCTACCTGTAGATTTTGGCCTCTAGCTCAGCTGGCACATAGGGAACCCTACCAAACCTGTGCATTTTTGAAAACTGGAGACCTAGGGGAATCCAAGATGGGGTGACTTGTGGGGCTCGGACCAGGTTCTGTTACCCAGAATCCTTTGCAAACCTCAAAACGTGGCTAAAAAAACACGTTTTCCTCTCATTTCGGTGACAGAAAGTTCTGGAATCTGAGAGGAGCCACAAATTTCCTTCCACCCAGCGTTCCCCCCAGTCTCCCGATAAAAATGATACCTCACTTGTGTGGGTAGGCCTAGCGCCCGCGACAGGAAATGCCCCAAAACACAACGTGGACACATCACATTTTTTGACAGAATACAGAGCTGTTTTTTGCAAAGTGCCTACCTGTAGATTTTGGCCTCTAGCTCAGCTGACACATAGGGAACCCTACCAAACCTGTGCATTTTTGAAAACTAGAGACCTAGGGGAATCCAAGATGGGGTGACTTGTGGGGCTCTGACCAGGTTCTGTTACCCAGAATCCTTTGCAAACCTCAAAACGTGGCTAAAAAAACACATTTTCCTCACATTTCAGTGACAGAAAGTTCTGAAATCTGAGAGGAGCCACAAATTTCCTTCCACCCAGCGTTCCCCCAAGTCTCCCGATAAAAATGATACCTCACTTGTGTGGGTAGGACTAGCGCCCGCGACAGGAAATGCCCCAAAACACAACATGGACACATCCCATTTTTTGACAGAAAACACAGCTGTTTTTTGCAAAGTGCCTGCCTGTGGATTTTGGCCTCTAGCTCAGCCGGCACGTAGGGAAACCTACCAAACCTGTGCATTTTTTTAAACTAGAGACCTAGGGGAATCCAAGATGGGGTGACTTGTGGGGCTCTGACCAGGTTCTGTTACCCAGAATCCTTTGCAAACCTCAAAACGTGGCTAAAAAAACACGTTTTCCTCTCATTTCGGTGACAGAAAGTTCTGGAATCTGAGAGGAGCCACAAATTTCCTTCCACCCAGCGTTCCCCCAAGTCTCCCGATAAAAATGATACCTCACTTGTGTGGGTAGGCCTAGCGACAGGAAATGCCCCAAAACACAACGTGGACACATCACATTTTTTGACAGAATACAGAGCTGTTTTTTGCAAAGTGCCTACCTGTAGATTTTGGCCTCTAGCTCAGCTGGCACATAGGGAACCCTACCAAACCTAGGCATTTTTGTAAACTGGAGACCTAGGGGAATCCAAGATGGGGTGACTTGTGGGGCTCTGACCAGGTTCTGTTACCCAGAATCCTTTGCAAACCTCAAAAAGTAGCTAAAAAAACACATTTTCCTCACGTTTCGGTGACAGAAAGTTCTCGAATCTGAGAGGAGCCACAAATTTCCTTCCACCCAGCGTTCCCCTAAGTCTCCCGATAAAAATGATACCTCACTTGTGTGGGTAGGCCTAGCGCCCGCGACAGGAAATGCCCCAAAACACAACGTGGACACATCACATTTTTTCATAGAAAACAGTGCCTACCTGTGGATTTTGGCCTCTAGCTCAGCCGGCACCTAGGGAAACCTAGCAAACCAGCGCATTTTTGAAAACTAGAAACCCAGGGGAATCCAAGATGAGGTGATTTGTGGGCCTCTGACCAGGATCTGTTACCCAGAATCCTTTGTAAACCTTAAAACGTGGCTAAAATAACACGTTTTTCTCACATTTCGGTGAGAGAAAGTTCTTGAATCTGGGAGGAGCCACAAATTTCCTTCCACCCAGCGTTCCCCCAAGTCTCCCGATAAAAATGATACCTCACTTGTGTGGGTAGGCTTAGCGCCCGCGACAGGAAATGCCCCAAAACACAACGTGGACACATCACATTTTTTGACAGAATACAGAGCTGTTTTTTGCAAAGTGCCTACCTGTAGATTTTGGCCTCTAGCTCAGCCGGCACCTAGGGAAGCCTACCAACCCTATGCATTTTTGGAAACTAGAGACCTAGGGGAATCCAAGATGGGGTGACTTGTGGGGCTCTGACCAGGTTCTGTTACCCAGAATCCTTTGCAAACCTCAAAATGTGGCTTAAAAAACCTCATTTTCCTCACATTTCAGTGACAGAAAGTTCTGAAATCTGAGAGGAGCCACAAATTTCCTTCCACCCAGCGTTCCCCCAAGTCTCCCGATAAAAATGATACCTCACTTGTGTGGGTAGGACTAGCGCCCGCGACAGGAAATGCCCCAAAACACAACATGGACACATCCCATTTTTTGACAGAAAACACAGCTGTTTTTTGCAAAGTGCCTGCCTGTGGATTTTGGCCTCTAGCTCAGCCAGCACGTAGGGAAACCTACCAAACCTGTGCATTCTTTTAAACTAGAGACCTAGGGGAATCCAAGATGGGGTGACTTGTGGGGCTCTGACCAGGTTCTGTTACCCAGAATCCTTTGCAAACCTCAAAAAGTAGCTAAAAAAACACGTTTTCCTCACATTTCGGTGACAGAAAGTTCTGGAATCTGAGAGGAGCCACAAATTTCCTTCCACCCAGCGTTCCCCTAAGTCTCCCAATAAAAATGATACCTCACTTGTGTGGGTAGGCCTAGCGCCCGCGACAGGAAATGCCCCAAAACACAACGTGGACACATCACATTTTTTCATAGAAAACAGTGCCTACCTGTGGATTTTGGCCTCTAGCTCAGCCGGCACCTGGGGAAACCTAGCAAACCAGCGCATTTTTGAAAACTAGAAACCCAGGGGAATCCAAGATGAGGTGACTTGTGGGCCTCTGACCAGGATCTGTTACCCAGAATCTTTTGCAAACCTCAAAATGTGGCTAAAATAACAAGTTTTCCTCACATTTCGGTGACAGAAAGTTCTGGAATCTGAGAGGAGCCACAAATTTCCTTCCACCCAGCGTTCCCCCAAGTCTCCCGATAAAAATGATACCTCACTTGTGTGGGTAGGCCTAGCGCCCGCGACAGGAAAGGCCCCAAAACACAACGTGGACACATCACATTTTTTGACAGAATACAGAGCTGTTTTTTGCAAAGTGCCTACCTGTAGATTTTGGCCTCTAGCTCAGCCGGCACATAGGGAACCCTACCAAACCTGGGCATTTTTGAAAACTAGAGACCTAGGGGAATTCAAGATGGGGTGACTTGTGGGGCTCTGACCAGGTTCTGTAACCCAGAATCCTTTGCAAACCTCAAAACGTGGCTAAAAAAACACGTTTTCCTCACATTTCAGTGACAGAAAGTTCTGGAATCTGAGAGGAGCCACAAATTTCCTTCCACCCAGCGTTCCCCTAAGTCTCCCAATAAAAATGATACCTCACTTGTGTGGGTAGGCCTAGCGCCCGCGACAGGAAATGCCCCAAAACACAACGTGGACACATCACATTTTTTCATAGAAAACAGTGCCTACCTGTGGATTTTGGCCTCTAGCTCAGCCGGCACCTGGGGAAACCTAACAAACCAGCGCATTTTTGAAAACTAGAAACCCAGGGGAATCCAAGATGAGGTGACTTGTGGGCCTCTGACCAGGATCTGTTACCCAGAATCCTTTGCAAACCTCAAAATGTGGCTAAAATAACAAGTTTTCCTCACATATCGGTGACAGAAAGTTCTGGAATCTGAGAGGAGCCACAAATTTCCTTCCACCCAGCGTTCCCCCAAGTCTCCCGATAAAAATGATACCTCACTTGTGTGGGTAGGCCTATCGCCCGCGACAGGAAAGGCCCCAAAACACAACGTGGACACATCACATGTTTTGACAGAATACAGAGCTGTTTTTTGCAAAGTGCCTACCTGTAGATTTTGGCCTCTAGCTCAGCCGGCACATAGGGAACCCTACCAAACCTGGGCATTTTTGAAAACTAGAGACCTAGGGGAATTCAAGATGGGGTGACTTGTGGGGCTCTGACCAGGTTCTGTAACCCAGAATCCTTTGCAAACCTCAAAACGTGGCTAAAAAAACACGTTTTCCTCACATTTCAGTGACAGAAAGTTCTGGAATCTGAGAGGAGCCACAAATATCCTTCCACCCAGCGTTCCCCCAAAACTCCTAATAAAAATGATACCCCACCTGTGTGGGTAGGCCTAGCGCCCGCGACAGGAAATGCCCCAAAACACAACGTGGACACATCCCATTTTTTTGACAGAAAACAGAGCTGTTTTTTCAAAGTGCCTAGCTGTGGATTTTGGCCTCTAGCTCAGCCGGCACCTAGGGAAACCTACCAACCCTATGCATTTTTGGAAACTAGAGACCTAGGGGAATCCAAGATGGGGTGACTTGTGGGGCTCTGACCAGGTTCTGTTACCCAGAATCCTTTGCAAACCTCAAAATGTGGCTAAAAAAACACATTTTCATCACGTTTCGGAGACAGAAAGTTCTCGAATCTGAGAGGAGCCACAAATTTCCTTCCACCCAGCGTTCCCCTAGGTCTCCCGATAAAAATGATACCTCACTTGTGTGGGTAGGCCTAGCGCCCGCGACAGGAAATGCCCCAAAACACAACGTGGACACATCACATTTTTTCATAGAAAACAGTGCCTACCTGTGGATTTTGGCCTCTAGCTCAGCCGGCACCTAGGGAAACCTAGCAAACCAGCGCATTTTTGAAAACTAGAAACCCAGGGGAATCCAAGATGAGGTGATTTGTGGGCCTCTGACCAGGATCTGTTACCCAGAATCCTTTGTAAACCTTAAAACGTGGCTAAAATAACACGTTTTTCTCACATTTCGGTGAGAGAAAGTTCTTGAATCTGGGAGGAGCCACAAATTTCCTTCCACCCAGCGTTCCCCCAAGTCTCCCGATAAAAATGATACCTCACTTGTGTGGGTAGGCTTAGCGCCCGCGACAGGAAATGCCCCAAAACACAACGTGGACACATCACATTTTTTGACAGAATACAGAGCTGTTTTTTGCAAAGTGCCTACCTGTAGATTTTGGCCTCTAGCTCAGCTGGCACATAGGGAACCCTACCAAACCTGGGCATTTTTGAAAACTAGAGACCTAGGGGAATCCAAGATGGGGTGACTTGTGGGGCTCGGACCAGGTTCTGTTACCCAGAATCCTTTGCAAACCTCAAAACGTGGCTAAAAAAACACATTTTCCTCACATTTCAGTGACAGAAAGTTCTGAAATCTGAGAGGAGCCAGAAATTTCCTTCCACCCAGCGTTCCCCTAAGTCTCCCGATAAAAATGATACCTCACTTGTGTGGGTAGGCCTAGCGACAGGAAATGCCCCAAAACACAACATGGACACATCCCATTTTTTGACAGAATACAGAGCTGTTTTTTGCAAAGTGCCTACCTGTAGATTTTGGCCTCTAGCTCAGCTGGCACATAGGGAACCCTACCAAACCTGTGCATTTTTGAAAACTGGAGACCTAGGGGAATCCAAGATGGGGTGACTTGTGGGGCTCGGACCAGGTTCTGTTACCCAGAATCCTTTGCAAACCTCAAAACGTGGCTAAAAAAACACGTTTTCCTCTCATTTCGGTGACAGAAAGTTCTGGAATCTGAGAGGAGCCACAAATTTCCTTCCACCCAGCGTTCCCCCAAGTCTCCCGATAAAAATGATACCTCACTTGTGTGGGTAGGCCTAGCGCCCGCGACAGGAAATGCCCCAAAACACAACGTGGACACATCACATTTTTTGACAGAATACAGAGCTGTTTTTTGCAAAGTGCCTACCTGTAGATTTTGGCCTCTAGCTCAGCTGACACATAGGGAACCCTACCAAACCTGTGCATTTTTGAAAACTAGAGACCTAGGGGAATCCAAGATGGGGTGACTTGTGGGGCTCTGACCAGGTTCTGTTACCCAGAATCCTTTGCAAACCTCAAAACGTGGCTAAAAAAACACATTTTCCTCACATTTCAGTGACAGAAAGTTCTGAAATCTGAGAGGAGCCACAAATTTCCTTCCACCCAGCGTTCCCCCAAGTCTCCCGATAAAAATGATACCTCACTTGTGTGGGTAGGACTAGCGCCCGCGACAGGAAATGCCCCAAAACACAACATGGACACATCCCATTTTTTGACAGAAAACACAGCTGTTTTTTGCAAAGTGCCTGCCTGTGGATTTTGGCCTCTAGCTCAGCCGGCACGTAGGGAAACCTACCAAACCTGTGCATTTTTTTAAACTAGAGACCTAGGGGAATCCAAGATGGGGTGACTTGTGGGGCTCTGACCAGGTTCTGTTACCCAGAATCCTTTGCAAACCTCAAAACGTGGCTAAAAAAACATGTTTTCCTCTCATTTCGGTGACAGAAAGTTCTGGAATCTGAGAGGAGCCACAAATTTCCTTCCACCCAGCGTTCCCCGAAGTCTCCCGATAAAAATGATACCTCACTTGTGTGGGTAGGCCTAGCGACAGGAAATGCCCCAAAACACAACGTGGACACATCACATTTTTTGACAGAATACAGAGCTGTTTTTTGCAAAGTGCCTACCTGTAGATTTTGGCCTCTAGCTCAGCTGGCACATAGGGAACCCTACCAAACCTAGGCATTTTTGTAAACTGGAGACCTAGGGGAATCCAAGATGGGGTGACTTGTGGGGCTCTGACCAGGTTCTGTTACCCAGAATCCTTTGCAAACCTCAAAAAGTAGCTAAAAAAACACATTTTCCTCACGTTTCGGTGACAGAAAGTTCTCGAATCTGAGAGGAGCCACAAATTTCCTTCCACCCAGCGTTCCCCTAAGTCTCCCGATAAAAATGATACCTCACTTGTGTGGGTAGGCCTAGCGCCCGCGACAGGAAATGCCCCAAAACACAACGTGGACACATCACAATTTTTCATAGAAAACAGTGCCTACCTGTGGATTTTGGCCTCTAGCTCAGCCGGCACCTAGGGAAACCTAGCAAACCAGCGCATTTTTGAAAACTAGAAACCCAGGGGAATCCAAGATGAGGTGATTTGTGGGCCTCTGACCAGGATCTGTTACCCAGAATCCTTTGTAAACCTTAAAACGTGGCTAAAATAACACGTTTTTCTCACATTTCGGTGAGAGAAAGTTCTTGAATCTGGGAGGAGCCACAAATTTCCTTCCACCCAGCGTTCCCCCAAGTCTCCCGATAAAAATGATACCTCACTTGTGTGGGTAGGCTTAGCGCCCGCGACAGGAAATGCCCCAAAACACAACGTGGACACATCACATTTTTTGACAGAATACAGAGCTGTTTTTTGCAAAGTGCCTACCTGTAGATTTTGGCCTCTAGCTCAGCCGGCACCTAGGGAAGCCTACCAACCCTATGCATTTTTGGAAACTAGAGACCTAGGGGAATCCAAGATGGGGTGACTTGTGGGGCTCTGACCAGGTTCTGTTACCCAGAATCCTTTGCAAACCTCAAAATGTGGCTTAAAAAACCTCATTTTCCTCACATTTCAGTGACAGAAAGTTCTGAAATCTGAGAGGAGCCACAAATTTCCTTCCACCCAGCGTTCCCCCAAGTCTCCCGATAAAAATGATACCTCACTTGTGTGGGTAGGACTAGCGCCCGCGACAGGAAATGCCCCAAAACACAACATGGACACATCCCATTTTTTGACAGAAAACACAGCTGTTTTTTGCAAAGTGCCTGCCTGTGGATTTTGGCCTCTAGCTCAGCCAGCACGTAGGGAAACCTACCAAACCTGTGCATTCTTTTAAACTAGAGACGTAGGGGAATCAAAGATGGGGTGACTTGTGGGGCTCTGACCAGGTTCTGTTACCCAGAATCCTTTGCAAACCTCAAAAAGTAGCTAAAAAAACACGTTTTCCTCACATTTCGGTGACAGAAAGTTCTGGAATCTGAGAGGAGCCACAAATTTCCTTCCACCCAGCGTTCCCCTAAGTCTCCCAATAAAAATGATACCTCACTTGTGTGGGTAGGCCTAGCGCCCGCGACAGGAAATGCCCCAAAACACAACGTGGACACATCACATTTTTTCATAGAAAACAGTGCCTACCTGTGGATTTTGGCCTCTAGCTCAGCCGGCACCTGGGGAAACCTAGCAAACCAGCGCATTTTTGAAAACTAGAAACCCAGGGGAATCCAAGATGAGGTGACTTGTGGGCCTCTGACCAGGATCTGTTACCCAGAATCTTTTGCAAACCTCAAAATGTGGCTAAAATAACAAGTTTTCCTCACATTTCGGTGACAGAAAGTTCTGGAATCTGAGAGGAGCCACAAATTTCCTTCCACCCAGCGTTCCCCCAAGTCTCCCGATAAAAATGATACCTCACTTGTGTGGGTAGGCCTAGCGCCCGCGACAGGAAAGGCCCCAAAACACAACGTGGACACATCACATTTTTTGACAGAATACAGAGCTGTTTTTTGCAAAGTGCCTACCTGTAGATTTTGGCCTCTAGCTCAGCCGGCACATAGGGAACCCTACCAAACCTGGGCATTTTTGAAAACTAGAGACCTAGGGGAATTCAAGATGGGGTGACTTGTGGGGCTCTGACCAGGTTCTGTAACCCAGAATCCTTTGCAAACCTCAAAACGTGGCTAAAAAAACACGTTTTCCTCACATTTCGGTGACAGAAAGTTCTGGAATCTGAGAGGAGCCACAAATTTCCTTCCACCCAGCGTTCCCCTAAGTCTCCCAATAAAAATGATACCTCACTTGTGTGGGTAGGCCTAGCGCCCGCGACAGGAAATGCCCCAAAACACAACGTGGACACATCACATTTTTTCATAGAAAACAGTGCCTACCTGTGGATTTTGGCCTCTAGCTCAGCCGGCACCTGGGGAAACCTAACAAACCAGCGCATTTTTGAAAACTAGAAACCCAGGGGAATCCAAGATGAGGTGACTTGTGGGCCTCTGACCAGGATCTGTTACCCAGAATCCTTTGCAAACCTCAAAATGTGGCTAAAATAACAAGTTTTCCTCACATATCGGTGACAGAAAGTTCTGGAATCTGAGAGGAGCCACAAATTTCCTTCCACCCAGCGTTCCCCCAAGTCTCCCGATAAAAATGATACCTCACTTGTGTGGGTAGGCCTAGCGCCCGCGACAGGAAAGGCCCCAAAACACAACGTGGACACATCACATTTTTTGACAGAATACAGAGCTGTTTTTTGCAAAGTGCCTACCTGTAGATTTTGGCCTCTAGCTCAGCCGGCACATAGGGAACCCTACCAAACCTGGGCATTTTTGAAAACTAGAGACCTAGGGGAATTCAAGATGGGGTGACTTGTGGGGCTCTGACCAGGTTCTGTAACCCAGAATCCTTTGCAAACCTCAAAACGTGGCTAAAAAAACACGTTTTCCTCACATTTCAGTGACAGAAAGTTCTGGAATCTGAGAGGAGCCACAAATATCCTTCCACCCAGCGTTCCCCCAAAACTCCTAATAAAAATGATACCCCACCTGTGTGGGTAGGCCTAGCGCCCGCGACAGGAAATGCCCCAAAACACAACGTGGACACATCCCATTTTTTTGACAGAAAACAGAGCTGTTTTTTCAAAGTGCCTAGCTGTGGATTTTGGCCTCTAGCTCAGCCGGCACCTAGGGAAACCTACCAACCCTATGCATTTTTGGAAACTAGAGACCTAGGGGAATCCAAGATGGGGTGACTTGTGGGGCTCTGACCAGGTTCTGTTACCCAGAATCCTTTGCAAACCTCAAAATGTGGCTAAAAAAACACATTTTCCTCACGTTTCGGTGACAGAAAGTTCTCGAATCTGAGAGGAGCCACAAATTTCCTTCCACCCAGCGTTCCCCTAAGTCTCCCGATAAAAATGATACCTCACTTGTGTGGGTAGGCCTAGCGCCCGCGACAGGAAATGCCCCAAAACACAACGTGGACACATCACATTTTTTCATAGAAAACAGTGCCTACCTGTGGATTTTGGCCTCTAGCTCAGCCGGCACCTAGGGAAACCTAGCAAACCAGCGCATTTTTGAAAACTAGAAACCCAGGGGAATCCAAGATGAGGTGATTTGTGGGCCTCTGACCAGGATCTGTTACCCAGAATCCTTTGTAAACCTTAAAACGTGGCTAAAATAACACGTTTTTCTCACATTTCGGTGAGAGAAAGTTCTTGAATCTGGGAGGAGCCACAAATTTCCTTCCACCCAGCGTTCCCCCAAGTCTCCCGATAAAAATGATACCTCACTTGTGTGGGTAGGCTTAGCGCCCGCGACAGGAAATGCCCCAAAACACAACGTGGACACATCACATTTTTTGACAGAATACAGAGCTGTTTTTTGCAAAGTGCCTACCTGTAGATTTTGGCCTCTAGCTCAGCTGGCACATAGGGAACCCTACCAAACCTGGGCATTTTTGAAAACTAGAGACCTAGGGGAATCCAAGATGGGGTGACTTGTGGGGCTCGGACCAGGTTCTGTTACCCAGAATCCTTTGCAAACCTCAAAACGTAGCTAAAAAAACACATTTTCCTCACATTTCAGTGACAGAAAGTTCTGAAATCTGAGAGGAGCCAGAAATTTCCTTCCACCCAGCGTTCCCCTAAGTCTCCCGATAAAAATGATACCTCACTTGTGTGGGTAGGCCTAGCGACAGGAAATGCCCCAAAACACAACATGGACACATCCCATTTTTTGACAGAATACAGAGCTGTTTTTTGCAAAGTGCCTACCTGTAGATTTTGGCCTCTAGCTCAGCTGGCACATAGGGAACCCTACCAAACCTGTGCATTTTTGAAAACTGGAGACCTAGGGGAATCCAAGATGGGGTGACTTGTGGGGCTCGGACCAGGTTCTGTTACCCAGAATCCTTTGCAAACCTCAAAACGTGGCTAAAAAAACACGTTTTCCTCTCATTTCGGTGACAGAAAGTTCTGGAATCTGAGAGGAGCCACAAATTTCCTTCCACCCAGCGTTCCCCCAAGTCTCCCGATAAAAATGATACCTCACTTGTGTGGGTAGGCCTAGCGCCCGCGACAGGAAATGCCCCAAAACACAACGTGGACACATCACATTTTTTGACAGAATACAGAGCTGTTTTTTGCAAAGTGCCTACCTGTAGATTTTGGCCTCTAGCTCAGCTGACACATAGGGAACCCTACCAAACCTGTGCATTTTTGAAAACTAGAGACCTAGGGGAATCCAAGATGGGGTGACTTGTGGGGCTCTGACCAGGTTCTGTTACCCAGAATCCTTTGCAAACCTCAAAACGTGGCTAAAAAAACACATTTTCCTCACATTTCAGTGACAGAAAGTTCTGAAATCTGAGAGGAGCCACAAATTTCCTTCCACCCAGCGTTCCCCCAAGTCTCCCGATAAAAATGATACCTCACTTGTGTGGGTAGGACTAGCGCCCGCGACAGGAAATGCCCCAAAACACAACATGGACACATCCCATTTTTTGACAGAAAACACAGCTGTTTTTTGCAAAGTGCCTGCCTGTGGATTTTGGCCTCTAGCTCAGCCGGCACGTAGGGAAACCTACCAAACCTGTGCATTTTTTTAAACTAGAGACCTAGGGGAATCCAAGATGGGGTGACTTGTGGGGCTCTGACCAGGTTCTGTTACCCAGAATCCTTTGCAAACCTCAAAACGTGGCTAAAAAAACACGTTTTCCTCTCATTTCGGTGACAGAAAGTTCTGGAATCTGAGAGGAGCCACAAATTTCCTTCCACCTAGCGTTCCCCCAAGTCTCCCGATAAAAATGATACCTCACTTGTGTGGGTAGGCCTAGCGACAGGAAATGCCCCAAAACACAACGTGGACACATCACATTTTTTGACAGAATACAGAGCTGTTTTTTGCAAAGTGCCTACCTGTAGATTTTGGCCTCTAGCTCAGCTGGCACATAGGGAACCCTACCAAACCTAGGCATTTTTGTAAACTGGAAACCCAGGGGAATCCAAGATGAGGTGACTTGTGGGCCTCTGACCAGGATCTGTTACCCAGAATCCTTTGCAAACCTCAAAATGTGGCTAAAATAACAAGTTTTCCTCACATATCGGTGACAGAAAGTTCTGGAATCTGAGAGGAGCCACAAATTTCCTTCCACCCAGCGTTCCCCCAAGTCTCCCGATAAAAATGATACCTCACTTGTGTGGGTAGGCCTAGCGCCCGCGACAGGAAAGGCCCCAAAACACAACGTGGACACATCACATTTTTTGACAGAATACAGAGCTGTTTTTTGCAAAGTGCCTACCTGTAGATTTTGGCCTCTAGCTCAGCCGGCACATAGGGAACCCTACCAAACCTGGGCATTTTTGAAAACTAGAGACCTAGGGGAATTCAAGATGGGGTGACTTGTGGGGCTCTGACCAGGTTCTGTAACCCAGAATCCTTTGCAAACCTCAAAACGTGGCTAAAAAAACACGTTTTCCTCACATTTCAGTGACAGAAAGTTCTGGAATCTGAGAGGAGCCACAAATATCCTTCCACCCAGCGTTCCCCCAAAACTCCTAATAAAAATGATACCCCACCTGTGTGGGTAGGCCTAGCGCCCGCGACAGGAAATGCCCCAAAACACAACGTGGACACATCCCATTTTTTTGACAGAAAACAGAGCTGTTTTTTCAAAGTGCCTAGCTGTGGATTTTGGCCTCTAGCTCAGCCGGCACCTAGGGAAACCTACCAACCCTATGCATTTTTGGAAAGTAGAGACCTAGGGGAATCCAAGATGGGGTGACTTGTGGGGCTCTGACCAGGTTCTGTTACCCAGAATCCTTTGCAAACCTCAAAATGTGGCTAAAAAAACACATTTTCCTCACGTTTCGGTGACAGAAAGTTCTCGAATCTGAGAGGAGCCACAAATTTCCTTCCACCCAGCGTTCCCCTAAGTCTCCCGATAAAAATGATACCTCACTTGTGTGGGTAGGCCTAGCGCCCGCGACAGGAAATGCCCCAAAACACAACGTGGACACATCACATTTTTTCATAGAAAACAGTGCCTACCTGTGGATTTTGGCCTCTAGCTCAGCCGGCACCTAGGGAAACCTAGCAAACCAGCGCATTTTTGAAAACTAGAAACCCAGGGGAATCCAAGATGAGGTGATTTGTGGGCCTCTGACCAGGATCTGTTACCAGAATCCTTTGTAAACCTTAAAACGTGGCTAAAATAACACGTTTTTCTCACATTTCGGTGAGAGAAAGTTCTTGAATCTGGGAGGAGCCACAAATTTCCTTCCACCCAGCGTTCCCCCAAGTCTCCCGATAAAAATGATACCTCACTTGTGTGGGTAGGCTTAGCGCCCGCGACAGGAAATGCCCCAAAACACAACGTGGACACATCACATTTTTTGACAGAATACAGAGCTGTTTTTTGCAAAGTGCCTACCTGTAGATTTTGGCCTCTAGCTCAGCTGGCACATAGGGAACCCTACCAAACCTGGGCATTTTTGAAAACTAGAGACCTAGGGGAATCCAAGATGGGGTGACTTGTGGGGCTCGGACCAGGTTCTGTTACCCAGAATCCTTTGCAAACCTCAAAACGTGGCTAAAAAAACACATTTTCCTCACATTTCAGTGACAGAAAGTTCTGAAATCTGAGAGGAGCCAGAAATTTCCTTCCACCCAGCGTTCCCCTAAGTCTCCCGATAAAAATGATACCTCACTTGTGTGGGTAGGCCTAGCGACAGGAAATGCCCCAAAACACAACATGGACACATCCCATTTTTTGACAGAATACAGAGCTGTTTTTTGCAAAGTGCCTACCTGTAGATTTTGGCCTCTAGCTCAGCTGGCACATAGGGAACCCTACCAAACCTGTGCATTTTTGAAAACTGGAGACCTAGGGGAATCCAAGATGGGGTGACTTGTGGGGCTCGGACCAGGTTCTGTTACCCAGAATCCTTTGCAAACCTCAAAACGTGGCTAAAAAAACACGTTTTCCTCTCATTTCGGTGACAGAAAGTTCTGGAATCTGAGAGGAGCCACAAATTTCCTTCCACCCAGCGTTCCCCCAAGTCTCCCGATAAAAATGATACCTCACTTGTGTGGGTAGGCCTAGCGCCCGCGACAGGAAATGCCCCAAAACACAACGTGGACACATCACATTTTTTGACAGAATACAGAGCTGAATTTTTGCAAAGTGCCTACCTGTAGATTTTGGCCTCTAGCTCAGCTGACACATAGGGAACCCTACCAAACCTGTGCATTTTTGAAAACTAGAGACCTAGGGGAATCCAAGATGGGGTGACTTGTGGGGCTCTGACCAGGTTCTGTTACCCAGAATCCTTTGCAAACCTCAAAACGTGGCTAAAAAAACACATTTTCCTCACATTTCAGTGACAGAAAGTTCTGAAATCTGAGAGGAGCCACAAATTTCCTTCCACCCAGCGTTCCCCCAAGTCTCCCGATAAAAATGATACCTCACTTGTGTGGGTAGGACTAGCGCCCGCGACAGGAAATGCCCCAAAACACAACATGGACACATCCCATTTTTTGACAGAAAACACAGCTGTTTTTTGCAAAGTGCCTGCCTGTGGATTTTGGCCTCTAGCTCAGCCGGCACGTAGGGAAACCTACCAAACCTGTGCATTTTTTTAAACTAGAGACCTAGGGGAATCCAAGATGGGGTGACTTGTGGGGCTCTGACCAGGTTCTGTTACCCAGAATCCTTTGCAAACCTCAAAACGTGGCTAAAAAAACACGTTTTCCTCTCATTTCGGTGACAGAAAGTTCTGGAATCTGAGAGGAGCCACAAATTTCCTTCCACCCAGCGTTCCCCCAAGTCTCCCGATAAAAATGATACCTCACTTGTGTGGGTAGGCCTAGCGACAGGAAATGCCCCAAAACACAACGTGGACACATCACATTTTTTGACAGAATACAGAGCTGTTTTTTGCAAAGTGCCTACCTGTAGATTTTGGCCTCTAGCTCAGCTGGCACATAGGGAACCCTACCAAACCTAGGCATTTTTGTAAACTGGAGACCTAGGGGAATCCAAGATGGGGTGCCTTGTGGGGCTCGGACCAGGTTCTGTTACCCAGAATCCTTTGCAAACCTCAAAACGTGGCTAAAAAAACACGTTTTCCTCTCATTTCGGTGACAGAAAGTTCTGGAATCTGAGAGGAGCCACAAATGTCCTTCCACCCAGCGTTCCCCCAAGTCTCCCGATAAAAATGATACCTCACTTGTGTGGGTAGGCCTAGCGCCCGCAACAGGAAATGCCCCAAAACACAACGTGGACACATCACATTTTTTGACAGAATACAGAGCTGTTTTTTGCAAAGTGCCTACCTGTAGATTTTGGCCTCTAGCTCAGCTGACACATAGGGAACCCTACCAAACCTGTGCATTTTTGAAAACTAGAGACCTAGGGGAATCCAAGATGGGGTGACTTGTGGGGCTCTGACCAGGTTCTGTTACCCAGAATCCTTTGCAAACCTCAAAAAGTAGCTAAAAAAACACATTTTCCTCACGTTTCGGTGACAGAAAGTTCTCGAATCTGAGAGGAGCCACAAATTTCCTTCCACCCAGCGTTCCCCTAAGTCTCCCGATAAAAATGATACCTCACTTGTGTGGGTAGGCCTAGCGCCCGCGACAGGAAATGCCCCAAAACACAACGTGGACACATCACATTTTTTCATAGAAAACAGTGCCTACCTGTGGATTTTGGCCTCTAGCTCAGCCGGCACCTAGGGAAACCTAGCAAACCAGCGCATTTTTGAAAACTAGAAACCCAGGGGAATCCAAGATGAGGTGATTTGTGGCCTCTGACCAGGATCTGTTACCCAGAATCCTTTGTAAACCTTAAAACGTGGCTAAAATAACACGTTTTTCTCACATTTCGGTGAGAGAAAGTTCTTGAATCTGGGAGGAGCCACAAATTTCCTTCCACCCAGCGTTCCCCCAAGTCTCCCGATAAAAATGATACCTCACTTGTGTGGGTAGGCTTAGCGCCCGCGACAGGAAATGCCCCAAAACACAACGTGAACACATCACATTTTTTGACAGAATACAGAGCTGTTTTTTGCAAAGTGCCTACCTGTAGATTTTGGCCTCTAGCTCAGCCGGCACCTAGGGAAGCCTACCAACCCTATGCATTTTTGGAAACTAGAGACCTAGGGGAATCCAAGATGGGGTGACTTGTGGGGCTCTGACCAGGTTCTGTTACCCAGAATCCTTTGCAAACCTCAAAATGTGGCTTAAAAAACCTCATTTTCCTCACATTTCAGTGACAGAAAGTTCTGAAATCTGAGAGGAGCCACAAATTTCCTTCCACCCAGCGTTCCCCCAAGTCTCCCGATAAAAATGATACCTCACTTGTGTGGGTAGGACTAGCGCCCGCGACAGGAAATGCCCCAAAACACAACATGGACACATCCCATTTTTTGACAGAAAACACAGCTGTTTTTTGCAAAGTGCCTGCCTGTGGATTTTGGCCTCTAGCTCAGCCAGCACGTAGGGAAACCTACCAAACCTGTGCATTCTTTTAAACTAGAGACCTAGGGGAATCCAAGATGGGGTGACTTGTGGGGCTCTGACCAGGTTCTGTTACCCAGAATCCTTTGCAAACCTCAAAAAGTAGCTAAAAAAACACGTTTTCCTCACATTTCGGTGACAGAAAGTTCTGGAATCTGAGAGGAGCCACGAATTTCCTTCCACCCAGCGTTCCCCTAAGTCTCCCAATAAAAATGATACCTCACTTGTGTGGGTAGGCCTAGCGCCCGCGACAGGAAATGCCCCAAAACACAACGTGGACACATCAAATTTTTTCATAGAAAACAGTGCCTACCTGTGGATTTTGGCCTCTAGCTCAGCCGGCACCTGGGGAAACCTAGCAAACCAGCGCATTTTTGAAAACTAGAAACCCAGGGGAATCCAAGATGAGGTGACTTGTGGGCCTCTGACCAGGATCTGTTACCCAGAATCTTTTGCAAACCTCAAAATGTGGCTAAAATAACAAGTTTTCCTCACATTTCGGTGACAGAAAGTTCTGGAATCTGAGAGGAGCCACAAATTTCCTTCCACCCAGCGTTCCCCCAAGTCTCCCGATAAAAATGATACCTCACTTGTGTGGGTAGGCCTAGCGCCCGCGACAGGAAAGGCCCCAAAACACAACGTGGACACATCACATTTTTTGACAGAATACAGAGCTGTTTTTTGCAAAGTGCCTACCTGTAGATTTTGGCCTCTAGCTCAGCCGGCACATAGGGAACCCTACCAAACCTGGGCATTTTTGAAAACTAGAGACCTAGGGGAATTCAAGATGGGGTGACTTGTGGGGCTCTGACCAGGTTCTGTAACCCAGAATCCTTTGCAAACCTCAAAACGTGGCTAAAAAAACAAGTTTTCCTCACATTTCGGTGACAGAAAGTTCTGGAATCTGAGAGGAGCCACAAATTTCCTTCCACCCAGCGTTCCCCTAAGTCTCCCAATAAAAATGATACCTCACTTGTGTGGGTAGGCCTAGCGCCCGCGACAGGAAATGCCCCAAAACACAACGTGGACACATCACATTTTTTCATAGAAAACAGTGCCTACCTGTGGATTTTGGCCTCTAGCTCAGCCGGCACCTGGGGAAACCTAACAAACCAGCGCATTTTTGAAAACTAGAAACCCAGGGGAATCCAAGATGAGGTGACTTGTGGGCCTCTGACCAGGATCTGTTACCCAGAATCCTTTGCAAACCTCAAAATGTGGCTAAAATAACAAGTTTTCCTCACATATCGGTGACAGAAAGTTCTGGAATCTGAGAGGAGCCACAAATTTCCTTCCACCCAGCGTTCCCCCAAGTCTCCCGATAAAAATGATACCTCACTTGTGTGGGTAGGCCTAGCGCCCGCGACAGGAAAGGCCCCAAAACACAACGTGGACACATCACATTTTTTGACAGAATACAGAGCTGTTTTTTGCAAAGTGCCTACCTGTAGATTTTGGCCTCTAGCTCAGCCGGCACATAGGGAACCCTACCAAACCTGGGCATTTTTGAAAACTAGAGACCTAGGGGAATTCAAGATGGGGTGACTTGTGGGGCTCTGACCAGGTTCTGTAACCCAGAATCCTTTGCAAACCTCAAAACGTGGCTAAAAAAACACGTTTTCCTCACATTTCAGTGACAGAAAGTTCTGGAATCTGAGAGGAGCCACAAATATCCTTCCACCCAGCGTTCCCCCAAAACTCGTAATAAAAATGATACCCCACCTGTGTGGGTAGGCCTAGCGCCCGCGACAGGAAATGCCCCAAAACACAACGTGGACACATCCCATTTTTTTGACAGAAAACAGAGCTGTTTTTTCAAAGTGCCTAGCTGTGGATTTTGGCCTCTAGCTCAGCCGGCACCTAGGGAAACCTACCAACCCTATGCATTTTTGGAAACTAGAGACCTAGGGGAATCCAAGATGGGGTGACTTGTGGGGCTCTGACCAGGTTCTGTTACCCAGAATCCTTTGCAAACCTCAAAATGTGGCTAAAAAAACACATTTTCCTCTCATTTCGGTGACAGAAAGTTCTGGAATCTGAGAGGAGCCACAAATTTCCTTCCACCCAGCGTTCCCCCAAGTCTCCCAATAAAAATGATACCTCACTTGTGTGGGTAGCCCTTGCGCCCGCGACAGAAAATGCCCCAAAACACAACGTGGACACATCAAATTTTTTGACAGAATACAGAGCTGTTTTTTGCAAAGTGCCTACCTGTAGATTTTGGCCTCTAGCTCAGCTGGCACATAGGGAACCCTACCAAACCTGGGCATTTTTGAAAACTAGAGACCTAGGGGAATCCAAGATGGGGTGACTTGTGGGGCTCGGACCAGGTTCTGTTACCCAGAATCCTTTGCAAACCTCAAAACGTGGCTAAAAAAACACATTTTCCTCTCATTTCGGTGACAGAAAGTTCTGGAATCTGAGAGGAGCCACAAATTTCCTTCCACCCAGCGTTCCCCCAAGTCTCCCGATAAAAATGATACCTCACTTGTGTGGGTAGGCCTAGCGCCCGTGACAGGAAATGCCCCAAAACACAACGTGGACACATCAAATTTTTTGACAGAATACAGAGCTGTTTTTTGCAAAGTGCCTACCTGTAGATTTTGGCCTCTAGCTCAGCTGACACATAGGGAACCCTACCAAACCTGTGCATTTTTTAAAACTAGAGACGTAGGGGAATCCAAGATGGGGTGACTTGTGGGGCTCTGACCAGGTTCTGTTACCCAGAATCCTTTGCAAACCTCAAAACGTGGCTAAAAAAACACATTTTCCTCACATTTCAGTGACAGAAAGTTCTGAAATCTGAGAGGAGCCACAAATTTCCTTCCACCCAGCGTTCCCCCAAGTCTCCCGATAAAAATGATACCTCACTTGTGTGGGTAGGCCTAGCGACAGGAAATGCCCCAAAACACAACGTGGACACATCACATTTTTTGACAGAATACAGAGCTGTTTTTTGCAAAGTGCCTACCTGTAGATTTTGGCCTCTAGCTCAGCTGGCACATAGGGAACCCTACCAAACCTGGGCATTTTTGAAAACTAGAGACCTAGGGGAATCCAAGATGGGGTGACTTGTGGGGCTCGGACCAGGTTCTGTTACCCAGAATCCTTTGCAAACCTCAAAACGTGGCTAAAAAAACACATTTTCCTCTCATTTCGGTGACAGAAAGTTCTGGAATCTGAGAGGAGCCACAAATTTCCTTCCACCCAGCGTTCCCCCAAGTCTCCCGATAAAAATGATACCTCACTTGAGTGGGTAGGCCTAGCGCCCGTGACAGGAAATGCCCCAAAACACAACGTGGACACATCACATTTTTTGACAGAATACAGAGCTGTTTTTTGCAAAGTGCCTACCTGTAGATTTTGGCCTCTAGCTCAGCTGACACATAGGGAACCCTACCAAACCTGTGCATTTTTGAAAACTAGAGACCTAGGGGAATCCAAGATGGGGTGACTTGTGGGGCTCTGACCAGGTTCTGTTACCCAGAATCCTTTGCAAACGTCAAAACGTGGCTAAAAAAACACATTTTCCTCACATTTCAGTGACAGAAAGTTCTGAAATCTGAGAGGAGCCACAAATTTCCTTCCACCCAGCGTTCCCCCAAGTCTCCCGATAAAAATGATACCTCACTTGTGTGGGTAGGCCTAGCGACAGGAAATGCCCCAAAACACAACGTGGACACATCACATTTTTTGACAGAATACAGAGCTGTTTTTTGCAAAGTGCCTACCTGTAGATTTTGGCCTCTAGCTCAGCTGGCACATAGGGAACCCTACCAAACCTGGGCATTTTTGAAAACTAGAGACCTAGGGGAATCCAAGATGGGGTGACTTGTGGGGCTCGGACCAGGTTCTGTTATCCAGAATCCTTTGCAAACCTCAAAACGTGGCTAAAAAAACACGTTTTCCTCTCATTTCGGTGACAGAAAGTTCTGGAATCTGAGAGGAGCCACAAATTTCCTTCCACCCAGCGTTCCCCCAAGTCTCCCAATAAAAATGATACCTCACTTGTGTGGGTAGGCCTAGCGACAGGAAATGCCCCAAAACACAACGTGGACACATCACATTTTTTGACAGAATACAGAGCTGTTTTTTGCAAAGTGCCTACCTGTAGATTTTGGCCTCTAGCTCAGCTGGCACATAGGGAACCCTACCAAACCTGTGCATTTTTGAAAACTAGAGACCTAGGGGAATCCAGGATGGGGTGACTTGTGGGGCTCTGACCAGGTTCTGTTACCCAGAATCCTTTGCAAACCTCAAAACGTGGCTAAAAAAACACATTTTCCTCACATTTCAGTGACAGAAAGTTCTGGAATCTGAGAGGAGCCACAAATTTCCTTCCACCCAGCGTTCCCCCAAGTCTCCCGATAAAAATGATACCTCACTTGTGTGGGTAGGCCTAGCGACAGGAAATGCCCCAAAACACAACGTGGACACATCACATTTTTTGAGAGAATACAGAGCTGTTTTTTGCAAAGTGCCTACCTGTAGATTTTGGCCTCTAGCTCAGCTGGCACATAGGGAACCCCACCAAACCTGGGCATTTTTGAAAACTAGAGACCTAGGGGAATCCAAGATGGGGTGACTTGTGGGGCTCGGACCAGGTTCTGTTACCCAGAATCCTTTGCAAACCTCAAAACGTGGCTAAAAAAACACGTTTTCCTCTCATTTCGGTGACAGAAAGTTCTGGAATCTGAGAGGAGCCACAAATTTCCTTCCACCCAGCGTTCCCCCAAGTCTCCCGATAAAAATGATACCTCACTTGTGTGGGTAGGCCTAGCGCCCGCGACAGGAAATGCCCCAAAACACAACGTGGACACATCACATTTTTTGACAGAATACAGAGCTGTTTTTTGCAAAGTGCCTACCTGTAGATTTTGGCCTCTAGCTCAGCCGGCACATAGGGAACCCTACCAAACCTGGGCATTTTTGAAAACTAGAGACCTAGGGGAATTCAAGATGGGGTGACTTGTGGGGCTCTGACCAGGTTCTGTAACCCAGAATCCTTTGCAAACCTCAAAACGTGGCTAAAAAAACACGTTTTCCTCACATTTCAGTGACAGAAAGTTCTGGAATCTGAGAGGAGCCACAAATATCCTTCCACCCAGCGTTCCCCCAAGTCTCCTAATAAAAATGATACCCCACCTGTGTGGGTAGGCCTAGCGCCCGCGACAGGAAATGCCCCAAAACACAACGTGGACACATCCCATTTTTTTGACAGAAAACAGAGCTGTTTTTTCAAAGTGCCTAGCTGTGGATTTTGGCCTCTAGCTCAGCCGGCACCTAGGGAAACCTACCAACCCTATGCATTTTTGGAAAGTAGAGACCTAGGGGAATCCAAGATGGGGTGACTTGTGGGGCTCTGACCAGGTTCTGTTATCCAGAATCCTTTGCAAACCTCAAAATGTGGCTAAAAAAACACGTTTTCCTCTCATTTCGGTGACAGAAAGTTCTGGAATCTGAGAGGAGCCACAAATTTCCTTCCACCCAGCGTTCCCCCAAGTCTCCCAATAAAAATGATACCTCACTTGTGTGGGTAGCCCTTGCGCCCGCGACAGAAAATGCCCCAAAACACAACGTGGACACATCACATTTTTTGACAGAATACAGAGCTGTTTTTTGCAAAGTGCCTACCTGTAGATTTTGGCCTCTAGCTCAGCTGGCACATAGGGAACCCTACCAAACCTGGGCATTTTTGAAAACTAGAGACCTAGGGGAATCCAAGATGGGGTGACTTGTGGGGCTCGGACCAGGTTCTGTTACCCAGAATCCTTTGCAAACCTCAAAACGTGGCTAAAAAAACACGTTTTCCTCTCATTTCGGTGACAAAAGTTCTGGAATCTAAGAGGAGCCACAAATTTCCTTCCACCCAGCGTTCCCCCAAGTCTCCCGATAAAAATGATACCTCACTTGTGTGGGTAGGCCTAGCGACAGGAAATGCCCCAAAACACAACGTGGACACATCACATTTTTTGACAGAATACAGAGCTGTTTTTTGCAAAGTGCCTACCTGTAGATTTTGGCCTCTAGCTCAGCCGGCACATAGGGAACCCTACCAAACCTGGGCATTTTTGAAAACTAGAGACCTAGGGGAATCCAAGATGGGGTGACTTGTGGGGCTCGGACCAGGTTCTGTTACCCAGAATCCTTTGCAAACCTCAAAACGTGGCTAAAAAAACACATTTTCCTCTCATTTCGGTGACAGAAAGTTCTGGAATCTGAGAGGAGCCACAAATTTCCTTCCACCCAGCGTTCCCCCAAGTCTCCCGATAAAAATGATACCTCACTTGAGTGGGTAGGCCTAGCGCCCGTGACAGGAAATGCCCCAAAACACAACGTGGACACATCACATTTTTTGACAGAATACAGAGCTGTTTTTTGCAAAGTGCCTACCTGTAGATTTTGGCCTCTAGCTCAGCTGACACATAGGGAACCCTACCAAACCTGTGCATTTTTGAAAACTAGAGACCTAGGGGAATCCAAGATGGGGTGACTTGTGGGGCTCTGACCAGGTTCTGTTACCCAGAATCCTTTGCAAACCTCAAAACGTGGCTAAAAAAACACATTTTCCTCACATTTCAGTGACAGAAAGTTCTGAAATCTGAGAGGAGCCACAAATTTCCTTCCACCCAGCGTTCCCCCAAGTCTCCCGATAAAAATGATACCTCACTTGTGTGGGTAGGCCTAGCGACAGGAAATGCCCCAAAACACAACGTGGACACATCACATTTTTTGACAGAATACTGAGCTGTTTTTTGCAAAGTGCCTACCTGTAGATTTTGGCCTCTAGCTCAGCTGGCACATAGGGAACCCTACCAAACCTGGGCATTTTTGAAAACTAGAGACCTAGGGGAATCCAAGATGGGGTGACTTGTGGGGCTCGGACCAGGTTCTGTTACCCAGAATCCTTTGCAAACCTCAAAACGTGGCTAAAAAAACACATTTTCCTCTCATTTCGGTGACAGAAAGTTCTGGAATCTGAGAGGAGCCACAAATTTCCTTCCACCCAGCGTTCCCCCAAGTCTCCCGATAAAAATGATACCTCACTTGAGTGGGTAGGCCTAGCGCCCGTGACAGGAAATGCCCCAAAACACAACGTGGACACATCACATTTTTTGACAGAATACAGAGCTGTTTTTTGCAAAGTGCCTACCTGTAGATTTTGGCCTCTAGCTCAGCTGACACATAGGGAACCCTACCAAACCTGTGCATTTTTGAAAACTAGAGACCTAGGGGAATCCAAGATGGGGTGACTTGTGGGGCTCTGACCAGGTTCTGTTACCCAGAATCCTTTGCAAACCTCAAAACGTGGCTAAAAAAACACATTTTCCTCACATTTCAGTGACAGAAAGTTCTGAAATCTGAGAGGAGCCACAAATTTCCTTCCACCCAGCGTTCCCCCAAGTCTCCCGATAAAAATGATACCTCACTTGTGTGGGTAGGCCTAGCGACAGGAAATGCCACAAAACACAACGTGGACACATCACATTTTTTGACAGAATACAGAGCTGTTTTTTGCAAAGTGCCTACCTGTAGATTTTGGCCTCTAGCTCAGCTGGCACATAGGGAACCCTACCAAACCTGGGCATTTATGAAAACTAGAGACCTAGGGGAATCCAAGATGGGGTGACTTGTGGGGCTCGGACCAGGTTCTGTTACCCAGAATCCTTTGCAAACCTCAAAACGTGGCTAAAAAAACACGTTTTCCTCTCATTTCGGTGACAGAAAGTTCTGGAATCTGAGAGGAGCCACAAATTTCCTTCCACCCAGCGTTCCCCCAAGTCTCCCAATAAAAATGATACCTCACTTGTGTGGGTAGGCCTAGCGACAGGAAATGCCCCAAAACACAACGTGGACACATCACATTTTTTGACAGAATACAGAGCTGTTTTTTGCAAAGTGCCTACCTGTAGATTTTGGCCTCTAGCTCAGCTGGCACATAGGGAACCCTACCAAACCTGTGCATTTTTGAAAACTAGAGACCTAGGGGAATCCAAGATGGGGTGACTTGTGGGGCTCTGACCAGGTTCTGTTACCCAGAATCCTTTGCAAACCTCAAAACGTGGCTAAAAAAAACACATTTTCCTCACATTTCAGTGACAGAAAGTTCTGGAATGTGAGAGGAGCCACAAATTTCCTTCCACCCAGCGTTCCCCCAAGTCTCCCGATAAAAATGATACCTCACTTGTGTGGGTAGGCCTAGCGACAGGAAATGCCCCAAAACACAACGTGGACACATCACATTTTTTGAGAGAATACAGAGCTGTTTTTTGCAAAGTGCCTACCTGTAGATTTTGGCCTCTAGCTCAGCTGGCACATAGGGAACCCTACCAAACCTGGGCATTTTTGAAAACTAGAGACCTAGGGGAATCCAAGATGGGGTGACTTGTGGGGCTCGGACCAGGTTCTGTTACCCAGAATCCTTTGCAAACCTCAAAACATGGCTAAAAAAACACGTTTTCCTCTCATTTCGGTGACAGAAAGTTCTGGAATCTGAGAGGAGCCACAAATTTCCTTCCACCCAGCGTTCCCCCAAGTCTCCCGATAAAAATGATACCTCACTTGTGTGGGTAGGCCTAGCGCCCGCGACAGGAAATGCCCCAAAACACAACGTGGACACATCACATTTTTTGACAGAATACAGAGCTGTTTTTTCCAAAGTGCCTACCTGTAGATTTTGGCCTCTAGCTCAGCCGGCACATAGGGAACCCTACCAAACCTGGGCATTTTTGAAAACTAGAGACCTAGGGGAATTCAAGATGGGGTGACTTGTGGGGCTCTGACCAGGTTCTGTAACCCAGAATCCTTTGCAAACCTCAAAATGTGGCTAAAAAAACACGTTTTCCTCACATTTCAGTGACAGAAAGTTCTGGAATCTGAGAGGAGCCACAAATATCCTTCCACCCAGCGTTCCCCCAAGTCTCCTAATAAAAATGATACCCCACCTGTGTGGGTAGGCCTAGCGCCCGCGACAGGAAATGCCCCAAAACACAACGTGGACACATCCCATTTTTTTGACAGAAAACAGAGCTGTTTTTTCAAAGTGCCTAGCTGTGGATTTTGGCCTCTAGCTCAGCCGGCACCTAGGGAAACCTACCAACCCTATGCATTTTTGGAAACTAGAGACCTAGGGGAATCCAAGATGGGGTGACTTGTGGGGCTCTGACCAGGTTCTGTTACCCAGAATCCTTTGCAAACCTCAAAATGTGGCTAAAAAAACACGTTTTCCTCTCATTTCGGTGACAGAAAGTTCTGGAATCTGAGAGGAGCCACAAATTTCCTTCCACCCAGCGTTCCCCCAAGTCTCCCAATAAAAATGATACCTCACTTGTGTGGGTAGCCCTTGCGCCCGCGACAGAAAATGCCCCAAAACACAACGTGGACACATCACATTTTTTGACAGAATACAGAGCTGTTTTTTGCAAAGTGCCTACCTGTAGATTTTGGCCTCTAGCTCAGCTGGCACATAGGGAACCCTACCAAACCTGGGCATTTTTGAAAACTAGAGACCTAGGGGAATCCAAGATGGGGTGACTTGTGGGGCTCGGACCAGGTTCTGTTACCCAGAATCCTTTGCAAACCTCAAAACGTGGCTAAAAAAACACGTTTTCCTCTCATTTCGGTGACAAACGTTCTGGAATCGAAGAGGAGCCACAAATTTCCTTCCACCCAGCGTTCCCCCAAGTCTCCCGATAAAAATGATACCTCACTTGTGTGGGTAGGCCTAGCGACAGGAAATGCCCCAAAACACAACGTGGACACATCACATTTTTTGACAGAATACAGAGCTGTTTTTTGCAAAGTGCCTACCTGTAGATTTTGGCCTCTAGCTCAGCTGGCACATAGGGAACCCTACCAAACCTGGGCATTTTTAAAAACTGGAGACCTAGGGGAATCCAAGATGGGGTGACTTGTGGGGCTCGGACCAGGTTCTGTTACCCAGAATCCTTTGCAAACCTCAAAACGTGGCTAAAAAAACACGTTTTCCTCTCATTTCGGTGACAGAAAGTTCTGGAATCTGAGAGGAGCCACAAATGTCCTTCCACCCAGCGTTCCCCCAAGTCTCCCGATAAAAATGATACCTCACTTGTGTGGGTAGGCCTAGTGCCCGCGACAGGAAATGCTCCAAAACACAACGTGGACACATCACATTTTTTGACAGAATACAGAGCTGTTTTTTGCAAAGTGCCTACCTGTAGATTTTGGCCTCTAGCTCAGCTGACACATAGGGAACCCTACCAAACCTGTGCATTTTTGAAAACTAGAGACCTAGGGGAATCCAAGATGGGGTGACTTGTGGGGCTCTGACCAGGTTCTGTTACCCAGAATCCTTTGCAAACCTCAAAACGTGGCTAAAAAAACACATTTTCCTCACATTTCAGTGACAGAAAGTTCTGAAATCTGAGAGGAGCCACAAATTTCCTTCCACCCAGCGTTCCCCCAAGTCTCCCGATAAAAATGATACCTCACTTGTGTGGGTAGGACTAGCGCCCGCGACAGGAAATGCCCCAAAACACAACATGGACACATCCCATTTTTTGACAGAAAACACAGCTGTTTTTTGCAAAGTGCCTGCCTGTGGATTTTGGCCTCTAGCTCAGCCGGCACGTAGGGAAACCTACCAAACCTGTGCATTTTTTTAAACTAGAGACCTAGGGGAATCCAAGATGGGGTGACTTGTGGGGCTCTGACCAGGTTCTGTTACCCAGAATCCTTTGCAAACCTCAAAACGTGGCTAAAAAAACACATTTTCCTCACATTTCAGTGACAGAAAGTTCTGAAATCTGAGAGGAGCCACAAATTTCCTTCCACCCAGCGTTCCCCCAAGTCTCCCGATAAAAATGATACCTCACTTGTGTGGGTAGGCCTAGCGACAGGAAATGCCCCAAAACACAACGTGGACACATCACATTTTTTGACAGAATACAGAGCTGTTTTTTGCAAAGTGCCTACCTGTAGATTTTGGCCTCTAGCTCAGCTGGCACATAGGGAACCCTACCAAACCTGTGCATTTTTGAAAACTAGAGACCTAGGGGAATCCAAGATGGGGTGACTTGTGGGGCTCTGACCAGGTTCTGTTACCCAGAATCCTTTGCAAACCTCAAAACGTGGCTAAAAAAAACACATTTTCCTCACATTTCAGTGACAGAAAGTTCTGGAATGTGAGAGGAGCCACAAATTTCCTTCCACCCAGCGTTCCCCCAAGTCTCCCGATAAAAATGATACCTCACTTGTGTGGGTAGGCCTAGCGACAGGAAATGCCCCAAAACACAACGTGGACACATCACATTTTTTGAGAGAATACAGAGCTGTTTTTTGCAAAGTGCCTACCTGTAGATTTTGGCCTCTAGCTCAGCTGGCACATAGGGAACCCTACCAAACCTGGGCATTTTTGAAAACTAGAGACCTAGGGGAATCCAAGATGGGGTGACTTGTGGGGCTCGGACCAGGTTCTGTTACCCAGAATCCTTTGCAAACCTCAAAACATGGCTAAAAAAACACGTTTTCCTCTCATTTCGGTGACAGAAAGTTCTGGAATCTGAGAGGAGCCACAAATTTCCTTCCACCCAGCGTTCCCCCAAGTCTCCCGATAAAAATGATACCTCACTTGTGTGGGTAGGCCTAGCGCCTGCGACAGGAAATGCCCCAAAACACAACGTGGACACATCACATTTTTTGACAGAATACAGAGCTGTTTTTTCCAAAGTGCCTACCTGTAGATTTTGGCCTCTAGCTCAGCCGGCACATAGGGAACCCTACCAAACCTGGGCATTTTTGAAAACTAGAGACCTAGGGGAATTCAAGATGGGGTGACTTGTGGGGCTCTGACCAGGTTCTGTAACCCAGAATCCTTTGCAAACCTCAAAACGTGGCTAAAAAAACACGTTTTCCTCACATTTCAGTGACAGAAAGTTCTGGAATCTGAGAGGAGCCACAAATATCCTTCCACCCAGCGTTCCCCCAAGTCTCCTAATAAAAATGATACCCCACCTGTGTGGGTAGGCCTAGCGCCCGCGACAGGAAATGCCCCAAAACACAACGTGGACACATCCCATTTTTTTGACAGAAAACAGAGCTGTTTTTTGCAAAGTGCCTGCCTGTGGATTTTGGCCTCTAGCTCAGCCAGCACGTAGGGAAACCTACCAAACCTGTGCATTCTTTTAAACTAGAGACCTAGGGGAATCCAAGATGGGGTGACTTGTGGGGCTCTGACCAGGTTCTGTTACCCAGAATCCTTTGCAAACCTCAAAAAGTAGCTAAAAAAACACGTTTTCCTCACATTTCGGTGACAGAAAGTTCTGGAATCTGAGAGGAGCCACAAATTTCCTTCCACCCAGCGTTCCCCTAAGTCTCCCAATAAAAATGATACCTCACTTGTGTGGGTAGGCCTAGCGCCCGCGACAGGAAATGCCCCAAAACACAACGTGGACACATCACATTTTTTCATAGAAAACAGTGCCTACCTGTGGATTTTGGCCTCTAGCTCAGCCGGCACCTAGGGAAACCTAGCAAACCAGCGCATTTTTGAAAACTAGAAACCCAGGGGAATCCAAGATGAGGTGACTTGTGGGCCTCTGACCAGGATCTGTTACCCAGAATCTTTTGCAAACCTCAAAATGTGGCTAAAATAACAAGTTTTCCTCACATTTCGGTGACAGAAAGTTCTGGAATCTGAGAGGAGCCACAAATTTCCTTCCACCCAGCGTTCCCCCAAGTCTCCCGATAAAAATGATACCTCACTTGTGTGGGTAGGCCTAGCGCCCGCGACAGGAAAGGCCCCAAAACACAACGTGGACACATCACATTTTTTGACAGAATACAGAGCTGTTTTTTGCAAAGTGCCTACCTGTAGATTTTGGCCTCTAGCTCAGCCGGCACATAGGGAACCCTACCAAACCTGGGCATTTTTGAAAACTAGAGACCTAGGGGAATTCAAGATGGGGTGACTTGTGGGGCTCTGACCAGGTTCTGTAACCCAGAATCCTTTGCAAACCTCAAAACGTGGCTAAAAAAACACGTTTTCCTCACATTTCGGTGACAGAAAGTTCTGGAATCTGAGAGGAGCCACAAATTTCCTTCCACCCAGCGTTCCCCTAAGTCTCCCAATAAAAATGATACCTCACTTGTGTGGGTAGGCCTAGCGCCCGCGACAGGAAATGCCCCAAAACACAACGTGGACACATCACATTTTTTCATAGAAAACAGTGCCTACCTGTGGATTTTGGCCTCTAGCTCAGCCGGCACCTGGGGAAACCTAACAAACCAGCGCATTTTTGAAAACTAGAAACCCAGGGGAATCCAAGATGAGGTGACTTGTGGGCCTCTGACCAGGATCTGTTACCCAGAATCCTTTGCAAACCTCAAAATGTGGCTAAAATAACAAGTTTTCCTCACATATCGGTGACAGAAAGTTCTGGAATCTGAGAGGAGCCACAAATTTCCTTCCACCCAGCGTTCCCCCAAGTCTCCCGATAAAAATGATACCTCACTTGTGTGGGTAGGCCTAGCGCCCGCGACAGGAAAGGCCCCAAAACACAACGTGGACACATCACATGTTTTGACAGAATACAGAGCTGTTTTTTGCAAAGTGCCTACCTGTAGATTTTGGCCTCTAGCTCAGCCGGCACATAGGGAACCCTACCAAACCTGGGCATTTTTGAAAACTAGAGACCTAGGGGAATTCAAGATGGGGTGACTTGTGGGGCTCTGACCAGGTTCTGTAACCCAGAATCCTTTGCAAACCTCAAAACGTGGCTAAAAAAACACGTTTTCCTCACATTTCAGTGACAGAAAGTTCTGGAATCTGAGAGGAGCCACAAATATCCTTCCACCCAGCGTTCCCCCAAAACTCCTAATAAAAATGATACCCCACCTGTGTGGGTAGGCCTAGCGCCCGCGACAGGAAATGCCCCAAAACACAACGTGGACACATCCCATTTTTTTGACAGAAAACAGAGCTGTTTTTTCAAAGTGCCTAGCTGTGGATTTTGGCCTCTAGCTCAGCCGGCACCTAGGGAAACCTACCAACCCTATGCATTTTTGGAAACTAGAGACCTAGGGGAATCCAAGATGGGGTGACTTGTGGGGCTCTGACCAGGTTCTGTTACCCAGAATCCTTTGCAAACCTCAAAATGTGGCTAAAAAAACACGTTTTCCTCTCATTTCGGTGACAGAAAGTTCTGGAATCTGAGAGGAGCCACAAATTTCCTTCCACCCAGCGTTCCCCCAAGTCTCCCAATAAAAATGATACCTCACTTGTGTGGGTAGCCCTTGCGCCCGCGACAGAAAATGCCCCAAAACACAACGTGGACACATCACATTTTTTGACAGAATACAGAGCTGTTTTTTGCAAAGTGCCTACCTGTAGATTTTGGCCTCTAGCTCAGCTGGCACATAGGGAACCCTACCAAACCTGGGCATTTTTGAAAACTAGAGACCTAGGGGAATCCAAGATGGGGTGACTTGTGGGGCTCGGACCAGGTTCTGTTACCCAGAATCCTTTGCAAACCTCAAAACGTGGCTAAAAAAACACGTTTTCCTCTCATTTCGGTGACAAACGTTCTGGAATCGAAGAGGAGCCACAAATTTCCTTCCACCCAGCGTTCCCCCAAGTCTCCCGATAAAAATGATACCTCACTTGTGTGGGTAGGCCTAGCGACAGGAAATGCCCCAAAACACAACGTGGACACATCACATTTTTTGACAGAATACAGAGCTGTTTTTTGCAAAGTGCCTACCTGTAGATTTTGGCCTCTAGCTCAGCTGGCACATAGGGAACCCTACCAAACCTGGGCATTTTTAAAAACTGGAGACCTAGGGGAATCCAAGATGGGGTGACTTGTGGGGCTCGGACCAGGTTCTGTTACCCAGAATCCTTTGCAAACCTCAAAACGTGGCTAAAAAAACACGTTTTCCTCTCATTTCGGTGACAGAAAGTTCTGGAATCTGAGAGGAGCCACAAATGTCCTTCCACCCAGCGTTCCCCCAAGTCTCCCGATAAAAATGATACCTCACTTGTGTGGGTAGGCCTAGTGCCCGCGACAGGAAATGCTCCAAAACACAACGTGGACACATCACATTTTTTGACAGAATACAGAGCTGTTTTTTGCAAAGTGCCTACCTGTAGATTTTGGCCTCTAGCTCAGCTGACACATAGGGACCCCTACCAAACCTGTGCATTTTTGAAAACTAGAGACCTAGGGGAATCCAAGATGGGGTGACTTGTGGGGCTCTGACCAGGTTCTGTTACCCAGAATCCTTTGCAAACCTCAAAACGTGGCTAAAAAAACACATTTTCCTCACATTTCAGTGACAGAAAGTTCTGAAATCTGAGAGGAGCCACAAATTTCCTTCCACCCAGCGTTCCCCCAAGTCTCCCGATAAAAATGATACCTCACTTGTGTGGGTAGGACTAGCGCCCGCGACAGGAAATGCCCCAAAACACAACATGGACACATCCCATTTTTTGACAGAAAACACAGCTGTTTTTTGCAAAGTGCCTGCCT
The DNA here is from genome assembly GCF_031143425.1 of Pleurodeles waltl. Taxonomy (NCBI): domain Eukaryota; kingdom Metazoa; phylum Chordata; class Amphibia; order Caudata; family Salamandridae; genus Pleurodeles; species Pleurodeles waltl. Next base: position 649,474,937 of record NC_090447.1, read on the forward strand.
GTGGATTTTGGCCTCTAGCTCAGCCGGCACGTAGGGAAACCTACCAAACCTGTGCATTTTTTTAAACTAGAGACCTAGGGGAATCCAAGATGGGGTGACTTGTGGGGCTCTGACCAGGTTCTGTTACCCAGAATCCTTTGCAAACCTCAAAACGTGGCTAAAAAAACACATTTTCCTCACATTTCAGTGACAGAAAGTTCTGAAATCTGAGAGGAGCCACAAATTTCCTTCCACCCAGCGTTCCCCCAAGTCTCCCGATAAAAATGATACCTCACTTGTGTGGGTAGGCCTAGCGACAGGAAATGCCCCAAAACACAACATGGACACATCCCATTTTTTGACAGAATACAGAGCTGTTTTTTGCAAAGTGCCTACCTGTAGATTTTGGCCTCTAGCTCAGCTGGCACATAGGGAACCCTACCAAACCTGGGCATTTTTGAAAACTAGAGACCTAGGGGAATCCAAGATGGGGTGACTTGTGGGGCTCGGACCAGGTTCTGTTACCCAGAATCCTTTGCAAACCTCAAAACGTGGCTAAAAAAATACGTTTTCCTCTCATTTCGGTGACAGAAAGTTCTGGAATCTGAGAGGAGCCACAAATTTCCTTCCACCCAGCGTTCCCCCAAGTCTCCCGATAAAAATGATACCTCACTTGTGTGGGTAGGCCTAGCGACAGGAAATGCCCCAAAACACAACGTGGACACATCACATTTTTTGACAGAATACAGAGCTGTTTTTTGCAAAGTGCCTACCTGTAGATTTTGGCCTCTATCTCAGCTGGCACATAGGGAACCCTACCAAACCTAGGCATTTTTGAAAACTGGAGACCTAGGGGAATCCAAGATGGGGTGACTTGTGGGGCTCGGACCAGGTTCTGTTACCCAGAATCCTTTGCAAACCTCAAAACGTGGCTAAAAAAACACGTTTTCCTCACATTTCAGTGACAGAAAGGTCTGGAATCTGAGAGGAGCCACAAATATCCTTCCACCCAGCGTTCCCCCAAGTCTCCTAATAAAAATGATACCCCACCTGTGTGCGTAGGCCTAGCGCCCGTGACAGGAAATGCCCCAAAACACAACGTGGACACATCCCATTTTTTTGACAGAAAACAGAGCTGTTTTTTCAAAGTGCATAGCTGTGGATTTTGGCCTCTAGCTCAGCCGGCACCTAGGGAAACCTACCAACCCTATGCATTTTTGGAAACTAGAGACCTAGGGGAATCCAAGATGGGGTGACTTGTGGGGCTCTGACCAGGTTCTGTTACCCAGAATCCTTTGCAAACCTCAAAATGTGGCTAAAAAAACACGTTTTCCTCTCATTTCGGTGACAGAAAGTTCTGGAATCTGAGAGGAGCCACAAATTTCCTTCCACCCAGCGTTCCCCCAAGTCTCCCAATAAAAATGATACCTCACTTGTGTGGGTAGCCCTTGCGCCCGCGACAGAAAATGCCCCAAAACACAACGTGGACACATCACATTTTTTGACAGAATACAGAGCTGTTTTTTGCAAAGTGCCTACCTGTAGATTTTGGCCTCTAGCTCAGCTGGCACATAGGGAACCCTACCAAACCTGGGCATTTTTGAAAACTAGAGACCTAGGGGAATCCAAGATGGGGTGACTTGTGGGGCTCGGACCAGGTTCTGTTACCCAGAATCCTTTGCAAACCTCAAAACGTGGCTAAAAAAACACATTTTCCTCACATTTCAGTGACAGAAAGTTCTGAAATCTGAGAGGAGCCAGAAATTTCCTTCCACCCAGCGTTCCCCTAAGTCTCCCGATAAAAATGATACCTCACTTGTGTGGGTAGGCCTAGCGACAGGAAATGCCCCAAAACACAACATGGACACATCCCATTTTTTGACAGAATACAGAGCTGTTTTTTGCAAAGTGCCTACCTGTAGATTTTGGCCTCTAGCTCAGCTGGCACATAGGGAACCCTACCAAACCTGTGCATTTTTGAAAACTGGAGACCTAGGGGAATCCAAGATGGGGTGACTTGTGGGGCTCGGACCAGGTTCTGTTACCCAGAATCCTTTGCAAACCTCAAAACGTGGCTAAAAAAACACGTTTTCCTCTCATTTCGGTGACAGAAAGTTCTGGAATCTGAGAGGAGCCACAAATTTCCTTCCACCCAGCGTTCCCCCAAGTCTCCCGATAAAAATGATACCTCACTTGTGTGGGTAGGCCTAGCGCCCGCGACAGGAAATGCCCCAAAACACAACGTGGACACATCACATTTTTTGACAGAATACAGAGCTGTTTTTTGCAAAGTGCCTACCTGTAGATTTTGGCCTCTAGCTCAGCTGACACATAGGGAACCCTACCAAACCTGTGCATTTTTGAAAACTAGAGACCTAGGGGAATCCAAGATGGGGTGACTTGTGGGGCTCTGACCAGGTTCTGTTACCCAGAATCCTTTGCAAACCTCAAAACGTGGCTAAAAAAACACATTTTCCTCACATTTCAGTGACAGAAAGTTCTGAAATCTGAGAGGAGCCACAAATTTCCTTCCACCCAGCGTTCCCCCAAGTCTCCCGATAAAAATGATACCTCACTTGTGTGGGTAGGACTAGCGCCCGCGACAGGAAATGCCCCAAAACACAACATGGACACATCCCATTTTTTGACAGAAAACACAGCTGTTTTTTGCAAAGTGCCTGCCTGTGGATTTTGGCCTCTAGCTCAGCCGGCACGTAGGGAAACCTACCAAACCTGTGCATTTTTTTAAACTAGAGACCTAGGGGAATCCAAGATGGGGTGACTTGTGGGGCTCTGACCAGGTTCTGTTACCCAGAATCCTTTGCAAACCTCAAAACGTGGCTAAAAAAACACGTTTTCCTCTCATTTCGGTGACAGAAAGTTCTGGAATCTGAGAGGAGCCACAAATTTCCTTCCACCCAGCGTTCCCCCAAGTCTCCCGATAAAAATGATACCTCACTTGTGTGGGTAGGCCTAGCGACAGGAAATGCCCCAAAACACAACGTGGACACATCACATTTTTTGACAGAATACAGAGCTGTTTTTTGCAAAGTGCCTACCTGTAGATTTTGGCCTCTAGCTCAGCTGGCACATAGGGAACCCTACCAAACCTAGGCATTTTTGTAAACTGGAGACCTAGGGGAATCCAAGATGGGGTGACTTGTGGGGCTCTGACCAGGTTCTGTTACCCAGAATCCTTTGCAAACCTCAAAAAGTAGCTAAAAAAACACATTTTCCTCACGTTTCGGTGACAGAAAGTTCTCGAATCTGAGAGGAGCCACAAATTTCCTTCCACCCAGCGTTCCCCTAAGTCTCCCGATAAAAATGATACCTCACTTGTGTGGGTAGGCCTAGCGCCCGCGACAGGAAATGCCCAAAACACAACGTGGACACATCACATTTTTTCATAGAAAACAGTGCCTACCTGTGGATTTTGGCCTCTAGCTCAGCCGGCACCTAGGGAAACCTAGCAAACCAGCGCATTTTTGAAAACTAGAAACCCAGGGGAATCCAAGATGAGGTGATTTGTGGGCCTCTGACCAGGATCTGTTACCCAGAATCCTTTGTAAACCTTAAAACGTGGCTAAAATAACACGTTTTTCTCACATTTCGGTGAGAGAAAGTTCTTGAATCTGGGAGGAGCCACAAATTTCCTTCCACCCAGCGTTCCCCCAAGTCTCCCGATAAAAATTATACCTCACTTGTGTGGGTAGGCTTAGCGCCCGCGACAGGAAATGCCCCAAAACACAACGTGGACACATCACATTTTTTGACAGAATACAGAGCTGTTTTTTGCAAAGTGCCTACCTGTAGATTTTGGCCTCTAGCTCAGCCGGCACCTAGGGAAGCCTACCAACCCTATGCATTTTTGGAAACTAGAGACCTAGGGGAATCCAAGATGGGGTGACTTGTGGGGCTCTGACCAGGTTCTGTTACCCAGAATCCTTTGCAAACCTCAAAATGTGGCTTAAAAAACCTCATTTTCCTCACATTTCAGTGACAGAAAGTTCTGAAATCTGAGAGGAGCCACAAATTTCCTTCCACCCAGCGTTCCCCCAAGTCTCCCGATAAAAATGATACCTCACTTGTGTGGGTAGGACTAGCGCCCGCGACAGGAAATGCCCCAAAACACAACATGGACACATCCCATTTTTTGACAGAAAACACAGCTGTTTTTTGCAAAGTGCCTGCCTGTGGATTTTGGCCTCTAGCTCAGCCAGCACGTAGGGAAACCTACCAAACCTGTGCATTCTTTTAAACTAGAGACCTAGGGGAATCCAAGATGGGGTGACTTGTGGGGCTCTGACCAGGTTCTGTTACCCAGAATCCTTTGCAAACCTCAAAAAGTAGCTAAAAAAACACGTTTTCCTCACATTTCGGTGACAGAAAGTTCTGGAATCTGAGAGGAGCCACAAATTTCCTTCCACCCAGCGTTCCCCTAAGTCTCCCAATAAAAATGATACCTCACTTGTGTGGGTAGGCCTAGCGCCCGCGACAGGAAATGCCCCAAAACACAACGTGGACACATCACATTTTTTCATAGAAAACAGTGCCTACCTGTGGATTTTGGCCTCTAGCTCAGCCGGCACCTAGGGAAACCTAGCAAACCAGCGCATTTTTGAAAACTAGAAACCCAGGGGAATCCAAGATGAGGTGACTTGTGGGCCTCTGACCAGGATCTGTTACCCAGAATCTTTTGCAAACCTCAAAATGTGGCTAAAATAACAAGTTTTCCTCACATTTCGGTGACAGAAAGTTCTGGAATCTGAGAGGAGCCACAAATTTCCTTCCACCCAGCGTTCCCCCAAGTCTCCCGATAAAAATGATACCTCACTTGTGTGGGTAGGCCTAGCGCCCGCGACAGGAAAGGCCCCAAAACACAACGTGGACACATCACATTTTTTGACAGAATACAGAGCTGTTTTTTGCAAAGTGCCTACCTGTAGATTTTGGCCTCTAGCTCAGCCGGCACATAGGGAACCCTACCAAACCTGGGCATTTTTGAAAACTAGAGACCTAGGGGAATTCAAGATGGGGTGACTTGTGGGGCTCTGACCAGGTTCTGTAACCCAGAATCCTTTGCAAACCTCAAAACGTGGCTAAAAAAACACGTTTTCCTCACATTTCGGTGACAGAAAGTTCTGGAATCTGAGAGGAGCCACAAATTTCCTTCCACCCAGCGTTCCCCTAAGTCTCCCAATAAAAATGATACCTCACTTGTGTGGGTAGGCCTAGCGCCCGCGACAGGAAATGCCCCAAAACACAACGTGGACACATCACATTTTTTCATAGAAAACAGTGCCTACCTGTGGATTTTGGCCTCTAGCTCAGCCGGCACCTGGGGAAACCTAACAAACCAGCGCATTTTTGAAAACTAGAAACCCAGGGGAATCCAAGATGAGGTGACTTGTGGGCCTCTGACCAGGATCTGTTACCCAGAATCCTTTGCAAACCTCAAAATGTGGCTAAAAAAACACGTTTTCCTCACATTTCAGTGACAGAAAGTTCTGGAATCTGAGAGGAGCCACAAATATCCTTCCACCCAGCGTTCCCCCAAAACTCCTAATAAAAATGATACCCCACCTGTGTGGGTAGGCCTAGCGCCCGCGACAGGAAATGCCCCAAAACACAACGTGGACACATCACATGTTTTGACAGAATACAGAGCTGTTTTTTGCAAAGTGCCTACCTGTAGATTTTGGCCTCTAGCTCAGCCGGCACATAGGGAACCCTACCAAACCTGGGCATTTTTGAAAACTAGAGACCTAGGGGAATTCAAGATGGGGTGACTTGTGGGGCTCTGACCAGGTTCTGTAACCCAGAATCCTTTGCAAACCTCAAAATGTGGCTAAAAAAACACGTTTTCCTCTCATTTCGGTGACAGAAAGTTCTGGAATCTGAGAGGAGCCACAAATTTCCTTCCACCCAGCGTTCCCCCAAGTCTCCCAATAAAAATGATACCTCACTTGTGTGGGTAGCCCTTGCGCCCGCGACAGAAAATGCCCCAAAACACAACGTGGACACATCACATTTTTTGACAGAATACAGAGCTGTTTTTTGCAAAGTGCCTACCTGTAGATTTTGGCCTCTAGCTCAGCTGGCACATAGGGAACCCTACCAAACCTGGGCATTTTTGAAAACTGGAGACCTAGGGGAATCCAAGATGGGGTGACTTGTGGGGCTCGGACCAGGTTCTGTTACCCAGAATCCTTTGCAAACCTCAAAACGTGGCTAAAAAAACACGTTTTCCTCACATTTCAGTGACAGAAAGGTCTGGAATCTGAGAGGAGCCACAAATATCCTTCCACCCAGCGTTCCCCCAAGTCTCCTAATAAAAATGATACCCCACCTGTGTGCGTAGGCCTAGCGCCCGCGACAGGAAATGCCCCAAAACACAACGTGGACACATCCCATTTTTTTGACAGAAAACAGAGCTGTTTTTTCAAAGTGCATAGCTGTGGATTTTGGCCTCTAGCTCAGCCGGCACCTAGGGAAACCTACCAACCCTATGCATTTTTGGAAACTAGAGACCTAGGGGAATCCAAGATGGGGTGACTTGTGGGGCTCTGACCAGGTTCTGTTACCCAGAATCCTTTGCAAACCTCAAAATGTGGCTAAAAAAACACGTTTTCCTCTCATTTCGGTGACAGAAAGTTCTGGAATCTGAGAGGAGCCACAAATTTCCTTCCACCCAGCGTTCCCCCAAGTCTCCCAATAAAAATGATACCTCACTTGTGTGGGTAGCCCTTGCGCCCGCGACAGAAAATGCCCCAAAACACAACGTGGACACATCACATTTTTTGACAGAATACAGAGCTGTTTTTTGCAAAGTGCCTACCTGTAGATTTTGGCCTCTAGCTCAGCTGGCACATAGGGAACCCTACCAAACCTGGGCATTTTTGAAAACTAGAGACCTAGGGGAATCCAAGATGGGGTGACTTGTGGGGCTCGGACCAGGTTCTGTTACCCAGAATCCTTTGCAAACCTCAAAACGTGGCTAAAAAAACACATTTTCCTCACATTTCAGTGACAGAAAGTTCTGAAATCTGAGAGGAGCCAGAAATTTCCTTCCACCCAGCGTTCCCCTAAGTCTCCCGATAAAAATGATACCTCACTTGTGTGGGTAGGCCTAGCGACAGGAAATGCCCCAAAACACAACATGGACACATCCCATTTTTTGACAGAATACAGAGCTGTTTTTTGCAAAGTGCCTACCTGTAGATTTTGGCCTCTAGCTCAGCTGGCACATAGGGAACCCTACCAAACCTGTGCATTTTTGAAAACTGGAGACCTAGGGGAATCCAAGATGGGGTGACTTGTGGGGCTCGGACCAGGTTCTGTTACCCAGAATCCTTTGCAAACCTCAAAACGTGGCTAAAAAAACACGTTTTCCTCTCATTTCGGTGACAGAAAGTTCTGGAATCTGAGAGGAGCCACAAATTTCCTTCCACCCAGCGTTCCCCCAAGTCTCCCGATAAAAATGATACCTCACTTGTGTGGGTAGGCCTAGCGCCCGCGACAGGAAATGCCCCAAAACACAACGTGGACACATCACATTTTTTGACAGAATACAGAGCTGTTTTTTGCAAAGTGCCTACCTGTAGATTTTGGCCTCTAGCTCAGCTGACACATAGGGAACCCTACCAAACCTGTGCATTTTTGAAAACTAGAGACCTAGGGGAATCCAAGATGGGGTGACTTGTGGGGCTCTGACCAGGTTCTGTTACCCAGAATCCTTTGCAAACCTCAAAACGTGGCTAAAAAAACACATTTTCCTCACATTTCAGTGACAGAAAGTTCTGAAATCTGAGAGGAGCCACAAATTTCCTTCCACCCAGCGTTCCCCCAAGTCTCCCGATAAAAATGATACCTCACTTGTGTGGGTAGGCCTAGCGACAGGAAATGCCACAAAACACAACGTGGACACATCACATTTTTTGACAGAATACAGAGCTGTTTTTTGCAAAGTGCCTACCTGTAGATTTTGGCCTCTAGCTCAGCTGGCACATAGGGAACCCTACCAAACCTGGGCATTTATGAAAACTAGAGACCTAGGGGAATCCAAGATGGGGTGACTTGTGGGGCTCGGACCAGGTTCTGTTACCCAGAATCCTTTGCAAACCTCAAAACGTGGCTAAAAAAACACGTTTTCCTCTCATTTCGGTGACAGAAAGTTCTGGAATCTGAGAGGAGCCACAAATTTCCTTCCACCCAGCGTTCCCCCAAGTCTCCCGATAAAAATGATACCTCACTTGTGTGGGTAGGCCTAGCGACAGGAAATGCCCCAAAACACAACGTGGACACATCACATTTTTTGACAGAATACAGAGCTGTTTTTTGCAAAGTGCCTACCTGTAGATTTTGGCCTCTAGCTCAGCTGGCACATAGGGAACCCTACCAAACCTAGGCATTTTTGTAAACTGGAGACCTAGGGGAATCCAAGATGGGGTGACTTGTGGGGCTCTGACCAGGTTCTGTTACCCAGAATCCTTTGCAAACCTCAAAAAGTAGCTAAAAAAATACATTTTCCTCACGTTTCGGTGACAGAAAGTTCTCGAATCTGAGAGGAGCCACAAATTTCCTTCCACCCAGCGTTCCCCTAAGTCTCCCGATAAAAATGATACCTCACTTGTGTGGGTAGGCCTAGCGCCCGCGACAGGAAATGCCCCAAAACACAACGTGGACACATCACATTTTTTCATAGAAAACAGTGCCTACCTGTGGATTTTGGCCTCTAGCTCAGCCGGCACCTAGGGAAACCTAGCAAACCAGCGCATTTTTGAAAACTAGAAACACAGGGGAATCCAAGATGAGGTGATTTGTGGGCCTCTGACCAGGATCTGTTACCCAGAATCCTTTGTAAACCTTAAAACGTGGCTAAAATAACACGTTTTTCTCACATTTCGGTGAGAGAAAGTTCTTGAATCTGGGAGGAGCCACAAATTTCCTTCCACCCAGCGTTCCCCCAAGTCTCCCGATAAAAATTATACCTCACTTGTGTGGGTAGGCTTAGCGCCCGCGACAGGAAATGCCCCAAAACACAACGTGGACACATCACATTTTTTGACAGAATACAGAGCTGTTTTTTGCAAAGTGCCTACCTGTAGATTTTGGCCTCTAGCTCAGCCGGCACCTAGGGAAGCCTACCAACCCTATGCATTTTTGGAAACTAGAGACCTAGGGGAATCCAAGATGGGGTGACTTGTGGGGCTCTGACCAGGTTCTGTTACCCAGAATCCTTTGCAAACCTCAAAATGTGGCTTAAAAAACCTCATTTTCCTCACATTTCAGTGACAGAAAGTTCTGAAATCTGAGAGGAGCCACAAATTTCCTTCCACCCAGCGTTCCCCCAAGTCTCCCGATAAAAATGATACCTCACTTGTGTGGGTAGGACTAGCGCCCGCGACAGGAAATGCCCCAAAACACAACATGGACACATCCCATTTTTTGACAGAAAACACAGCTGTTTTTTGCAAAGTGCCTGCCTGTGGATTTTGGCCTCTAGCTCAGCCAGCACGTAGGGAAACCTACCAAACCTGTGCATTCTTTTAAACTAGAGACCTAGGGGAATCCAAGATGGGGTGACTTGTGGGGCTCTGACCAGGTTCTGTTACCCAGAATCCTTTGCAAACCTCAAAAAGTAGCTAAAAAAACACGTTTTCCTCACATTTCGGTGACAGAAAGTTCTGGAATCTGAGAGGAGCCACAAATTTCCTTCCACCCAGCGTTCCCCTAAGTCTCCCAATAAAAATGATACCTCACTTGTGTGGGTAGGCCTAGCGCCCGCGACAGGAAATGCCCCAAAACACAACGTGGACACATCACATTTTTTCATAGAAAACAGTGCCTACCTGTGGATTTTGGCCTCTAGCTCAGCCGGCACCTGGGGAAACCTAGCAAACCAGCGCATTTTTGAAAACTAGAAACCCAGGGGAATCCAAGATGAGGTGACTTGTGGGCCTCTGACCAGGATCTGTTACCCAGAATCTTTTGCAAACCTCAAAATGTGGCTAAAATAACAAGTTTTCCTCACATTTCGGTGACAGAAAGTTCTGGAATCTGAGAGGAGCCACAAATTTCCTTCCACCCAGCGTTCCCCCAAGTCTCCCGATAAAAATGATACCTCACTTGTGTGGGTAGGCCTAGCGCCCGCGACAGGAAAGGCCCCAAAACACAACGTGGACACATCACATTTTTTGACAGAATACAGAGCTGTTTTTTGCAAAGTGCCTACCTGTAGATTTTGGCCTCTAGCTCAGCCGGCACATAGGGAACCCTACCAAACCTGGGCATTTTTGAAAACTAGAGACCTAGGGGAATTCAAGATGGGGTGACTTGTGGGGCTCTGACCAGGTTCTGTAACCCAGAATCCTTTGCAAACCTCAAAACGTGGCTAAAAAAACACGTTTTCCTCACATTTCGGTGACAGAAAGTTCTGGAATCTGAGAGGAGCCACAAATTTCCTTCCACCCAGCGTTCCCCTAAGTCTCCCAATAAAAATGATACCTCACTTGTGTGGGTAGGCCTAGCGCCCGCGACAGGAAATGCCCCAAAACACAACGTGGACACATCACATTTTTTCATAGAAAACAGTGCCTACCTGTGGATTTTGGCCTCTAGCTCAGCCGGCACCTGGGGAAACCTAACAAACCAGCGCATTTTTGAAAACTAGAAACCCAGGGGAATCCAAGATGAGGTGACTTGTGGGCCTCTGACCAGGATCTGTTACCCAGAATCCTTTGCAAACCTCAAAATGTGGCTAAAATAACAAGTTTTCCTCACATATCGGTGACAGAAAGTTCTGGAATCTGAGAGGAGCCACAAATTTCCTTCCACCCAGCGTTCCCCCAAGTCTCCCGATAAAAATGATACCTCACTTGTGTGGGTAGGCCTAGCGCCCGCGACAGGAAAGGCCCCAAAACACAACGTGGACACATCACATGTTTTGACAGAATACAGAGCTGTTTTTTGCAAAGTGCCTACCTGTAGATTTTGGCCTCTAGCTCAGCCGGCACATAGGGAACCCTACCAAACCTGGGCATTTTTGAAAACTAGAGACCTAGGGGAATTCAAGATGGGGTGACTTGTGGGGCTCTGACCAGGTTCTGTAACCCAGAATCCTTTGCAAACCTCAAAACGTGGCTAAAAAAACACGTTTTCCTCACATTTCAGTGACAGAAAGTTCTGGAATCTGAGAGGAGCCACAAATATCCTTCCACCCAGCGTTCCCCCAAAACTCCTAATAAAAATGATACCCCACCTGTGTGGGTAGGCCTAGCGCCCGCGACAGGAAATGCCCCAAAACACAACGTGGACACATCCCATTTTTTTGACAGAAAACAGAGCTGTTTTTTCAAAGTGCCTAGCTGTGGATTTTGGCCTCTAGCTCAGCCGGCACCTAGGGAAACCTACCAACCCTATGCATTTTTGGAAACTAGAGACCTAGGGGAATCCAAGATGGGGTGACTTGTGGGGCTCTGACCAGGTTCTGTTACCCAGAATCCTTTGCAAACCTCAAAATGTGGCTAAAAAAACACATTTTCCTCACGTTTCGGTGACAGAAAGTTCTCGAATCTGAGAGGAGCCACAAATTTCCTTCCACCCAGCGTTCCCCTAGGTCTCCCGATAAAAATGATACCTCACTTGTGTGGGTAGGCCTAGCGCCCGCGACAGGAAATGCCCCAAAACACAACGTGGACACATCACATTTTTTCATAGAAAACAGTGCCTACCTGTGGATTTTGGCCTCTAGCTCAGCCGGCACCTAGGGAAACCTAGCAAACCAGCGCATTTTTGAAAACTAGAAACCCAGGGGAATCCAAGATGAGGTGATTTGTGGGCCTCTGACCAGGATCTGTTACCCAGAATCCTTTGTAAACCTTAAAACGTGGCTAAAATAACACGTTTTTCTCACATTTCGGTGAGAGAAAGTTCTTGAATCTGGGAGGAGCCACAAATTTCCTTCCACCCAGCGTTCCCCCAAGTCTCCCGATAAAAATGATACCTCACTTGTGTGGGTAGGCTTAGCGCCCGCGACAGGAAATGCCCCAAAACACAACGTGGACACATCACATTTTTTGACAGAATACAGAGCTGTTTTTTGCAAAGTGCCTACCTGTAGATTTTGGCCTCTAGCTCAGCTGGCACATAGGGAACCCTACCAAACCTGGGCATTTTTGAAAACTAGAGACCTAGGGGAATCCAAGATGGGGTGACTTGTGGGGCTCGGACCAGGTTCTGTTACCCAGAATCCTTTGCAAACCTCAAAACGTGGCTAAAAAAACACATTTTCCTCACATTTCAGTGACAGAAAGTTCTGAAATCTGAGAGGAGCCAGAAATTTCCTTCCACCCAGCGTTCCCCTAAGTCTCCCGATAAAAATGATACCTCACTTGTGTGGGTAGGCCTAGCGACAGGAAATGCCCCAAAACACAACATGGACACATCCCATTTTTTGACAGAATACAGAGCTGTTTTTTGCAAAGTGCCTACCTGCAGCTTTTGGCCTCTAGCTCAGCTGGCACATAGGGAACCCTACCAAACCTAGGCATTTTTGAAAACTGGAGACCTAGGGGAATCCAAGATGGGGTGACTTGTGGGGCTCGGACCAGGTTCTGTTACCCAGAATCCTTTGCAAACCTCAAAACGTGGCTAAAAAAACACGTTTTCCTCTCATTTCGGTGACAGAAAGTTCTGGAATCTGAGAGGAGCCACAAATTTCCTTCCACCCAGCGTTCCCCCAAGTCTCCCGATAAAAATGATACCTCACTTGTGTGGGTAGGCCTAGCGCCCGCGACAGGAAATGCCCCAAAACACAACGTGGACACATCACATTTTTTGACAGAATACAGAGCTGTTTTTTGCAAAGTGCCTACCTGTAGATTTTGGCCTCTAGCTCAGCTGACACATAGGGAACCCTACCAAACCTGTGCATTTTTGAAAACTAGAGACCTAGGGGAATCCAAGATGGGGTGACTTGTGGGGCTCTGACCAGGTTCTGTTACCCAGAATCCTTTGCAAACCTCAAAACGTGGCTAAAAAAACACATTTTCCTCACATTTCAGTGACAGAAAGTTCTGAAATCTGAGAGGAGCCACAAATTTCCTTCCACCCAGCGTTCCCCCAAGTCTCCCGATAAAAATGATACCTCACTTGTGTGGGTAGGACTAGCGCCCGCGACAGGAAATGCCCCAAAACACAACATGGACACATCCCATTTTTTGACAGAAAACACAGCTGTTTTTTGCAAAGTGCCTGCCTGTGGATTTTGGCCTCTAGCTCAGCCGGCACGTAGGGAAACCTACCAAACCTGTGCATTTTTTTAAACTAGAGACCTAGGGGAATCCAAGATGGGGTGACTTGTGGGGCTCTGACCAGGTTCTGTTACCCAGAATCCTTTGCAAACCTCAAAACGTGGCTAAAAAAACACGTTTTCCTCTCATTTCGGTGACAGAAAGTTCTGGAATCTGAGAGGAGCCACAAATTTCCTTCCACCCAGCGTTCCCCCAAGTCTCCCGATAAAAATGATACCTCACTTGTGTGGGTAGGCCTAGCGACAGGAAATGCCCCAAAACACAACGTGGACACATCACATTTTTTGACAGAATACAGAGCTGTTTTTTGCAAAGTGCCTACCTGTAGATTTTGGCCTCTAGCTCAGCTGGCACATAGGGAACCCTACCAAACCTAGGCATTTTTGTAAACTGGAGACCTAGGGGAATCCAAGATGGGGTGCCTTGTGGGGCTCGGACCAGGTTCTGTTACCCAGAATCCTTTGCAAACCTCAAAACGTGGCTAAAAAAACACGTTTTCCTCTCATTTCGGTGACAGAAAGTTCTGGAATCTGAGAGGAGCCACAAATGTCCTTCCACCCAGCGTTCCCCCAAGTCTCCCGATAAAAATGATACCTCACTTGTGTGGGTAGGCCTAGCGCCCGCGACAGGAAATGCCCCAAAACACAACGTGGACACATCACATTTTTTGACAGAATACAGAGCTGTTTTTTGCAAAGTGCCTACCTGTAGATTTTGGCCTCTAGCTCAGCTGACACATAGGGAACCCTACCAAACCTGTGCATTTTTGAAAACTAGAGACCTAGGGGAATCCAAGATGGGGTGACTTGTGGGGCTCTGACCAGGTTCAGTTACCCAGAATCCTTTGCAAACCTCAAAACGTGGCTAAAAAAACACATTTTCCTCACATTTCAGTGACAGAAAGTTCTGAAATCTGAGAGGAGCCACAAATTTCCTTCCACCCAGCGTTCCCCCAAGTCTCCCGATAAAAATGATACCTCACTTGTGTGGGTAGGACTAGCGCCCGCGACAGGAAATGCCCCAAAACACAACATGGACACATCCCATTTTTTGACAGAAAACACAGCTGTTTTTTGCAAAGTGCCTGCCTGTGGATTTTGGCCTCTAGCTCAGCCGGCACGTAGGGAAACCTACCAAACCTGTGCATTTTTTTAAACTAGAGACCTAGGGGAATCCAAGATGGGGTGACTTGTGGGGCTCTGACCAGGTTCTGTTACCCAGAATCCTTTGCAAACCTCAAAAAGTAGCTAAAAAAACACATTTTCCTCACGTTTCGGTGACAGAAAGTTCTCGAATCTGAGAGGAGCCACAAATTTCCTTCCACCCAGCGTTCCCCTAAGTCTCCCGATAAAAATGATACCTCACTTGTGTGGGTAGGCCTAGCGCCCGCGACAGGAAATGCCCCAAAACACAACGTGGACACATCACATTTTTTCATAGAAAACAGTGCCTACCTGTGGATTTTGGCCTCTAGCTCAGCCGGCACCTAGGGAAACCTAGCAAACCAGCGCATTTTTGAAAACTAGAAACCCAGGGGAATCCAAGATGAGGTGATTTGTGGGCCTCTGACCAGGATCTGTTACCCAGAATCCTTTGTAAACCTTAAAACGTGGCTAAAATAACACGTTTTTCTCACATTTCGGTGAGAGAAAGTTCTTGAATCTGGGAGGAGCCACAAATTTCCTTCCACCCAGCGTTCCCCCAAGTCTCCCGATAAAAATGATACCTCACTTGTGTGGGTAGGCTTAGCGCCCGCGACAGGAAATGCCCCAAAACACAACGTGGACACATCACATTTTTTGACAGAATACAGAGCTGTTTTTTGCAAAGTGCCTACCTGTAGATTTTGGCCTCTAGCTCAGCCGGCACCTAGGGAAGCCTACCAACCCTATGCATTTTTGGAAACTAGAGACCTAGGGGAATCCAAGATGGGGTGACTTGTGGGGCTCTGACCAGGTTCTGTTACCCAGAATCCTTTGCAAACCTCAAAATGTGGCTTAAAAAACCTCATTTTCCTCACATTTCAGTGACAGAAAGTTCTGAAATCTGAGAGGAGCCACAAATTTCCTTCCACCCAGCGTTCCCCCAAGTCTCCCGATAAAAATGATACCTCACTTGTGTGGGTAGGACTAGCGCCCGCGACAGGAAATGCCCCAAAACACAACATGGACACATCCCATTTTTTGACAGAAAACACAGCTGTTTTTTGCAAAGTGCCTGCCTGTGGATTTTGGCCTCTAGCTCAGCCAGCACGTAGGGAAACCTACCAAACCTGTGCATTCTTTTAAACTAGAGACCTAGGGGAATCCAAGATGGGGTGACTTGTGGGGCTCTGACCAGGTTCTGTTACCCAGAATCCTTTGCAAACCTCAAAAAGTAGCTAAAAAACACGTTTTCCTCACATTTCGGTGACAGAAAGTTCTGGAATCTGAGAGGAGCCACAAATTTCCTTCCACCCAGTGTTCCCCTAAGTCTCCCAATAAAAATGATACCTCACTTGTGTGGGTAGGCCTAGCGCCCGCGACAGGAAATGCCCCAAAACACAACGTGGACACATCACATTTTTTCATAGAAAACAGTGCCTACCTGTGGATTTTGGCCTCTAGCTCAGCCGGCACCTGGGGAAACCTAGCAAACCAGCGCATTTTTGAAAACTAGAAACCCAGGGGAATCCAAGATGAGGTGACTTGTGGGCCTCTGACCAGGATCTGTTACCCAGAATCTTTTGCAAACCTCAAAATGTGGCTAAAATAACAAGTTTTCCTCACATTTCGGTGACAGAAAGTTCTGGAATCTGAGAGGAGCCACAAATTTCCTTCCACCCAGCGTTCCCCCAAGTCTCCCGATAAAAATGATACCTCACTTGTGTGGGTAGGCCTAGCGCCCGCGACAGGAAAGGCCCCAAAACACAACGTGGACACATCACATTTTTTGACAGAATACAGAGCTGTTTTTTGCAAAGTGCCTACCTGTAGATTTTGGCCTCTAGCTCAGCCGGCACATAGGGAACCCTACCAAACCTGGGCATTTTTGAAAACTAGAGACCTAGGGGAATTCAAGATGGGGTGACTTGTGGGGCTCTGACCAGGTTCTGTAACCCAGAATCCTTTGCAAACCTCAAAACGTGGCTAAAAAAACAAGTTTTCCTCACATTTCGGTGACAGAAAGTTCTGGAATCTGAGAGGAGCCACAAATTTCCTTCCACCCAGCGTTCCCCTAAGTCTCCCAATAAAAATGATACCTCACTTGTGTGGGTAGGCCTAGCGCCCGCGACAGGAAATGCCCCAAAACACAACGTGGACACATCACATTTTTTCATAGAAAACAGTGCCTACCTGTGGATTTTGGCCTCTAGCTCAGCCGGCACCTGGGGAAACCTAACAAACCAGCGCATTTTTGAAAACTAGAAACCCAGGGGAATCCAAGATGAGGTGACTTGTGGGCCTCTGACCAGGATCTGTTACCCAGAATCCTTTGCAAACCTCAAAATGTGGCTAAAATAACAAGTTTTCCTCACATATCGGTGACAGAAAGTTCTGGAATCTGAGAGGAGCCACAAATTTCCTTCCACCCAGCGTTCCCCCAAGTCTCCCGATAAAAATGATACCTCACTTGTGTGGGTAGGCCTAGCGACAGGAAATGCCCCAAAACAACGTGGACACATCACATTTTTTGAGAGAATACAGAGCTGTTTTTTGCAAAGTGCCTACCTGTAGATTTTGGCCTCTAGCTCAGCTGGCACATAGGGAACCCCACCAAACCTGGGCATTTTTGAAAACTAGAGACCTAGGGGAATCCAAGATGGGGTGACTTGTGGGGCTCGGACCAGGTTCTGTTACCCAGAATCCTTTGCAAACCTCAAAACGTGGCTAAAAAAACACGTTTTCCTCTCATTTCGGTGACAGAAAGTTCTGGAATCTGAGAGGAGCCACAAATTTCCTTCCACCCAGCGTTCCCCCAAGTCTCCCGATAAAAATGATACCTCACTTGTGTGGGTAGGCCTAGCGCCCGCGACAGGAAATGCCCCAAAACACAACGTGGACACATCACATTTTTTGACAGAATACAGAGCTGTTTTTTGCAAAGTGCCTACCTGTAGATTTTGGCCTCTAGCTCAGCCGGCACATAGGGAACCCTACCAAACCTGGGCATTTTTGAAAACTAGAGACCTAGGGGAATTCAAGATGGGGTGACTTGTGGGGCTCTGACCAGGTTCTGTAACCCAGAATCCTTTGCAAACCTCAAAACGTGGCTAAAAAAACACGTTTTCCTCACATTTCAGTGACAGAAAGTTCTGGAATCTGAGAGGAGCCACAAATATCCTTCCACCCAGCGTTCCCCCAAAACTCGTAATAAAAATGATACCCCACCTGTGTGGGTAGGCCTAGCGCCCGCGACAGGAAATGCCCCAAAACACAACGTGGACACATCCCATTTTTTTGACAGAAAACAGAGCTGTTTTTTCAAAGTGCCTAGCTGTGGATTTTGGCCTCTAGCTCAGCCGGCACCTAGGGAAACCTACCAACCCTATGCATTTTTGGAAACTAGAGACCTAGGGGAATCCAAGATGGGGTGACTTGTGGGGCTCTGACCAGGTTCTGTTACCCAGAATCCTTTGCAAACCTCAAAATGTGGCTAAAAAAACACATTTTCCTCTCATTTCGGTGACAGAAAGTTCTGGAATCTGAGAGGAGCCACAAATTTCCTTCCACCCAGCGTTCCCCCAAGTCTCCCAATAAAAATGATACCTCACTTGTGTGGGTAGCCCTTGCGCCCGCGACAGAAAATGCCCCAAAACACAACGTGGACACATCACATTTTTTGACAGAATACAGAGCTGTTTTTTGCAAAGTGCCTACCTGTAGATTTTGGCCTCTAGCTCAGCTGGCACATAGGGAACCCTACCAAACCTGGGCATTTTTGAAAACTAGAGACCTAGTGGAATCCAAGATGGGGTGACTAGTGGGGCTCGGACCAGGTTCTGTTACCCAGAATCCTTTGCAAACCTCAAAACGTGGCTAAAAAAACACATTTTCCTCTCATTTCGGTGACAGAAAGTTCTGGAATCTGAGAGGAGCCACAAATTTCCTTCCACCCAGCGTTCCCCCAAGTCTCCCGATAAAAATGATACCTCACTTGTGTGGGTAGGCCTAGCGCCCGCGACAGGAAAGGCCCCAAAACACAACGTGGACACATCACATTTTTTGACAGAATACAGAGCTGTTTTTTGCAAAGTGCCTACCTGTAGATTTTGGCCTCTAGCTCAGCCGGCACATAGGGAACCCTACCAAACCTGGGCATTTTTGAAAACTAGAGACCTAGGGGAATTCAAGATGGGGTGACTTGTGGGGCTCTGACCAGGTTCTGTAACCCAGAATCCTTTGCAAACCTCAAAACGTGGCTAAAAAAACAAGTTTTCCTCACATTTCGGTGACAGAAAGTTCTGGAATCTGAGAGGAGCCACAAATTTCCTTCCACCCAGCGTTCCCCTAAGTCTCCCAATAAAAATGATACCTCACTTGTGTGGGTAGGCCTAGCGCCCGCGACAGGAAATGCCCCAAAACACAACGTGGACACATCACATTTTTTCATAGAAAACAGTGCCTACCTGTGGATTTTGGCCTCTAGCTCAGCCGGCACCTGGGGAAACCTAACAAACCAGCGCATTTTTGAAAACTAGAAACCCAGGGGAATCCAAGATGAGGTGACTTGTGGGCCTCTGACCAGGATCTGTTACCCAGAATCCTTTGCAAACCTCAAAATGTGGCTAAAATAACAAGTTTTCCTCACATATCGGTGACAGAAAGTTCTGGAATCTGAGAGGAGCCACAAATTTCCTTCCACCCAGCGTTCCCCCAAGTCTCCCGATAAAAATGATACCTCACTTGTGTGGGTAGGCCTAGCGACAGGAAATGCCCCAAAACACAACGTGGACACATCACATTTTTTGAGAGAATACAGAGCTGTTTTTTGCAAAGTGCCTACCTGTAGATTTTGGCCTCTAGCTCAGCTGGCACATAGGGAACCCCACCAAACCTGGGCATTTTTGAAAACTAGAGACCTAGGGGAATCCAAGATGGGGTGACTTGTGGGGCTCGGACCAGGTTCTGTTACCCAGAATCCTTTGCAAACCTCAAAACGTGGCTAAAAAAACACGTTTTCCTCTCATTTCGGTGACAGAAAGTTCTGGAATCTGAGAGGAGCCACAAATTTCCTTCCACCCAGCGTTCCCCCAAGTCTCCCGATAAAAATGATACCTCACTTGTGTGGGTAGGCCTAGCGCCCGCGACAGGAAATGCCCCAAAACACAACGTGGACACATCACATTTTTTGACAGAATACAGAGCTGTTTTTTGCAAAGTGCCTACCTGTAGATTTTGGCCTCTAGCTCAGCCGGCACATAGGGAACCCTACCAAACCTGGGCATTTTTGAAAACTAGAGACCTAGGGGAATTCAAGATGGGGTGACTTGTGGGGCTCTGACCAGGTTCTGTAACCCAGAATCCTTTGCAAACCTCAAAACGTGGCTAAAAAAACACGTTTTCCTCACATTTCAGTGACAGAAAGTTCTGGAATCTGAGAGGAGCCACAAATATCCTTCCACCCAGCGTTCCCCCAAAACTCGTAATAAAAATGATACCCCACCTGTGTGGGTAGGCCTAGCGCCCGCGACAGGAAATGCCCCAAAACACAACGTGGACACATCCCATTTTTTTGACAGAAAACAGAGCTGTTTTTTCAAAGTGCCTAGCTGTGGATTTTGGCCTCTAGCTCAGCCGGCACCTAGGGAAACCTACCAACCCTATGCATTTTTGGAAACTAGAGACCTAGGGGAATCCAAGATGGGGTGACTTGTGGGGCTCTGACCAGGTTCTGTTACCCAGAATCCTTTGCAAACCTCAAAATGTGGCTAAAAAAACACATTTTCCTCTCATTTCGGTGACAGAAAGTTCTGGAATCTGAGAGGAGCCACAAATTTCCTTCCACCCAGCGTTCCCCCAAGTCTCCCAATAAAAATGATACCTCACTTGTGTGGGTAGCCCTTGCGCCCGCGACAGAAAATGCCCCAAAACACAACGTGGACACATCACATTTTTTGACAGAATACAGAGCTGTTTTTTGCAAAGTGCCTACCTGTAGATTTTGGCCTCTAGCTCAGCTGGCACATAGGGAACCCTACCAAACCTGGGCATTTTTGAAAACTAGAGACCTAGTGGAATCCAAGATGGGGTGACTAGTGGGGCTCGGACCAGGTTCTGTTACCCAGAATCCTTTGCAAACCTCAAAACGTGGCTAAAAAAACACATTTTCCTCTCATTTCGGTGACAGAAAGTTCTGGAATCTGAGAGGAGCCACAAATTTCCTTCCACCCAGCGTTCCCCCAAGTCTCCCGATAAAAATGATACCTCACTTGTGTGGGTAGGCCTAGCGCCCGTGACAGGAAATGCCCCAAAACACAACGTGGACACATCACATTTTTTGACAGAATACAGAGCTGTTTTTTGCAAAGTGCCTACCTGTAGATTTTGGCCTCTAGCTCAGCTGACACATAGGGAACCCTACCAAACCTGTGCATTTTTTAAAACTAGAGACGTAGGGGAATCCAAGATGGGGTGACTTGTGGGGCTCTGACCAGGTTCTGTTACCCAGAATCCTTTGCAAACCTCAAAACGTGGCTAAAAAAACACATTTTCCTCACATTTCAGTGACAGAAAGTTCTGAAATCTGAGAGGAGCCACAAATTTCCTTCCACCCAGCGTTCCCCCAAGTCTCCCGATAAAAATGATACCTCACTTGTGTGGGTAGGCCTAGCGACAGGAAATGCCCCAAAACACAACGTGGACACATCACATTTTTTGACAGAATACAGAGCTGTTTTTTGCAAAGTGCCTACCTGTAGATTTTGGCCTCTAGCTCAGCTGGCACATAGGGAACCCTACCAAACCTGGGCATTTTTGAAAACTAGAGACCTAGGGGAATCCAAGATGGGGTGACTTGTGGGGCTCGGACCAGGTTCTGTTACCCAGAATCCTTTGCAAACCTCAAAACGTGGCTAAAAAAACACATTTTCCTCTCATTTCGGTGACAGAAAGTTCTGGAATCTGAGAGGAGCCACAAATTTCCTTCCACCCAGCGTTCCCCCAAGTCTCCCGATAAAAATGATACCTCACTTGAGTGGGTAGGCCTAGCGCCCGTGACAGGAAATGCCCCAAAACACAACGTGGACACATCACATTTTTTGACAGAATACAGAGCTGTTTTTTGCAAAGTGCCTACCTGTAGATTTTGGCCTCTAGCTCAGCTGACACATAGGGAACCCTACCAAACCTGTGCATTTTTGAAAACTAGAGACCTAGGGGAATCCAAGATGGGGTGACTTGTGGGGCTCTGACCAGGTTCTGTTACCCAGAATCCTTTGCAAACCTCAAAACGTGGCTAAAAAAACACATTTTCCTCACATTTCAGTGACAGAAAGTTCTGAAATCTGAGAGGAGCCACAAATTTCCTTCCACCCAGCGTTCCCCCAAGTCTCCCGATAAAAATGATACCTCACTTGTGTGGGTAGGCCTAGCGACAGGAAATGCCCCAAAACACAACGTGGACACATCACATTTTTTGACAGAATACAGAGCTGTTTTTTGCAAAGTGCCTACCTGTAGATTTTGGCCTCTAGCTCAGCTGGCACATAGGGAACCCTACCAAACCTGGGCATTTTTGAAAACTAGAGACCTAGGGGAATCCAAGATGGGGTGACTTGTGGGGCTCGGACCAGGTTCTGTTATCCAGAATCCTTTGCAAACCTCAAAACGTGGCTAAAAAAACACGTTTTCCTCTCATTTCGGTGACAGAAAGTTCTGGAATCTGAGAGGAGCCACAAATTTCCTTCCACCCAGCGTTCCCCCAAGTCTCCCAATAAAAATGATACCTCACTTGTGTGGGTAGGCCTAGCGACAGGAAATGCCCCAAAACACAACGTGGACACATCACATTTTTTGACAGAATACAGAGCTGTTTTTTGCAAAGTGCCTACCTGTAGATTTTGGCCTCTAGCTCAGCTGGCACATAGGGAACCCTACCAAACCTGTGCATTTTTGAAAACTAGAGACCTAGGGGAATCCAGGATGGGGTGACTTGTGGGGCTCTGACCAGGTTCTGTTACCCAGAATCCTTTGCAAACCTCAAAACGTGGCTAAAAAAACAGATTTTCCTCACATTTCAGTGACAGAAAGTTCTGGAATCTGAGAGGAGCCACAAATTTCCTTCCACCCAGCTTCCCCCAAGTCTCCCGATAAAAATGATACCTCACTTGTGTGGGTAGGCCTAGCGACAGGAAATGCCCCAAAACACAACGTGGACACATCACATTTTTTGAGAGAATACAGAGCTGTTTTTTGCAAAGTGCCTACCTGTAGATTTTGGCCTCTAGCTCAGCTGGCACATAGGGAACCCCACCAAACCTGGGCATTTTTGAAAACTAGAGACCTAGGGGAATCCAAGATGGGGTGACTTGTGGGGCTCGGACCAGGTTCTGTTACCCAGAATCCTTTGCAAACCTCAAAACGTGGCTAAAAAAACACATTTTCCTCTCATTTCGGTGACAGAAAGTTCTGGAATCTGAGAGGAGCCACAAATTTCCTTCCACCCAGCGTTCCCCCAAGTCTCCCGATAAAAATGATACCTCACTTGTGTGGGTAGGCCTAGCGCCCGCGACAGGAAATGCCCCAAAACACAACGTGGACACATCACATTTTTTGACAGAATACAGAGCTGTTTTTTGCAAAGTGCCTACCTGTAGATTTTGGCCTCTAGCTCAGCCGGCACATAGGGAACCCTACCAAACCTGGGCATTTTTGAAAACTAGAGACCTAGGGGAATTCAAGATGGGGTGACTTGTGGGGCTCTGACCAGGTTCTGTAACCCAGAATCCTTTGCAAACCTCAAAACGTGGCTAAAAAAACACGTTTTCCTCACATTTCAGTGACAGAAAGTTCTGGAATCTGAGAGGAGCCACAAATATCCTTCCACCCAGCGTTCCCCCAAGTCTCCTAATAAAAATGATACCCCACCTGTGTGGGTAGGCCTAGCGCCCGCGACAGGAAATGCCCCAAAACACAACGTGGACACATCCCATTTTTTTGACAGAAAACAGAGCTGTTTTTTCAAAGTGCCTAGCTGTGGATTTTGGCCTCTAGCTCAGCCGGCACCTAGGGAAACCTACCAACCCTATGCATTTTTGGAAAGTAGAGACCTAGGGGAATCCAAGATGGGGTGTCTTGTGGGGCTCTGACCAGGTTCTGTTATCCAGAATCCTTTGCAAACCTCAAAATGTGGCTAAAAAAACCCGTTTTCCTCTCATTTCGGTGACAGAAAGTTCTGGAATCTGAGAGGAGCCACAAATTTCCTTCCACCCAGCGTTCCCCCAAGTCTCCCAATAAAAATGATACCTCACTTGTGTGGGTAGCCCTTGCGCCCGCGACAGAAAATGCCCCAAAACACAACGTGGACACATCACATTTTTTGACAGAATACAGAGCTGTTTTTTGCAAAGTGCCTACCTGTAGATTTTGGCCTCTAGCTCAGCTGGCACATAGGGAACCCTACCAAACCTGGGCATTTTTGAAAACTAGAGACCTAGGGGAATCCAAGATGGGGTGACTTGTGGGGCTCGGACCAGGTTCTGTTACCCAGAATCCTTTGCAAACCTCAAAACGTGGCTAAAAAAACACGTTTTCCTCTCATTTCGGTGACAAAAGTTCTGGAATCTAAGAGGAGCCACAAATTTCCTTCCACCCAGCGTTCCCTCAAGTCTCCCGATAAAAATGATACCTCACTTGTGTGGGTAGGCCTAGCGACAGGAAATGCCCCAAAACACAACGTGGACACATCACATTTTTTGACAGAATACACAGCTGTTTTTTGCAAAGTGCCTACCTGTAGATTTTGGCCTCTAGCTCAGCTGGCACATAGGGAACCCTACCAAACCTGGGCATTTTTAAAAACTGGAGACCTAGGGGAATCCAAGATGGGGTGACTTGTGGGGCTCGGACCAGGTTCTGTTACCCAGAATCCTTTGCAAACCTCAAAACGTGGCTAAAAAAACACGTTTTCCTCTCATTTCGGTGACAGAAAGTTCTGGAATCTGAGAGGAGCCACAAATGTCCTTCCACCCAGCGTTCCCCCAAGTCTCCCGATAAAAATGATACCTCACTTGTGTGGGTAGGCCTAGTGCCCGCGACAGGAAATGCCCCAAAACACAACGTGGACACATCACATTTTTTGACAGAATACAGAGCTGTTTTTTGCAAAGTGCCTACCTGTAGATTTTGGCCTCTAGCTCAGCTGACACATAGGGAACCCTACCAAACCTGTGCATTTTTGAAAACTAGAGACCTAGGGGAATCCAAGATGGGGTGACTTGTGGGGCTCTGACCAGGTTCTGTTACCCAGAATCCTTTGCAAACCTCAAAACGTGGCTAAAAAAACACATTTTCCTCACATTTCAGTGACAGAAAGTTCTGAAATCTGAGAGGAGCCACAAACTTCCTTCCACCCAGCGTTCCCCCAAGTCTCCCGATAAAAATGATACCTCACTTGTGTGGGTAGGACTAGCGCCCGCGACAGGAAATGCCCCAAAACACAACATGGACACATCCCATTTTTTGACAGAAAACACAGCTGTTTTTTGCAAAGTGCCTGCCTGTGGATTTTGGCCTCTAGCTCAGCCGGCACGTAGGGAAACCTACCAAACCTGTGAATTTTTTTAAACTAGAGACCTAGGGGAATCCAAGATGGGGTGACTTGTGGGGCTCTGACCAGGTTCTGTTACCCAGAATCCTTTGCAAACCTCAAAACGTGGCTAAAAAAACACATTTTCCTCACATTTCAGTGACAGAAAGTTCTGAAATCTGAGAGGAGCCACAAATTTCCTTCCACCCAGCGTTCCCCCAAGTCTCCCGATAAAAATGATACCTCACTTGTGTGGGTAGGCCTAGCGACAGGAAATGCCCCAAAACACAACATGGACACATCCCATTTTTTGACAGAATACAGAGCTGTTTTTTGCAAAGTGCCTACCTGTAGATTTTGGCCTCTAGCTCAGCTGGCACATAGGGAACCCTACCAAACCTGGGCATTTTTGAAAACTAGAGACCTAGGGGAATCCAAGATGGGGTGACTTGTGGGGCTCGGACCAGGTTCTGTTACCCAGAATCCTTTGCAAACCTCAAAACGTGGCTAAAAAAATACGTTTTCCTCTCATTTCGGTGACAGAAAGTTCTGGAATCTGAGAGGAGCCACAAATTTCCTTCCACCCAGCGTTCCCCCAAGTCTCCCGATAAAAATGATACCTCACTTGTGTGGGTAGGCCTAGCGACAGGAAATGCCCCAAAACACAACGTGGACACATCACATTTTTTGACAGAATACAGAGCTGTTTTTTGCAAAGTGCCTACCTGTAGATTTTGGCCTCTAGCTCAGCTGGCACATAGGGAACCATACCAAACCTAGGCATTTTTGAAAACTGGAGACCTAGGGGAATCCAAGATGGGGTGACTTGTGGGGCTCGGACCAGGTTCTGTTACCCAGAATCCTTTGCAAACCTCAAAACGTGGCTAAAAAAACACGTTTTCCTCACATTTCAGTGACAGAAAGTTCTGGAATCTGAGAGGAGCCACAAATATCCTTCCACCCAGCGTTCCCCCAAGTCTCCTAATAAAAATGATA
The DNA here is from genome assembly GCF_031143425.1 of Pleurodeles waltl. Lineage (NCBI taxonomy): Eukaryota > Metazoa > Chordata > Amphibia > Caudata > Salamandridae > Pleurodeles > Pleurodeles waltl. Next base: position 649,500,952 of record NC_090447.1, read on the forward strand.
CCCCACCTGTGTGGGTAGGCCTAGCGCCCGCGACAGGAAATGCCCCAAAACACAACGTGGACACATCCCATTTTTTGGACAGAAAACAGAGCTGTTTTTTCAAAGTGCCTAGCTGTGGATTTTGGCCTCTAGCTCAGCCGGCACCTAGGGAAACCTACCAACCCTATGCATTTTTGGAAACTAGAGACCTAGGGGAATCCAAGATGGGGTGACTTGTGGGGCTCTGACCAGGTTCTGTTACCCAGAATCCTTTGCAAACCTCAAAATGTGGCTAAAAAAACACGTTTTCCTCTCATTTCGGTGACAGAAAGTTCTGGAATCTGAGAGGAGCCACAAATTTCCTTCCACCCAGCGTTCCCCCAAGTCTCCCAATAAAAATGATACCTCACTTGTGTGGGTAGCCCTTGCGCCCGCGACAGAAAATGCCCCAAAACACAACGTGGACACATCACATTTTTTGACAGAATACAGAGATGTTTTTTGCAAAGTGCCTACCTGTAGATTTTGGCCTCTAGCTCAGCTGGCACATAGGGAACCCTACCAAACCTGGGCATTTTTGAAAACTAGAGACCTAGGGGAATCCAAGATGGGGTGACTTGTGGGGCTCGGACCAGGTTCTGTTACCCAGAATCCTTTGCAAACCTCAAAACGTGGCTAAAAAAACACGTTTTCCTCTCATTTCGGTGACAAAAGTTCTGGAATCTGAGAGGAGCCACAAATTTCCTTCCACCCAGCGTTCCCCCAAGTCTCCCGATAAAAATGATACCTCACTTGTGTGGGTAGGCCTAGCGACAGGAAATGCCCCAAAACACAACGTGGACACATCACATTTTTTGACAGAATACACAGCTGTTTTTTGCAAAGTGCCTACCTGTAGATTTTGGCCTCTAGCTCAGCTGGCACATAGGGAACCCTACCAAACCTGGGCATTTTTAAAAACTGGAGACCTAGGGGAATCCAAGATGGGGTGACTTGTGGGGCTCGGACCAGGTTCTGTTACCCAGAATCCTTTGCAAACCTCAAAACGTGGCTAAAAAAACACGTTTTCCTCTCATTTCGGTGACAGAAAGTTCTGGAATCTGAGAGGAGCCACAAATGTCCTTCCACCCAGCGTTCCCCCAAGTCTCCCGATAAAAATGATACCTCACTTGTGTGGGTAGGCCTAGTGCCCGCGACAGGAAATGCCCCAAAACACAACGTGGACACATCACATTTTTTGACAGAATACAGAGCTGTTTTTTGCAAAGTGCCTACCTGTAGATTTTGGCCTCTAGCTCAGCTGACACATAGGGAACTCTACCAAACCTGTGCATTTTTGAAAACTAGAGACCTAGGGGAATCCAAGATGGGGTGACTTGTGGGGCTCTGACCAGGTTCTGTTACCCAGAATCCTTTGCAAACCTCAAAACGTGGCTAAAAAAACACATTTTCCTCACATTTCAGTGACAGAAAGTTCTGAAATCTGAGAGGAGCCACAAACTTCCTTCCACCCAGCGTTCCCCCAAGTCTCCCGATAAAAATGATACCTCACTTGTGTGGGTAGGACTAGCGCCCGCGACAGGAAATGCCCCAAAACACAACATGGACACATCCCATTTTTTGACAGAAAACACAGCTGTTTTTTGCAAAGTGCCTGCCTGTGGATTTTGGCCTCTAGCTCAGCCGGCACGTAGGGAAACCTACCAAACCTGTGCATTTTTTTAAACTAGAGACCTAGGGGAATCCAAGATGGGGTGACTTGTGGGGCTCTGACCAGGTTCTGTTACCCAGAATCCTTTGCAAACCTCAAAACGTGGCTAAAAAAACACATTTTCCTCACATTTCAGTGACAGAAAGTTCTGAAATCTGAGAGGAGCCACAAATTTCCTTCCACCCAGCGTTCCCCCAAGTCTCCCGATAAAAATGATACCTCACTTGTGTGGGTAGGCCTAGCGACAGGAAATGCCCCAAAACACAACATGGACACATCCCATTTTTTGACAGAATACAGAGCTGTTTTTTGCAAAGTGCCTACCTGTAGATTTTGGCCTCTAGCTCAGCTGGCACATAGGGAACCCTACCAAACCTGGGCATTTTTGAAAACTAGAGACCTAGGGGAATCCAAGATGGGGTGACTTGTGGGGCTCGGACCAGGTTCTGTTACCCAGAATCCTTTGCAAACCTCAAAACGTGGCTAAAAAAATACGTTTTCCTCTCATTTCGGTGACAGAAAGTTCTGGAATCTGAGAGGAGCCACAAATTTCCTTCCACCCAGCGTTCCCCCAAGTCTCCCGATAAAAATGATACCTCACTTGTGTGGGTAGGCCTAGCGACAGGAAATGCCCCAAAACACAACGTGGACACATCACATTTTTTGACAGAATACAGAGCTGTTTTTTGCAAAGTGCCTACCTGTAGATTTTGGCCTCTAGCTCAGCTGGCACATAGGGAACCATACCAAACCTAGGCATTTTTGAAAACTGGAGACCTAGGGGAATCCAAGATGGGGTGACTTGTGGGGCTCGGACCAGGTTCTGTTACCCAGAATCCTTTGCAAACCTCAAAACGTGGCTAAAAAAACACGTTTTCCTCACATTTCAGTGACAGAAAGTTCTGGAATCTGAGAGGAGCCACAAATATCCTTCCACCCAGCGTTCCCCCAAGTCTCCTAATAAAAATGATACCCCACCTGTGTGGGTAGGCCTAGCGCCCGCGACAGGAAATGCCCCAAAACACAACGTGGACACATCCCATTTTTTGGACAGAAAACAGAGCTGTTTTTTCAAAGTGCCTAGCTGTGGATTTTGGCCTCTAGCTCAGCCGGCACCTAGGGAAACCTACCAACCCTATGCATTTTTGGAAACTAGAGACCTAGGGGAATCCAAGATGGGGTGACTTGTGGGGCTCTGACCAGGTTCTGTTACCCAGAATCCTTTGCAAACCTCAAAATGTGGCTAAAAAAACACGTTTTCCTCTCATTTCGGTGACAGAAAGTTCTGGAATCTGAGAGGAGCCACAAATTTCCTTCCACCCAGCGTTCCCCCAAGTCTCCCAATAAAAATGATACCTCACTTGTGTGGGTAGCCCTTGCGCCCGCGACAGAAAATGCCCCAAAACACAACGTGGACACATCACATTTTTTGACAGAATACAGAGATGTTTTTTGCAAAGTGCCTACCTGTAGATTTTGGCCTCTAGCTCAGCTGGCACATAGGGAACCCTACCAAACCTGGGCATTTTTGAAAACTAGAGACCTAGGGGAATCCAAGATGGGGTGACTTGTGGGGCTCGGACCAGGTTCTGTTACCCAGAATCCTTTGCAAACCTCAAAACGTGGCTAAAAAAACACGTTTTCCTCTCATTTCGGTGACAAAAGTTCTGGAATCTGAGAGGAGCCACAAATTTCCTTCCACCCAGCGTTCCCCCAAGTCTCCCGATAAAAATGATACCTCACTTGTGTGGGTAGGCCTAGCGACAGGAAATGCCCCAAAACACAACGTGGACACATCACATTTTTTGACAGAATACAGAGCTGTTTTTTGCAAAGTGCCTACCTGTAGATTTTGGCCTCTAGCTCAGCTGGCAAATAGGGAACCCTACCAAACCTGGGCATTTTTAAAAACTGGAGACCTAGGGGAATCCAAGATGGGGTGACTTGTGGGGCTCGGACCAGGTTCTGTTACCCAGAATCCTTTGCAAACCTCAAAACGTGGCTAAAAAAACACGTTTTCCTCTCATTTCGGTGACAGAAAGTTCTGGAATCTGAGAGGAGCCACAAATTTCCTTCCACCCAGCGTTCCCCCAAGTCTCCCGATAAAAATGATACCTCACTTGTGTGGGTAGGCCTAGTGCCCGCGACAGGAAATGCCCCAAAACACAACGTGGACACATCACATTTTTTGACAGAATACAGAGCTGTTTTTTGCAAAGTGCCTACCTGTAGATTTTGGCCTCTAGCTCAGCTGACACATAGGGAACCCTACCAAACCTGTGCATTTTTTAAAACTAGAGACCTAGGGGAATCCAAGATGGGGTGACTTGTGGGGCTCTGACCAGGTTCTGTTACCCAGAATCCTTTGCAAACCTCAAAACGTGGCTAAAAAAACACATTTTCCTCACATTTCAGTGACAGAAAGTTCTGAAATCTGAGAGGAGCCACAAATTTCCTTCCACCCAGCGTTCCCCCAAGTCTCCCGATAAAAATGATACCTCACTTGTGTGGGTAGGACTAGCGCCCGCGACAGGAAATGCCCCAAAACACAACATGGACACATCCCATTTTTTGACAGAAAACACAGCTGTTTTTTGCAAAGTGCCTGCCTGTGGATTTTGGCCTCTAGCTCAGCCGGCACGTAGGGAAACCTACCAAACCTGTGCATTTTTTTAAACTAGAGACCTAGGGGAATCCAAGATGGGGTGACTTGTGGGGCTCTGACCAGGTTCTGTTACCCAGAATCCTTTGCAAACCTCAAAACGTGGCTAAAAAAACACATTTTCCTCACATTTCAGTGACAGAAAGTTCTGAAATCTGAGAGGAGCCACAAATTTCCTTCCACCCAGCGTTCCCCCAAGTCTCCCGATAAAAATGATACCTCACTTGTGTGGGTAGGCCTAGCGACAGGAAATGCCACAAAACACAACGTGGACACATCACATTTTTTGACAGAATACAGAGCTGTTTTTTGCAAAGTGCCTACCTGTAGATTTTGGCCTCTAGCTCAGCTGGCACATAGGGAACCCTACCAAACCTGGGCATTTTTAAAAACTGGAGACCTAGGGGAATCCAAGATCGGGTGACTTGTGGGGCTCGGACCAGGTTCTGTTACCCAGAATCCTTTGCAAACCTCAAAACGTGGCTAAAAAAACACGTTTTCCTCTCATTTCGGTGACAGAAAGTTCTGGAATCTCAGAGAAGCCACAAATTTCCTTCCACCCAGCGTTCCCCCAAGTCTCCCGATAAAAATGATACCTCACTTGTGTGGGTAGGCCTAGTGCCCGCAACAGGAAATGCCCCAAAACACAACGTGGACACATCACATTTTTTGACAGAATACAGAGCTGTTTTTTGCAAAGTGCCTACCTGTAGATTTTGGCCTCTAGCTCAGCTGACACATAGGGAACCCTACCAAACCTGTGCATTTTTGAAAACTAGAGACCTAATGGAATCCAAGATGGGGTGACTTGTGGGGCTCTGACCAGGTTCTGTTACCCAGAATCCTTTGCAAACCTCAAAACGTGGCTAAAAAAACACATTTTCCTCACATTTCAGTGACAGAAAGTTCTGAAATCTGAGAGGAGCCACAAATTTCCTTCCACCCAGCGTTCCCCCAAGTCTCCCGATAAAAATGATACCTCACTTGTGTGGGTAGGATTAGCGCCCGCGACAGGAAATGCCCCAAAACACAACATGGACACATCCCATTTTTTGACAGAAAACACAGCTGTTTTTTGCAAAGTGCCTGCCTGTGGATTTTGGCCTCTAGCTCAGCCGGCACGTAGGGAACCCTACCAAACCTGTGCATTTTTTTAAACTAGAGACCTAGGGGAATCCAAGATGGGGTGACTTGTGGGGCTCTGACCAGGTTCTGTTACCCAGAATCCTTTGCAAACCTCAAAACGTGGCTAAAAAAACACATTTTCCTCACATTTCAGTGACAGAAAGTTCTGAAATCTGAGAGGAGCCACAAATTTCCTTCCACCCAGCGTTCCCCCAAGTCTCCCGATAAAAATGATACCTCACTTGTGTGGGTAGGCCTAGCGACAGGAAATGCCCCAAAACACAACGTGGACACATCACATTTTTTGACAGAATACAGAGCTGTTTTTTGCAAAGTGCCTACCTGTAGATTTTGGCCTCTAGCTCAGCTGGCACATAGGGAACCCTACCAAACCTGGGCATTTTTAAAAACTGGAGACCTAGGGGAATCCAAGATGGGGTGACTTGTGGGGCTCGGACCAGGTTCTGTTACCCAGAATCCTTTGCAAACCTCAAAACGTGGCTAAAAAAACACGTTTTCCTCTCATTTCGGTGACAGAAAGTTCTGGAATCTCAGAGGAGCCACAAATTTCCTTCCACCCAGCGTTCCCCCAAGTCTCCCTATAAAAATGATACCTCACTTGTGTGGGTAGGCCTAGTGCCCGCGACAGGAAATGCCCCAAAACACAACGTGGACACATCACATTTTTTAACAGAATACAGAGCTGTTTTTTGCAAAGTGCCTACCTGTAGATTTTGGCCTCTAGCTCAGCTGACACATAGGGAACCCTACCAAACCTGTGCATTTTTGAAAACTAGAGACCTAGGGGAATCCAAGATGGGGTGACTTGTGGGGCTCTGACCAGGTTCTGTTACCCAGAATCCTTTGCAAACCTCAAAACGTGGCTAAAAAAACACATTTTCCTCACATTTCAGTGACAGAAAGTTCTGAAATCTGAGAGGAGCCACAAATTTCCTTCCACCCAGCGTTCCCCCAAGTCTCCCGATAAAAATGATACCTCACTTGTGTGGGTAGGACTAGCGCCCGCGACAGGAAATGCCCCAAAACACAACATGGACACATCCCATTTTTTGACAGAAAACACAGCTGTTTTTTGCAAAGTGCCTGCCTGTGGATTTTGGCCTCTAGCTCAGCCGGCACGTAGGGAAACCTACCAAACCTGTGCATTTTTTTAAACTAGAGACCTAGGGGAATCCAAGATGGGGTGACTTGTGGGGCTCTGACCAGGTTCTGTTACCCAGAATCCTTTGCAAACCTCAAAACGTGGCTAAAAAAACACATTTTCCTCACATTTCAGTGACAGAAAGTTCTGAAATCTGAGAGGAGCCACAAATTTCCTTCCACCCAGCGTTCCCCCAAGTCTCCCGATAAAAATGATACCTCACTTGTGTGGGTAGGCCTAGCGACAGGAAATGCCCCAAAACACAACATGAACACATCCCATATTTTGACAGAATACAGAGCTGTTTTTTGCAAAGTGCCTACCTGTAGATTTTGGCCTCTAGCTCAGCTGGCACATAGGGAACCCTACCAAACCTGGGCATTTTTGAAAACTAGAGACCTAGGGGAATCCAAGATGGGGTGACTTGTGGGGCTCGGACCAGGTTCTGTTACCCAGAATCCTTTGCAAACCTCAAAACGTGGCTAAAAAAATACGTTTTCCTCTCATTTCGGTGACAGAAAGTTCTGGAATCTGAGAGGAGCCACAAATTTCCTTCCACCCAGCGTTCCCCAAGTCTCCCGATAAAAATGATACCTCACTTGGGTGGGTAGGCCTAGCGACAGGAAATGCCCCAAAACACAACGTGGACACATCACATTTTTTGACAGAATACAGAGCTGTTTTTTGCAAAGTTCCTACCTGTAGATTTTGGCCTCTAGCTCAGCTGGCACATAGGGAACCCTACCAAACCTAGGCATTTTTGAAAACTGGAGACCTAGGGGAATCCAAGATGGGGTGACTTGTGGGGCTCGGACCAGGTTCTGTTACCCAGAATCCTTTGCAAACCTCAAAACGTGGCAAAAAAACACGTTTTCCTCTCATTTCGGTGACAGAAAGTTCTGGAATCTGAGAGGAGCCACAAATTTCCTTCCACCCAGCGTTCCCCCAAGTCTCCCGATAAAAATGATACCTCACTTGTGTGGGTAGGCCTAGCGCCCGCGACAGGAAATGCCCCAAAACACAACGTGGACACATCACATTTTTTGACAGAATACAGAGCTGTTTTTTGCAAAGTGCCTACCTGTAGATTTTGGCCTCTAGCTCAGCTGGCACATAGGGAACCCTACCAAACCTGGGCATTTTTAAAAACTGGAGACCTAGGGGAATCCAAGATGGGGTGACTTGTGGGGCTCGGACCAGGTTCTGTTACCCAGAATCCTTTGCAAACCTCAAAACGTGGCTAAAAAAACACGTTTTCCTCTCATTTCGGTGACAGAAAGTTCTGGAATCTCAGAGGAGCCACAAATTTCCTTCCACCCAGCGTTCCCCCAAGTCTCCCTATAAAAATGATACCTCACTTGTGTGGGTAGGCCTAGTGCCCGCGACAGGAAATGCCCCAAAACACAACGTGGACACATCACATTTTTTAACAGAATACAGAGCTGTTTTTTGCAAAGTGCCTACCTGTAGATTTTGGCCTCTAGCTCAGCTGACACATAGGGAACCCTACCAAACCTGTGCATTTTTGAAAACTAGAGACCTAGGGGAATCCAAGATGGGGTGACTTGTGGGGCTCTGACCAGGTTCTGTTACCCAGAATCCTTTGCAAACCTCAAAACGTGGCTAAAAAAACACATTTTCCTCACATTTCAGTGACAGAAAGTTCTGAAATCTGAGAGGAGCCACAAATTTCCTTCCACCCAGCGTTCCCCCAAGTCTCCCGATAAAAATGATACCTCACTTGTGTGGGTAGGCCTAGCGACAGGAAATGCCCCAAAACACAACATGGACACATCCCATTTTTTGACAGAATACAGAGCTGTTTTTTGCAAAGTGCCTACCTGTAGATTTTGGCCTCTAGCTCAGCTGGCACATAGGGAACCCTACCAAACCTGGGCATTTTTGAAAACTAGAGACCTAGGGGAATCCAAGATGGGGTGACTTGTGGGGCTCGGACCAGGTTCTGTTACCCAGAATCCTTTGCAAACCTCAAAACGTGGCTAAAAAAACACGTTTTCATCTCATTTCGGTGACAGAAAGTTCTGGAATCTCAGAGGAGCCACAAATTTCCTTCCACCCAGCGTTCCCCCAAGTCTCCCTATAAAAATGATACCTCACTTGTGTGGGTAGGCCTAGTGCCCGCGACAGGAAATGCCCCAAAACACAACGTGGACACATCACATTTTTTAACAGAATACAGAGCTGTTTTTTGCAAAGTGCCTACCTGTAGATTTTGGCCTCTAGCTCAGCTGACACATAGGGAACCCTACCAAACCTGTGCATTTTTGAAAACTAGAGACCTAGGGGAATCCAAGATGGGGTGACTTGTGGGGCTCTGACCAGGTTCTGTTACCCAGAATCCTTTGCAAACCTAAAAACGTGGCTAAAAAAACACATTTTCCTCACATTTCAGTGACAGAAAGTTCTGAAATCTGAGAGGAGCCACAAATTTCCTTCCACCCAGCGTTCCCCCAAGTCTCCCGATAAAAATGATACCTCACTTGTGTGGGTAGGACTAGCGCCCGCGACAGGAAATGCCCCAAAACACAACATGGACACATCCCATTTTTTGACAGAAAACACAGCTGTTTTTTGCAAAGTGCCTGCCTGTGGATTTTGGCCTCTAGCTCAGCCGGCACGTAGGGAAACCTACCAAACCTGTGCATTTTTTTAAACTAGAGACCTAGGGGAATCCAAGATGGGGTGACTTGTGGGGCTCTGACCAGGTTCTGTTACCCAGAATCCTTTGCAAACCTCAAAACGTGGCTAAAAAAACACATTTTCCTCACATTTCAGTGACAGAAAGTTCTGAAATCTGAGAGGAGCCACAAATTTCCTTCCACCCAGCGTTCCCCCAAGTCTCCCGATAAAAATGATACCTCACTTGTGTGGGTAGGCCTAGCGACAGGAAATGCACCAAAACACAACATGGACACATCCCATTTTTTGACAGAATACAGAGCTGTTTTTTGCAAAGTGCCTACCTATAGATTTTGGCCTCTAGCTCAGCTGGCACATAGGGAACCCTACCAAACATGGGCATTTTTGAAAACTAGAGACCTAGGGGAATCCAAGATGGGGTGACTTGTGGGGCTCGGACCAGGTTCTGTTACCCAGAATCCTTTGCAAACCTCAAAACGTGGATAAAAAAATACGTTTTCCTCTCATTTCGGTGACAGAAAGTTCTGGAATCTGAGAGGAGCCACAAATTTCCTTCCACCCAGCGTTCCCCCAAGTCTCCCGATAAAAATGATACCTCACTTGGGTGGGTAGGCCTAGCGACAGGAAATGCCCCAAAACACAACGTGGACACATCACATTTTTTGACAGAATACAGAGCTGTTTTTTGCAAAGTGCCTACCTGTAGATTTTGGCCTCTAGCTCAGCTGGCACATAGGGAACCCTACCAAACCTAGGCATTTTTGAAAACTGGAGACCTAGGGGAATCCAAGATGGGGTGACTTGTGGGGCTCGGACCAGGTTCTGTTACCCAGAATCCTTTGCAAACCTCAAAACGTGGCTAAAAAAACACGTTTTCCTCTCATTTCGGTGACAGAAAGTTCTGGAATCTGAGAGGAGCCACAAATTTCCTTCCACCCAGCGTTCCCCCAAGTCTCCCGATAAAAATGATACCTCACTTGTGTGGGTAGGCCTAGCGCCCGCGACAGGAAATGCCCCAAAACACAACGTGGACACATCACATTTTTTGACAGAATACAGAGCTGTTTTTTGCAAAGTGCCTACCTGTAGATTTTGGCCTCTAGCTCAGCTGACACATAGGGAACCCTACCAAACCTGTGCATTTTTGAAAACTAGAGACCTAGGGGAATCCAAGATGGGGTGACTTGTGGGGCTCTGACCAGGTTCTGTTACCCAGAATCCTTTGCAAACCTCAAAACGTGGCTAAAAAAACACATTTTCCTCACATTTCAGTGACAGAAAGTTCTGAAATCTGAGAGGAGCCACAAATTTCCTTCCACCCAGCGTTCCCCCAAGTCTCCCGATAAAAATGATACCTCACTTGTGTGGGTAGGCCTAGCGACAGGAAATGCCCCAAAACACAACATGGACACATCCCATTTTTTGACAGAATACAGAGCTGTTTTTTGCAAAGTGCCTACCTGTAGATTTTGGCCTCTAGCTCAGCTGGCACATAGGGAACCCTACCAAACCTGGGCATTTTTGAAAACTAGAGACCTAGGGGAATCCAAGATGGGGTGACTTGTGGGGCTCGGACCAGGTTCTGTTACCCAGAATCCTTTGCAAACCTCAAAACGTGGCTAAAAAAATACGTTTTCCTCTCATTTCGGTGACAGAAAGTTCTGGAATCTGAGAGGAGCCACAAATTTCCTTCCACCCAGCGTTCCCCCAAGTCTCCCGATAAAAATGATACCTCACTTGGGTGGGTAGGCCTAGCGACAGGAAATGCCCCAAAACACAATGTGGACACATCACATTTTTGACAGAATACAGAGCTGTTTTTTGCAAAGTGCCTACCTGTAGATTTTGGTCTCTAGCTCAGCTGGCACATAGGGAACCCTACCAAACCTAGGCATTTTTGAAAACTGGAGACCTAGGGGAATCCAAGATGGGGTGACTTGTGGGGCTCGGACCAGGTTCTGTTACCCAGAATCCTTTGCAAACCTCAAAACGTGGCTAAAAAAACACGTTTTCCTCTCATTTCGGTGACAGAAAGTTCTGGAATCTGAGAGAAGCCACAAATTTCCTTCCACCCAGCGTTCCCCCAAGTCTCCCGATAAAAATGATACCTCACTTGTGTGGGTAGGCCTAGCGCCCGCGACAGGAAATGCCCCAAAACACAACGTGGACACATCACATTTTTTGACAGAATACAGAGCTGTTTTTTGCAAAGTGCCTACCTGTAGATTTTGGCCTCTAGCTCAGCTGGCACATAGGGAACCCTACCAAACCTGGGCATTTTTAAAAACTGGAGACCTAGGGGAATCCAAGATGGGGTGACTTGTGGGGCTCGGACCAGGTTCTGTTACCCAGAATCCTTTGCAAACCTCAAAACGTGGCTAAAAAAACACGTTTTCCTCTCATTTCGGTGACAGAAAGTTCTGGAATCTCAGAGGAGCCACAAATTTCCTTCCACCCAGCGTTCCCCCAAGTCTCCCTATAAAAATGATACCTCACTTGTGTGGGTAGGCCTAGTGCCCGCGACAGGAAATGCCCCAAAACACAACGTGGACACATCACATTTTTTAACAGAATACAGAGCTGTTTTTTGCAAAGTGCCTACCTGTAGATTTTGGCCTCTAGCTCAGCTGACACATAGGGAACCCTACCAAACCTGTGCATTTTTTAAAACTAGAGACCTAGGGGAATCCAAGATGGGGTGACTTGTGGGGCTCTGACCAGGTTCTGTTACCCAGAATCCTTTGCAAACCTCAAAACGTGGCTAAAAAAACACATTTTCCTCACATTTCAGTGACAGAAAGTTCTGAAATCTGAGAGGAGCCACAAATTTCCTTCCACCCAGCGTTCCCCCAAGTCTCCCGATAAAAATGATACCTCACTTGTGTGGGTAGGACTAGCGCCCGCGACAGGAAATGCCCCAAAACACAACATGGACACATCCCATTTTTTGACAGAAAACACAGCTGTTTTTTGCAAAGTGCCTGCCTGTGGATTTTGGCCTCTAGCTCAGCCGGCACGTAGGGAAACCTACCAAACCTGTGCATTTTTTTAAACTAGAGACCTAGGGGAATCCAAGATGGGGTGACTTGTGGGGCTCTGACCAGGTTCTGTTACCCAGAATCCTTTGCAAACCTCAAAACGTGGCTAAAAAAACACATTTTCCTCACATTTCAGTGACAGAAAGTTCTGAAATCTGAGAGGAGCCACAAATTTCCTTCCACCCAGCGTTCCCCCAAGTCTCCCGATAAAAATGATACCTCACTTGTGTGGGTAGGCCTAGCGACAGGAAATGCACCAAAACACAACATGGACACATCCCATTTTTTGACAGAATACAGAGCTGTTTTTTTGCAAAGTGCATACCTATAGATTTTGGCCTCTAGCTCAGCTGGCACATAGGGAACCCTACCAAACCTGGGCATTTTTGAAAACTAGAGACCTAGGGGAATCCAAGATGGGGTGACTTGTGGGGCTCGGACCAGGTTCTGTTACCCAGAATCCTTTGCAAACCTCAAAACGTGGCTAAAAAAATACGTTTTCCTCTCATTTCGGTGACAGAAAGTTCTGGAATCTGAGAGGAGCCACAAATTTCCTTCCACCCAGCGTTCCCCCAAGTCTCCCGATAAAAATGATACCTCACTTGGGTGGGTAGGCCTAGCGACAGGAAATGCCCCAAAACACAACGTGGACACATCACATTTTTTGACAGAATACAGAGCTGTTTTTTGCAAAGTGCCTACCTGTAGATTTTGGCCTCTAGCTCAGCTGGCACATAGGGAACCCTACCAAACCTAGGCATTTTTGAAAACTGGAGACCTAGGGGAATCCAAGATGGGGTGACTTGTGGGGCTCGGACCAGGTTCTGTTACCCAGAATCCTTTGCAAACCTCAAAACGTGGCTAAAAAAACACGTTTTCCTCTCATTTCGGTGACAGAAAGTTCTGGAATCTGAGAGGAGCCACAAATTTCCTTCCACCCAGCATTCCCCCAAGTCTCCCGATAAAAATGATACCTCACTTGTGTGGGTAGGCCTAGCGCCCGCGACAGGAAATGCCCCAAAACACAACGTGGACACATCACATTTTTTGACAGAATACAGAGCTGTTTTTTGCAAAGTGCCTACCTGTAGATTTTGGCCTCTAGCTCAGCTGACACATAGGGAACCCTACCAAACCTGTGCATTTTTGAAAACTAGAGACCTAGGGGAATCCAAGATGGGGTGACTTGTGGGGCTCTGACCAGGTTCTGTTACCCAGAATCCTTTGCAAACCTCAAAACGTGGCTAAAAAAACACATTTTCCTCACATTTCAGTGACAGAAAGTTCTGAAATCTGAGAGGAGCCACCAATTTCCTTCCACCCAGCGTTCCCCCCAGTCTCCCGATAAAAATGATACCTCACTTGTGTGGGTAGGACTAGCGCCCGCGACAGGAAATGCCCCAAAACACAACATGGACACATCCCATTTTTTGACAGAAAACACAGCTGTTTTTTGCAAAGTGCCTGCCTGTGGATTTTGGCCTCTAGCTCAGCCAGCACGTAGGGAAACCTACCAAACCTGTGCATTTTTTTAAACTAGAGACCTAGGGGAATCCAAGATGGGGTGACTTGTGGGGCTCTGACCAGGTTCTGTTACCCAGAATCCTTTGCAAACCTCAAAAAGTAGCTAAAAAAACACATTTTCCTCACATTTCGGTGACAGAAAGTTCTCGAATCTGAGAGGAGCCACAAATTTCCTTCCACCCGGCGTTCCCCTAAGTCTCCCGATAAAAATGATACCTCACTTGTGTGGGTAGGTCTAGCGCCCGCGACAGGAAATGCCCCAAAACACAACGTGGACACATCACATTTTTTCATAGAAAACAGTGCCTACCTGTGGATTTTGGCCTCTAGCTCAGCCGGCACTTGGGGAAACCTAGCAAACCAGCGCATTTTTGAAAACTAGAAACCCAGGGGAATCCAAGATGAGGTGATTTGTGGGCCTCTGACCAGGATCTGTTACCCAGAATCACTTGTAAACCTTAAAACGTGGCTAAAATAACAAGTTTTTCTCACATTTCGGTGAGAGAAAGTTCTTGAATCTGAGAGGAGCCACAAATTTCCTTCCACCCAGCGTTCCCCCAAGTCTCCCGATAAAAATGATACCTCACTTGTGTGGGTAGGCTTAGCGCCCGCGACAGGAAATGCCCCAAAACACAACGTGGACACATCACATTTTTTGACAGAATACAGAGCTGTTTTTTGCAAAGTGCCTACCTGTAGATTTTGGCCTCTAGCTCAGCCGGCACCTAGGGAAGCCTACCAACCCTATGCATTTTTGGAAACTAGAGACCTAGGGGAATCCAAGATGGGGTGACTTGTGGGGCTCTGACCAGGTTCTGTTACCCAGAATCCTTTGCAAACCTCTAAATGTGGCTAAAAAAACTCATTTTCCTCACATGTCAGTGACAGAAAGTTCTGAAATCTGAGAGGAGCCACAAATTTCCTTCCACCCAGCGTTCCCCCAAATCTCCCGATAAAAATGATACCTCACTTGTGTGGGTAGGACTAGCGCCCGCGACAGGAAATGCCCCAAAACACAACATGGACACATCCCATTTTTTGACAGAATACAGAGCTGTTTTTTGCAAAGTGCCTGCCTGTGGATTTTGGCCTCTAGCTCAGCCAGCACGTAGGGAAACCTACCAAACCTGTGCATTCTTTTAAACTAGAGACCTAGGGGAATCCAAGATGGGGTGACTTGTGGGGCTCGGACCAGGTTCTGTTACCCAGAATCCTTTGCAAACCTCAAAACGTGGCTAAAAAACACGTTTTCCTCTCATTTCGGTGACAGAAAGTTCTGGAATCTGAGAGGAGCCACAAATTTCCTTCCACCCAGCGTTCCCCCAAGTCTCCCGATAAAAATGATACCTCACTTGTGTGGGTAGGCCTAGCGACAGGAAATGCCCCAAAACACAACGTGGACACATCACATTTTTTGACAGAATACAGAGCTGTTTTTTGCAAAGTGCCTACCTGTAGATTTTGGCCTCTAGCTCAGCTGGCACATAGGGAACCCTACCAAACCTGGGCATTTTTGAAAACTAGAGACCTAGGGGAATCCAAGATGGGGTGACTTGTGGGGCTCGGACCAGGTTCTGTTACCCAGAATCCTTTGCAAACCTCAAAACGTGGCTAAAAAAACACGTTTTCCTCTCATTTCGGTGACAGAAAGTTCTGGAATCTGAGAGGAGCCACAAATTTCCTTCCACCCAGCGTTCCCCCAAGTCTCCCGATAAAAATGATACCTCACTTGTGTGGGTAGGCCTAGCGCCCGCGACAGGAAATGCCCCAAAACACAACGTGGACATATCACATTTTTTGACAGAATACAGAGCTGTTTTTTGCAAAGTGCCTACCTGTAGATTTTGGCCTCTAGCTCAGCTGACACATAGGGAATCCTACCAAACCTGTGCATTTTTGAAAACTAGAGACCTAGGGGAATCCAAGATGGGGTGACTTGTGGGGCTCTGACCAGGTTCTGTTACCCAGAATCCTTTGCAAACCTCAAAACGTGGCTAAAAAAACACATTTTCCTCACATTTCAGTGACAGAAAGTTCTGAAATCTGAGAGGAGCCACAAATTTCCTTCCACCCAGCGTTCCCCCAAGTCTCCCGATAAAAATGATACCTCACTTGTGTGGGTAGGCCTAGCGACAGGAAATGCCCCAAAACACAACATGGACACATCCCATTTTTTGACAGAATACAGAGCTGTTTTTTGCAAAGTGCCTACCTGTAGATTTTGGCCTCTAGCTCAGCTGGCACATAGGGAACCCTACCAAACCTGGGCATTTTTGAACACTAGAGACCTAGGGGAATCCAAGATGGGGTGACTTGTGGGGCTCGGACCAGGTTCTGTTACCCAGAATCCTTTGCAAACCTCAAAACGTGGCTAAAAAAACACGTTTTCCTCTCATTTCGGTGACAGAAAGTTCTGGAATCTGAGAGGAGCCACAAATTTCCTTCCACCCAGCGTTCCCCCAAGTCTCCCGATAAAAATGATACCTCACTTGTGTGGGTAGGCCTAGCGACAGGAAATGCCCCAAAACACAACGTGGACACATAACATTTTTGGACAGAATACAGAGCTGTTTTTTGCAAAGGGCCTACCTGTAGATTTTGGCCTCTAGCTCAGCTGGCACATAGGGAACCCTACCAAACCTGGGCATTTTTGAAAACTGGAGACCTAGGGGAATCCAAGATGGGGTGACTTGTGGGGCTCGGACCAGGTTCTGTTACCCAGAATCCTTTGCAAACCTCAAAACGTGGCTAAAAAAACACGTTTTCCTCTCATTTCGGTGACAGAAAGTTCTGGAATCTGAGAGGAGCCACAAATTTCCTTCCACCCAGCGTTCCCCCAAGTCTCCCGATAAAAATGATACCTCACTTGTGTGGGTAGGCCTAGCGCCCGCGACAGGAAATGCCCCAAAACACAACGTGGACACATCACATTTTTTGACAGAATACAGAGCTGTTTTTTACAAAGTGCCTACCTGTAGATTTTGGCCTATAGCTCAGCTGACACATAGGGAACCCTACCAAACCTGTGCATTTTTTAAAACTAGAGACCTAGGGGAATCCAAGATGGGGTGACTTGTGGGGCTCTGACCAGGTTCTGTTACCCAGAATCCTTTGCAAACCTCAAAACGTGGCTAAAAAAACACATTTTCCTCACATTTCAGTGACAGAAAGTTCTGAAATCTGAGAGGAGCCACAAATTTCCTTCCACCCAGCGTTCCCCCAAGTCTCCCGATAAAAATGATACCTCACTTGTGTGGGTAGGACTAGCGCCCGCGACAGGAAATGCCCCAAAACACAACATGGACACATCCCATTTTTTGACAGAAAACACAGCTTTTTTTTGCAAAGTGCCTGCCTGTGGATTTTGGCCTCTAGCTCAGCCGGCACGTAGGGAAACCTACCAAACCTGTGCATTTTTTTAAACTAGAGACCTAGGGGAATCCAAGATGGGGTGACTTGTGGGGCTCTGACCAGGTTCTGTTACCCAGAATCCTTTGCAAACCTCAAAAAGTAGCTAAAAAAACACATTTTCCTCACATTTCGGTGACAGAAAGTTCTCGAATCTGAGAGAAGCCACAAATTTCCTTCCACCCAGCGTTCCCCTAAGTCTCCCAATAAAAATGATACCTCACTTGTGTGGGTAGGCCTAGCGCCCGCGACAGGAAATGCCCCAAAACACAACGTGGACACATCACATTTTTTCAAAGAAAACAGTGCCTACTTGTGGATTTTGGCCTCTAGCTCAGCCGGCACCTGGGGAAACCTAGCAAACCAGCGCATTTTTGAAAACTAGAAACCCAGGGGAATCCAAGATGAGGTGATTTGTGGGCCTCTGACCAGGATCTGTTACCCAGAATCCTTTGTAAACCTTAAAACGTGGCTAAAATAACAAGTTTTTCTCACATTTCGGTGAGAGAAAGTTCTTGAATCTGAGAGGAGCCACAAATTTCCTTCCACCCAGCGTTCCCCCAAGTCTCCCGATAAAAATGATACCTCACTTGTGTGGGTAGGCTTAGCGCCCGCGACAGGAAATGCCCCAAAACACAACGTGGACACATCACATTTTTTGACAGAATACAGAGCTGTTTTTTGCAAAGTGCCTACCTGTAGATTTTGGCCTCTAGCTCAGCCGGCACCTAGGGAAGCCTACCAACCCTATGCATTTTTGGAAACTAGAGACCTAGGGGAATCCAAGATGGGGTGACTTGTGGGGCTCTGACCAGGTTCTGTTACCCAGAATCCTTTTCAAACCTCAAAATGTGGCTAAAAAACCTCATTTTCCTCACATTTCAGTGACAGAAAGTTCTGAAATCTGAGAGGAGCCACAAATTTCCTTCCACCCAGCGTTCCCCCCAGTCTCCCGATAAAAATGATACCTCACTTGTGTGGGTAGGACTAGCGCCCGCGACAGGAAATGCCCCAAAACACAACATGGACACATCCCATTTTTTGACAGAAAACACAGCTGTTTTTTGCAAAGTGCCTGCCTGTGGATTTTGGCCTCTAGCTCAGCCAGCACGTAGGGAAACCTACCAAACCTGTGCATTCTTTTAAACTAGAGACCTAGGGGAATCCAGGATGGGGTGACTTGTGGGGCTCTGACCAGGTTCTGTTACCCAGAATCCTTTGCAAACCTCAAAAAGTAGCTAAAAAAACACGTTTTCCTCACATTTCGGTGACAGAAAGTTCTGGAATCTGAGAGGAGCCACAAATTTCCTTCCACCCAGCGTTCCCCTAAGTCTCCCAATAAAAATGATACCTCACTTGTGTGGGTAGGCCTAGCGCCCGCGACAGGAAATGCCCCAAAACACAACGTGGACACATCACATTTTTTCATAGAAAACAGTGCCTACCTGTGGATTTTGGCCTCTAGCTCAGCCGGCACCTGGGGAAACCTAGCAAACCAGCGCATTTTTGAAAACTAGAAACCCAGGGGAATCCAAGATGAGGTGACTTGTGGGCCTGTGACCAGGATCTGTTTCCCAGAATCCTTTGCAAACCTCAAAATGTGGCTAAAATAACAAGTTTTCCTCACATTTCGGTGACAGAAAGTTCTGGAATCTGAGAGGAGACACAAATTTCCTTCCACCCAGCGTTCCCCCAAGTCTCCCGATAAAAATGATACCTCACTTGTGTGGGTAGGCCTGGTGCCCGCGACAGGAATAGATCACACAACGGTCAATGTTGGTCCTTACATGAGGCAGCTGTTGACCCTGGGGTGATCCATTCCTGACGCAGGCACTAGGTGTAGGCACTCAAGTGGGGTAGTGTTTTTATCAGGACAGGTGAGGAGTCACTGGGTGGTAGGAATTTTGTGGATCCCAGCATATTCCTGTAGTTTGTGTGACAGAAATGCGAGAAAAATAGAGTTTTTATTCAACATTTCAGCTTTGCAGGGTATTCTGGGTAAGAAAACTTTGGGGAATCCACACAAATCACACCTCTGGCTGAACCCAGGACGAAAAACACAGGTGCCTGCCTTACAAAACCAGTTTGTTTGCCATAGATAATTTTGATGTCTCCACAATACGATTTGGGTGGTGGAATTTGGGGCTGAACTAAATTGGGGAGCTCCCAAGAGAGCACTCTCTCTCTCTCTGCTTGCCGCCGCATTCACCTGCTCTCTGGGTTGGGCTAACCCACTATTACCCAGTTGCACAAACAGCTTGCGAAGGGACAGCAGGACTGTCCTCATCACCTCCTTCATAATGTACTGGAAGAGGAGTTATCGAATGGGACTCCTCCGACTGAAAAATCACTCCCAGAGTCTGCGCCATTGTCCTATCCCTCAGATGCTGTCTCAGTATCTGATGTCTCAGTCTCTGATCCTATGTCAGTGCGGTCCTCTATAACCCGAGTGCAGGCAGCAGTCATCCATCAAGATGCCATCTCTGCTATTGGCTAAACTGTTGCTCTAAAACACTAGCCTACGTAGACAGTCACAAAATCGATGGTGTGTGTGAGATACGTGCAACAGTAGAGGCCACCTTACCTGCGCTTCTTCCCTCAATCAGCACGTTCTTTCAAGACACTCAAAAAACACCTTGTCACATACCATTCGTCACAGTCTTTAGCACCTCCTGCGCCCAGTCCAACAATCATTATTGGTGCTCCCACTCCCTCCTCCTGGGATTCCCTCATTACCACCCAGCAAAAATGCCCTTCATCTCTCCATAGCCGCCCTCCACCCCGCACATACATTTCATTGGTATTATAGCGCAGGTAATGGCTGACTTTACTAATGTACTCAGCTATTTACATAAAATACAGATTTGCTCTTTGCAGTAGGCATATAAACCTTCTGCGCTTCTTTATGGCACTAAAACTGCCACTAGACAAGTCTGACCCTTTTCCCCCCAGGGAAACCACACACATATTGACAAAAGTGATATATATATGACAGCCAACCACCTGAAACTCAACTCAAGCAAAACAGAAATAATCCTCTTTGGCCCACACAAAAACACCTGGGACCCCTCATGGTGGCCCACCACGCTAGGCCCTGCACCCACCCCCGCTAACCACGCACGCAACCTCGGCATCATCCTAGACTCCTCCCTCTCGATGACCCAACAAATCAACGCTTTTACCTCCTCATGCTTCAACACACTCCGTATACTGAAAAAAACATTCAAATGGATCCCCACAGAGACCAGAAAAACTGTCACTCACGCACTCATCAGCAGCACTTGATTACGGAAACGCCCTCTACGCCGGCACCACTCTAAAACTCAAGCGCAAACTACACGCATCCAGAACTCAGCAGCACGACTCATCCTCGACCTCCCCCGACACAAACACATCTCTCCACACCTCAAATCCCTCCACTGGCTCCCCATTGACAAAAGGATCACCTTCAAGATCCTCATCCTCGCACACAAATCACTCCACAACACAGGCCCTGCCTACCTCAACGAGAGTCACCTTCCACACCCCCACACGAAACCTCCGCTCAGCTGACCTCTCTCTCGCCTCTGTCCCCCGCATCAAACACACCACCACCGGGGGCAGATCCTTCTCCTACCTTGCAACCAAACCCTGGAAAGCCCTCCCAACCCACCTTCGCAAGACCCAAAACCTACTTCTTTTCAGGAAGGACCTCAAAACCTGGCTTTTCGAACAGTGATCCTCCCAGCCCCTTTCCTTCCCCCCGTCTCCCCCGCTGCGCCTTGAGACCCTCACGGGTGAGTAGCGCGCTTTATAAATCTCTTTCATTGATTGATTGATATATATAGATCTATCTATATATATATATATATATATATATATATATATATGTACATGGATATATCTATAGATATATCCATGTACATAGATTTATCTACATAGATATATCTATATATATAAAGATCTATATATAGATCTATTATTTTTAGTTGTTGTATGGTTTCCTTGGGGGCCAAAATGGCCCCCAGGGAAACCCTACAACATCTAAAAAAAATATTGCCCCCACAGGGGGTCGCCCTGCCCACGGGCGACCCCCTGTCCTTTTATTTTTTTTAAAAATTCCCCTGGGGGGGACCGGCCCGTTTTCCGAGGGGGTCGACCCCCCAAGTGAAATCCCTGGCATCTAGTGGTGTTTCCTGGCCCCCGATCGCAGCACAGCTGCAACCAGTGGCCAGGAAACACTTTCAGGAAGGCCTCGTAAGAAAGGGGAGACTCTCCCCTTTCTTACGAGGCCTTCCCGAACGTGGGAAGGCCATTTTCCCCATCGAAGCAGGAAGCGGCCGCAAGGCTGCTTCTTGCTTCGATGGGGAAAACAACTTTGTAACGTCAGCGCGCCTCGCGGCGCGCTGACGTCACAAAGGGGTGGGTGGGGGGCAGGGGGGAGACACGGAAGCTTCCGTGTCTCCGGGGGTTAGAAAAAAAATAAAAAATCCTCGGGTGCAACGCACCCGAGGATTTATTAACACCCTCCCTGGTGTTGGCCACTGGTCGTGACCCGCACCAGGGAGGTAGTGCGGGCGTCGGCCGCATTGAAGGGGTTAAATGAAGTGCGGGCATGAATATAAGAGCACATTTTTAAGCAAACAGCACGTTGTCGACCAGGGGTGGAGGAACTATTAATTTACTAAGGATAAAGAGAATTTGGGGTAAACTAAAGTTTATGGGTTAATCGTCTATTTGTTTGTTGACGGTTCTAATAACGTCTTCACATAACTCATGGTTTGCATCTCTCAAATAAAAAATAATATTGCTGTGGCCACGATTTTCAGGACATCTGTATTGTGACCCGTCCTTTCTCCAATTTTACATCAGAGCATACACGATGAGGACCCTGCAGCACCCTTCAAGGCCCCTGTGCACAGCTAATTATTACAACGTGCAGGGCTCGTGAGGGACATGCAGATGGGGCCACTCAAGGCTTCTGAATATTGCAGTTTATGGTTTTGACAATATGAAAAACCAAAACACTAAAATTAGAATTCAATGTGGCCCTCCTCGTCACCCAGTTGAGAGCTGTAAACAAATGCATGCCACTGCACTTGCCCCTGCTGTAAATGCACTGGGAAATGCAGCATTGTTTTTTACCACTTCATTTCCCAGCAGAAGTACAGTGGATTAAGTATAAAAAAGCAATTGACGCCCCTCCTTTCCTTAACTTAAATGAAATGCAACTATTCCCAAAGTTTAGTACATAACTTGCTTCAGCTTACCCAGCCCAGTCTGTGGGCCGGTACTAGCACCATGGCTGGCATGTGTTTACAGTTCACAGCTGGGTGATGCAGATTTCTAAATACTGTGGTGTTGCTCGTTGCAGCAAGCCCATACAACCTCTGAAATTAGCAGCTCTTTTTTACTACATTTACAGGATCACTACCTCAGACAGGTAATGAGCTAATCAGCTCTTACCTCCTTCCTTCTACTACTGCCTTGAATATTGTCCTCCTTGGACTACCATGCAGCCCAAGACTTCAATCGAGCAATTGGAAGGAGTAAATGTGAGCTTTTGATTTTGCATGGCCGTGGCAGCCAGGCCCTAAACAGGAAAGCAACTGGTGCGAGGTGGTTCATATGTCTTTCAGTTGACATGGCGCCGAGTGCCCAAAATGTATATACATTGTAAGACTTTACAAACTCAACTCCATAAGGAGAAAAACAAAAGTAAACTTAGATTCAATGCCTACTTCTTGCAACAAGAGTAGCACGGACTCCTGAGTCAGAAAAAAGACCTGCAAAATCTACAGTTGCGGTGCTGCTCTAATAAAAAGTGCCAGGGCACTAATAATATTCCAAGTGGCGCTGAAAAAAAGTAGATCAGAGACCTTAGTCTCTGCCTACTTGGTACTGATCTGCCACCTCTGAGGTTAGGGACTGCATAGCAGTGCTTAATTTGTGCTTGTTGTTTCCGGTGCTGAGCACCGGCACTTATTTTTGAGGGCCGGCGCTTATTCTTCTGCCTCTAGCATTTGCTGCGAGCAAGACACATATGGGAAAGACGAAGGAAGAGAAAAGCTAAAAAGCATCACAAAGGGAGAAAGAAGGCAGCTGCAAGAGTGAGCTGGAGGGGCAGGGAGTGAGAGTAAATGCATTGAAGAGGCTCTGGATGGCTTCAGGATTACGCTGCCTCAGTATTCCGTGTTCGCACATTTAATAGCAGCAGACGTGTGGTTAGGAGGAGGGCCTTGAGCACTGGCACGTTTTTATTTACAAATTAAGCACTGCTGCATAGGCAGTGCCAGGGGTCACAAGGGCAAGTCAAGGGTCACAGCTGAGACCCCTGGTGACCCCTAAATGGAGTCCATGTAGGAAATATGCCTACTGTTGTCTTCTAAGTAAAGGTTCTGCCTGATCACCCTCAACCGAATTCTTCACTCCATTAGTGTTGCAAGTGCATGTTCGCTCTGCCTGTAAGAGTGTTGTGCCTCATTATAAAGAGACAACAATCTACCATGGAACTCCTTTGTGTTGATGCATCACAAGATGGAGGCTGGTGCTGAGCCTGCTTAAGTTCTTTGTTGATCGAGGAAAGCCTTGGAAGATTCCAGAGTCTGGCCTCTGAAGTGAGCTAGACTCCAACAACTACAAGTTCAGTGGTAATTCTTAAACAGCAAATCTTCCCCTGTC
Organism: Pleurodeles waltl; assembly: GCF_031143425.1. NCBI lineage: Eukaryota > Metazoa > Chordata > Amphibia > Caudata > Salamandridae > Pleurodeles > Pleurodeles waltl. Next base: position 649,524,882 of record NC_090447.1, read on the forward strand.
CTTTTCTGCTTCTCACTGTGCTACTGTGTACAGGTATGTTTAGTGGACAGTAGCAGTGCCTCTCCATCCTTAGTGTCTTAGTTTTCCACCTCTTGTCAGAGAAACCCCAATTTCACCCCCTCCCTTTCTGCTGATTATGCAGATCAAAGAACTGTAGCTAGAAGGCTGATGTGTTAGTCTATAAGACTCTATAACCAGATGTGACTGAAAACAGAGAGGGGCCCCTAGAAATCACATGTGCCTTGACAACCGAGTATAAATGTTGGGCAGAAACCCTAATTTATTATTCCATCAATTTCTCGATAGGCTTTTTGTGGAGATCTTAGTATTCATTGTAGCATCTTCCTTATGGAATTTGGAATGTGATGAGGTAGTAGGCTGAGGTCAGGAATGGAATGATGGGTGGGAGAAGGATCTGGAGAAGGGAGAGAAAAGGACGTGTCTATAACTGCTGAAGGTGTTATGACTTGTTAACCGTAATAAAGAAAACCTGGAAAAAGAAGAGGAATTCTGTGGAGTAAATGTTACATTGGCGACGAGGACCTGTGCAGGAGACAGGCTAAAGAACACCTTCACTCCTGGATTATTTGAACAGTCTGACCTTCAAGGAAATGTGCAAAGAAAGGTACTTAAAATAACTGTTATATTATTCAATTGCCTTTCAATCGACAAACTTTTGTACTGAAATCGCGTAAAGACGCGATGCTTTAAACCATTTTGAAAGTATTTTTAGAAACTGTGCCGGTTGAAGACTGTGCGCGTTTCTTCACCCGCTGATTAGTTTCAAACAACTACAGGCTTCCAACGCGTGCCAGCCTCAACGCGTATTTGGAGATTGTACACGCGCTAATACGCGCTGCTTATTGGGGCGAACACACGGCTTCCAACACGCGCTAGATACGCGTGTGTTTCGACTTCAACAAAACAAAACAAGATAAGAAGCACACGCCGGGCGTGCCTCGCGCTGCTTTAACTTTAATGCAGTTAAAGCAGAACAAGCAGTTCAAATAACATTACTATCGGCAAGGGAAATCGTACCTAAATCGTTGAACGAACTTCAAGGAAGCAGGATCTGAGCAAAAAGGGGAAGTGAAACTAGAAAAAAAAAAAAAAGAAGAAACTGAAGAAAGACTATTTCATGCCTGGATGATGAAGGACGTGAAATAGTGATGAAATAGAGAGAAATAAGGAGAGAAAGTGAAGAGACACTATTCCTATTTCTTATATATATTTTTATTTTTTTATTTATTTTTATTGTCAACTAAAAATATGAAAATAAATATATAATTTACATAGACACAGACATAATTTACATCTATATATAATAAAATGGGTGATCAAGGCATATCAGCACCATTACCGTTTCTAGCAACGCCAGGTGATCCACCCATACCCTGGAAACAGTGGAAGAAGATTTTTAACACTTATATGTTAGCTATTGGGAGTGATCGATATGCCCCTCCTAGACGTCAAGCTATATTATTACATCACCTTGGAATTGAGGGCAGAAGAATATATGAGAATTTACCGGAGGTATCGCTGGGAGTGGGGGATGGGCAGCCTTCTAATGTCTTTGATATGTCTATACAGATGTTGGACATACAGTTCACCCCAAAGACGAACCTTGTGTTACAACGTCATAAGTTTTTTTCCAGAATACAGCAAAGAGATGAAGACATGGCATCCTATGTAGCAAGTCTAAGAGGTCTGGGACTATCTTGCGAATTCGATCATTTACTGGATTCTCTAATAAGGGATCAGCTTGTGAGGTGTGCAAGTGACAAAAGAATACGCGAAAAACTATTGATGAAGGATCCAAACTTGGAAGAAGCAATACTGATTGCTAAGAAAATGGAGCATGCAGCTGTATGGCTGCAAGAAATGGATGTAAAATCTATACAGGTTGAACAAGGAGTTGTGGCAGAAATTAAGAAGAAAGAAGAACCTCGCGGTGCAACACGCTGGAATAGGTGTGATAAGAATGGTGACGATGTGAAAATAAATAAAGAGGAAAAACGTAAAACACAGGAATGGAGAGTTATAAAATGTTATCGATGTGACGCTCCGGGGCATATAGCTTCCAGTAAAACATGTGCTGGCAGGGATGCTATTTGTCGCAACTGTTTGAAAAAAGGGCATTTTGCCAAAGTTTGCAGATTCAAATATGGCATGGATAACAAGATAATTCAAGAAGTAGAAGATGTATGCGAGACCATGGAAGATATAATCCTGACGGTTCATGGAGAATTGGTCTCTCACAACTGTGAGGTAATTTCACTTCAAGGAGTCAAGAAGGAGAGCACTGAAGTATTGTATAAACCGCATATCCAGGCCATGTTAGATGGTTTTCAGGTTAAGTTGTTGGTGGATTCGGGAAGCTTATTCACCCTCATCTCAAAGGAAGTATTGGATTCTGGATGGACAGATTCTTCACGTAAGAATCTAACAATTCCCGATATAAGAGCCGTGGGATACGCAGGGAGAAAAATAGAGATTATAGGAATGTGCTGCATGACTATTTCCTTCAAGGGAAGATCATTCAAGGAAAAGTGTACATCACAGACTTTGGTACAAATCTCCTTGGTTGGCGCCATCAGAAGGACCTTGGAATAATTTTAAATCCAAATGCAAAGGAACCTGTGTCACTTACTGAGGAGATAGGTATTGGTGTTGTGACAGAATCTATAGAACATGGATTAGTTGCAAGATATCCTGAAGTTTTCTCTCCTAAATTGGGTCTTTTAAGAGGATTTGTGCATAGGATTATAGTAAAAGAAAATACGACACCTATTGTACACAAGGTAAGAAATGTCCCAAATTTAATGAGGGAGCCATTAAAACAAGAATTGGAAAAATTGTTGAAAGAGGACATCATCGAACCGATAGAATCTTCGGAATGGTTGGCTCCGGTGGTCGTTGCACCAAAGGAAGATGGTAAAATCCGTCTATGCATTGACCTTAGAGACCTCAACAAATGTATATGGGTTGATCGTCAACCTCTTCCAAATATTACAGAAATGCTATCAGTGAAGGCGAAGGGTAATACATTCAGTGTTTTGGACATGAATCAAATATTCCTAAGGTTGGAACCTTCGAAATATGATCTTTTAGTTCTTGAAGATTGTGATTTGGTGAGGTACTTTAGAATTAGAGATCAACTAAGTATATTTAATGGGAGGTTGTTAAGAAGGGACCAACTCGTTCCACCTGTTAATATATGTAAACACATTATTGAGATTACACATCAAGGATATCTGGGTAGGGGAACAATGAAAAGGAAGGTGAGGCAGACATTTTGGTGGCCTGGAATGGACAAGCAAGTGGAAGAAGCAGTAAAAAATTGTGCGGCATGTGCCAATAGCGATAAGACCAAGGTGTTAAGGCACGTACCTCTGGCTCCTGTGCAATTTCCTAGTGGTCCATGGGAAAAATTGGCAATAGATTTCATTGGACCTATGTCTAGTTTGGGAGTGGGGTGTAAATTTATATTGGTGTTAGTAGATTATCATTCCAAATGGTTCACTGCTAAGGTGGTTGGGCATGTGAAAACTTCAGTAGTGATAGAATTCTTTGAGGAGGTATTTATGGAGGAAGGCATCCCAAAATGTATTGTGTCCGATAATGGGGTGCAATTTACATCATCAGAAATGACTGATTATATACGAAGAGTTGGAATCAAACATAAGAGGGTAGCTCTTTTCCATCCGCAAGCCAATGGTCTGGTGGAGAGGGTAAACCGATTAATAATGGAAAACATACAGTTATCTCTGGCGAATCAACTTCCATGGAGAAAAGAGTTGAGTAAAATTATCTGGACTTATCGAACGACTCCCCATTCTACAACGGGAGTGTCACCTTTTGTATCATTAAAGGGAAGGGAACCTGGTGTGTTGGAGTGTCCGGTGTGGTTGAAGACCAATAATAATAGAGTGATAGTTGATAGAGATTCAATAAGGGCAAGAGTTGAAAAAATGCAGGAAAAATGTGCCACACACTACAATAGGAGGATGGGTGTGAAGTCCTGTACTATACAAAGAGGAGATTGGGTGGCAGTAAGGAAGAAGGGTATTGTTCTTAAAGGAGAAAGCAAATATTTTCCTCCTCAACGTGTGTCAAATGTGAAAAAAAATGTGGTGGTTTTAGAAAATGGATCCACATGGAACATGGGAAATGTTTGCAAACTTAATCGTTGAAATTCTTATGCTATTTTACATTATTGTATATAGTTAATCATATATTGTTCATTTTGATTTGTCTTGTTTTTAATGAAAGGGGGGAGGTGTGTGGAGATCTTAGTATTCATTGTAGCATCTTCCTTATGGAATTTGGAATGTGATGAGGTAGTAGGCTGAGGTCAGGAATGGAATGATGGGTGGGAGAAGGATCTGGAGAAGGGAGAGAAAAGGACGTGTCTATAACTGCTGAAGGTGTTATGACTTGTTAACCGTAATAAAGAAAACCTGGAAAAAGAAGAGGAATTCTGTGGAGTAAATGTTACACTTTTCCTAGGCTCTGCACACCAGTATGAATGTTTTCTGAGCTCCAGGGCTTATGTCTTTGATAACAAGATTTCCTGTAAGATTGAGAACTAAGCCAGAGGCATGGCCTAAAAGGAGAGCAGAAAACTGCTGGGAGATGAGAAACTGCCTGCTGGATAGCCTGTGCTTAATTTGTAAATAATAATCTGCCAGTGCCCAAATCCCTCCTCTTCAACACATGCTGCTCCAATTAAATCTGCAAACACGGAATAATGAGGTAGCATAATCCTGAAGCCATCTCAGGCCTCTTTATTCGATTCAAAGCCACTTCCTTGCCCCTTCAGCTATCTCCTGCAGCTTTCTGCTTTCTCCTATTGTGACGCTTTTTCGTTTTTCTCTTCCTCCGTCTTACCCATATGTGTCTTTTGCTTGCAGTAAATGCTTGAGGCAGAAAACTAAGCGCCGGCCCTCAAAAATAAGTGCTGGTGCTCAGCACCAGAAACAACAAGCACAAATTAAGCACTGTGGATAGCTAGACAGCATTGTCCTAAGGAGCACCTGTGTTGTGGAGTAGGAGCTATGTTTGGGACTTAGTTCATGACCATGCACGAAGTGCTGCATCTTTCGGGAAGAGGCTAAATCTCTGGAAAACGGGTCCTAATATTGTGCCCTTGCAAATTGATCCTATCTAGAAGAGGAGATCAGAAGCACAGGCAGAACAAACACTGCTTTCACTCTGAGGCTTGTGGGAGGCTAAGCTTCACAGGAACTTTGTGGTGAGCACTCTCCATCCCTGAAACTCTGAGTGTGCCCTTCATTGCACTCCAAAGGGCATCGAGCATGCTCGTCTGCCTCCCTAGCCTGGGAGGATCCACGTGGGTTGTCAGCGTGGTTGTAGGCTTTCAAATCCTGCAAACTGCATCCAGAACAACCCACTTATGTGGAGGCAGATGGATTTAAAGCAGCATTTCGGTGAGCCTTTTTCTGTCTACTGTGCGCAATGTTTTAGAAAAGACAAAACTAACAAATTTCTTGCCTGGAGTGCCACATGAACCCTGTTGTCAAAGCCCACAGGTAATGGGTGATTGATAGTGTAGAAACTTCAATAAAATTAAAAGTAGAGAGATTGTTTATTTTATTAGTTAATTAAAACCATAAAAGTAATCCTTCAACATAAAAAGTTAACAACATCGACGTGCTCATACATTAAAACATATAAATTACATAAAATTTTAAATAACTGAGAGAAAGTATATTTCACAAAGAAAAAGAATCCCTACTTGACTCCGGGTTCTAATACAGTACTTCATAGTGGTCTGGCTGTGTGGCGAATATTGCCAAAATACCTTTCTATCTCTGTCGTTTTTACTCAAAGTAGGTGGACTATGTCTCTATTTGCGCCCTCCCTATCACTAGCTTCTTTCAGCAAATGTTATTTTACCAGAGTAAATTTCCAAAAATTGAACCAATCTAATATTCAATAAGGTGTTTAGTGGGTTGAATGCTTTGATTAGTGCTTGTCTGCAGGATCTAATCCCTAGGCCATTTATTTCTTTTTTCAATAAACGTTTTCTGTCTTCAGCCAGGGCCGGGCAAATGCAGACCACATGCATCAGGTTTTCTACCGCCAGATGACAAAGGCGGCACTCCTGTGCGCCCACTTTTGGCCCTTTCTTCCAAATTGGGAGGAGGTCTGGCGGTGGGACATCGCCCAGCCTAAGCCTTAAAAAGCATTGCTTAATTTTCCGTGAATAGGGGATGGCCAAGAGTTTAGATTCTTTTAGAGTTTTATACGAATTAAGGGTCAGCCAGCCATGCGACCTTTTGGTCAGAGCCTCTTTATCTTTTAACCAACTAAGCACCTTACATGACTTATTGACTGCTTTGTTAAAAGCTGTCGTGGTAAGTGACTGATCCACAACCCCACCTAGATTTAAGAGGCTTACACTCCTTTCCAGATACCTTTTGTAGTTTCCGTTGCCTCTTTCCAGGGTGATTTCCTGCCAGACTAGTTTGGCTAGAGACCCTTCTTGGGTGCGGCTCAGTTTGTAACAGCATTTGATGAAGGCTGCCGGGCGAGTCAGCGACTGTTTAACCAACATGAATTCTAGTCTGACCTGGGCAGCAGGAGCATGCGTTGGTAGCCAAAAGACACGCTTGTACGTCTTTATCAAAAGCTTCTCCAAAAGAGTTTCCTCCATACCCCTCATTATTTCTGCCCCATACGAGAGAGTTGGCAATAGTTTGGCTCTCATTATGGCTGTTAAGGGATTCAAGGCGTGACCACAGATTTAATTAGTGAGTTTGCAGAATGCGTAAGCAAGGGTCAGCGACCTGTTTTTTATTGCTTCTTTTTGAGCCGCAAAGTTGCACCTGGCATCGACCACGACTCCTAGATATCTGTAGGAGTTTACTTCCTCCAGGGTCTTTTTGTTTAGGGGTCATTTACGCTGGCCGGTAGGTCTGTGATTGATGGTAATCATTTTGTATTTTTTGTGACTGATTTTCTTGCTTTACCCTTGCAAACTCTCCTCATTTATTTAGCAGTTTCTGCATGCCTATTCTGGTGTTACTAATTAGTAGTAGGTCATCTGCATATAACATATTAGATAATTGCTGGCCGCCCAATGAGGGGGAGTGGAATGGATCCACGTTTAGCTTTGTAGACAGATCCGCTATATATAGGTTAAAGAGTGTTGGGGCCAATACGCAGCCTTGTTTAACACCAGCTGTTGTTTTAACTGCCCTAGATAAATGAGAGCCGCCACCTAATTTTACCTTCACCCATGTGTCTTGATAATGGTTTCTGCAGGGCCTCTGCTGTCTGGGGTGGCTGCACATGCACCATGCAAGACGGACCGCATGCCTTTTGGCGTTTCTACAAGATGAGAAGCTAATAATGGGGGTGGGTATCGTTCACCTTTGTAGATGCCTACCTCAATACCCCAAGCTTTCAGTAGGTCCTTTCTTTCCATGATCTGCATGGGTAGGGCCGGGCCCGCAAAAATACTGAGCGTGGGGTCCGTGTGTTTGCAGCCTCTGGCTTGGATGAATTTAACTGTAGCGATGTCGTCTGAGGCCACGTGCTGTAGATCCGGGAGAGCTTTTATCAGTCTTAGAATAGAGGAGCAATTGAGAATATCAGTGGTAGATCTTGGGATGAACTCCGGAACCCACAGCAACTGGGGGGTTGGTTCATCATTTTGGGTGCCTTCGTGAAGGGGCTGAAGTTGCTCTACGAGGTCGGCATGTTCCATGTAGGCCGCTTTGCCCGGCCTTGTGCCATGGACATACCTCTTGCCCGTCGGATTTGCCTGCGATGTCTGTCTGTGTTGTCCAGGCTTAGTGGTTTTTAGTTTTATGCTCTGGTAGTCCTCTTGGGGTCTATTACGATTATCCGAGGGTTTGCTAAGCACAGCGTGAGGCCCCATCTGGGGCTATGTTAGCTGGACAGCCCCTATTGTGAAAGAGGGGGTCTTGGGTCATGCTTTTGTGTTACTGCTAGTGCTTGTTGGGACATAGATTTCACAATTCTGCCTACCACTTGGAACCAGATGCTCCTGACTTTGCTCATGTGAGATGATTTCGATGGTCTTTGAGATGGATAATTAAAGTGCTCGAGCAGATCGTCTTCCTTTTCTTGCCCGTTTGCGTTCTCTTTTTGATAGAATCCGTGAAGGGGGTTTCTCGCAATTCCCGGGTTTGACAGTGTCTTGCGATGGGAAATAATTCTCCATATCTTCCATTCTAGGGCTAACTGAAGCAATACTTTCTGCCTGAGAACTTTTCTCTCTTATGCTCGACGGTACAACTGTTTGAGGAGAGCGAGAAATTTCCTCTTGATTTTGTGCAAGCGGGTCAGCTGTTAACAAGGTAGCGAGGGGAGTTATATGAATGTGTTCATCCTTCCGGGGTTGAGGCGATTTCTTTAAGTATGCCTTCTGGGATTTGCGGCAGTTGAGACAGTTTATCTACCACCTCCTTACAGGCGCAGATAGTAAAGTCGTTGGCTTGATTAGCTTGTGCCCTTGTGATTAAAGCATTTAGGTCTTCCTGCTTGCTGTCGATACCGGAGACAAATACTGCCATTGTATTTAACAGGTCTACCTGAATGTCCATTTTATTTGAGTTGAACTGCAGGGCCATACCTGTAGCTTGCATTGAGTTTAGTATTGCAGCCCACATATCATCTGTCCTTGCCGTGTCCGGGGGACGTGGTTGTAATTGAGGTTACAGGTTGAATTTGTAATCCATGCTAGAGGTACTTCCGGTTTTGGTTACTTTAATTGCTTTGCAGGCATGGATCTGAGCGACTATCCCAGTTTCTTTCTTGGGTGTCCTAGAGGGGTAACCCTGTTCCGTATTCCAGTGTTCTAATTCCTCATTTTCACATCCAAGTGCTGGGAAGGAATGGAGTTTGGCGTTTTGGCACGGGATCGTGTTCTAGGATTTCCGCAATTGCTACCATCTCTAAGTCCTGAATTGATTGGTTTGCTGGACTGGCTGTTTGGTGGAGCATTTTGCGATCTATACTGGCGTTCCTTAAGGATCTCACTAGCCCTGGAGTTGAGGGCGCTCCTGGTGAAAGTGGGACGGGGTGGGAGCAGGTGAGTTCACTCTGGGACTCTCTCCGGGGGTTCCTGATATTTGCAAGTCGGAGGTGGGCGATAGGTCATGTCCTAAGGATTGGTAGCTTGGAACCAGTGATCCGGTCCTTTTTTTGGCAGCTGAAGTTGTAACCGCAGCAAAGTAGTCGGTTATCTTGCGGAAATTGGGCGGTGGGTTCCCCACTTCCAAAGCATCTGGATCCCCCCAGATTATTTCTTCAGTGCGGGAGGAATGTTCAGCCTGCACCCCTCCAGGACCGTGGTCTGGCGGGTGTCTCCTGCATGAGATGGGGTGGTCTGAGTCCTGGCCACTGCCTGCTCTCCTTTTTACTGCCGTGCAGTCCGTGGTCGGTTCTCTTTTCCTTTTTCTCTTCGTTAGATTTGCGAGTTGACTTCGGGCCTTGCCTGATCTCATGCTCATGCACCAGATGAATCCCTGATTGATCAATCTGTTGCTTATTTGCTGGTGGAGGGTCTACTTAGATCTTCAGGAGTTTCCAGTTGAGAGTGGCTGTGAGAAATTGTTACGAGGCAGTTTTGGAGGTGTTTGCTCGCACTTTCCCCCGCACTTTACCCCCGCTGACTGCTCAACCTCCTATTGCATTGGATTGATAGGTGGTGTGCCACTTACTTGCTTTCACGTTTCTTGTGGCGTCGTCAAGTGCAAGCGTCACTGAGCTCTGTTCCTTGCTGCCTGCGGCTTGCTGGCCTCTCGTTGCCCTCTCGCTGTCCGCTACTGCCGGACTCTGGACACTGGATGCACGCTTCCACACTTCCACACTCTGCTCCGCTCTGTGGGTGTGCTGCTGGTCCCGTCCTGGGTGTCAGCGCTGCCTGGCAGGTGTGGTGGTCTGGTCCGGGGTCTGACCATGTAGGGCTGTGCAAATTAGAGCTGAGGCAGTCGCTGTAGGAGCTGCTGAGGGGCTGCAGAAGTCGCCTGCCAAAGATGACGATGATGATCCTAAGATTCTGGAGCCCCCTCCACCTCCCTACCACTTCCAATTAAACTTTCAGCACTCGGACAGGCAGGCAGGGCGGGGTGGGGTAGAGCAGAGCTGGTGTTTGGGGTAAATGGCAAACCCCTTGGTTTCCTCTGCCCTTGCACCCCCCGCAAGCCGCACCCGCATTTGGGCCGCTTCTGCAGGGGTCTGTGGGGGGGTCGCATGGGGCCGTTTGCCTAATGGTGTTTGGCTGGTGTTTGGCTGCTCGTTTGGTTTGCTCGCTTTTGGGCTCCCGCCACCTGTCTGGCAAGTCGAGTCTGGACAGGGGAGGCGAGGCCGGCACAGTCTCCTGGCTCCCGACGCCTGATGCCTGAAGCCCGATGCCGGCGCTCCGCCCGACAGAGCTTCGGAGCTTTGGGGGTTCAGGGCTTTTTTCCGCACCGGTCCAGGCGATCCTGGGAGGGCGGTGGGTTGGCGAGCTGGTGGGCTGAGCAGCCCAAAACCTCCGGCGGCCCAGAAACCTTCGGCGTGACGGAGTCAGCGGGGAGAGTCACTCGGGCTGTATTTGCGGCAGCGTGAATAAGATGTGTTGCTTCTGAAAAAAACTCTGTCAAAGTCTGTAGGCCAGGAGTTTTTTTTACTGTGTAAACGTCTTGCTAAAATAAATGGGCAGCAGTCTCCTGATTTTGAAAACTGTATATCACAGCCCCTAGGCAGTAATGCGTACTGTTAGTTTTACTGACCTTATGATTTCTCTGTGCTCTTTTATATTTTTATGTGTTGTACTTAGCTGTAAGTAGACAAAAATGGTGATGACTGCAAGGATCATTGTTCTGAGTGTTATTATTGTTCCTGATGATTTCTGAGTGGCTAGTCCACGTCTCTGCTCTCAGTAAGCCTTAGGCCTCTCTGCCTCATTACGTACCTTGTGTGTCAAGTGCTAAAGGGTACTTGGTGCTCGGTTGTGGGTTCTTTAGTAAAGTGTACCAGGAGACAATAGATAAAAGGCTGCCATTGAAAAGTAACAACCCAGTAACCGCTCCATGCACTGGAACTTCCCAAAACAGTTCCTGTATTTGCCATTCAAGAAATATAAATTGTTATATAAATGCTACTACATTAGAATCCATACTTATCCCTCACCTCCAAAAAAAGATGATTCAGTGAGCTAAACACTAACCTCTGACATTTGCTGTGATCTGCAGGTCATGATTTTAAATAAAGAAAATCCTAACTTGACCTTCTATCCTTTCATGGTTAGTAAGGTGAATACCATTAAATTGTGTAACAATAACACTTGTTATTCACGGTACTTAATGGTTGCTGAAAAAGCAGCATTACGCACAATGTGAAATACAAGTGCCACTTACATAGCAAATACAGAGAATTAATGCAAAAATTTGCAATCTCCTAGCAACACCAAACTGGGGTTTTAGTTCCAGCCTCACACCGAGCAATCAAGGAGTAGATTCCTGAATTGCCTACAACAAACTGATGAATCGAAGATTTTCAAATGCCTGCCGATAAATCTCGAAAGACACACATAACAGAGGTTGGTGCCCTACCTTACATGTGGCCTTGGACCATTTTGCCAACACAGCTACCTCTGCTATCAACCTTATCTTATATTCTAAGAATACAAATATAACGGTGGAATGTAACAGATGAACAAAAAGCAAGTAGGCTGCGTTAAACAGGCACCCTTGGCAATGATAACACATTTTACAAACAGACTGCCACTCCACAACATCAGAATACCTCGGTAGAAACTATGCCAAATTGTGTGCAACTTGAAGGGGAAACATGTAAACAATATCATCCGACAAATGTCTCGCGGTAAAAAAAATAGGCGAGAGATAAAACGAGAGAGAAGAGCGGGCTGGTGTGTTTTTAGACGCACAAATAATCTACAGAGCTCTCTCCATGCAACTCCTCTTGGTCGCGTGCTCTTACGCACTACATGCACACTGCCTGACGTATCAATCTAGCCCTGTGCCAGCAGCCAGCTCTGGCGGGAACCCCAGGAAATCCCCTGCACAGTATCACATCGCCTACCGGGAACCGCTGCCCTCCTCAGTCCCCCGGGTGAATGAGAATTTTATCCCGCTCTCGGCAAGCTGCTAATGAGCTCTCCGAGCAGTGCAGAGGACAGGCTGAGACAGCCCCGCAGGCCCCGGTGCGCTCTAGTGAGACTCACCTGTGCAGTAAGGCGTTGCGGGGAGCTGCGGTGCTGCATCAGAGGTGTTATCGCTGCATGTTGAGCAGAGCCGGAATGCTAATTTCCCACCCTGTCGTCGGTGGAGAGACCTGCTAAAACCCTGCGTCAGCGCCCCTGGTTGCAGAATCACGGTAGCCAGTTGCAACGGTCATTGGAAAAAATGGCGATGTCGAATAAGAATTACTACTGCCGTTTTACCCCAATTCCGCTCCGAAACAGCGGTATATACTTCCTTATGGCGCCTTTCATCCAATCCTCTTCATTCGTCTGTTATTGTGCCATTCGCATTTTGTCTTCCAGCCACTACAGCATGAGGCAGTCGAGTCGGCTAGCCCACTTTAGCTGTTCGCTAGGCATTTTGCCCTTTGATATGGCAATTTATTGTTGCTGTTTGTCAAATTGATGAGGGGCAGTCAGGTTCCCCAACAATAAAGTTTTCCGGCACCATATAACAAAGCAAACATTGACAAATTCGACGGGCTGGCTGACGGTCGATTTCAGACCTACTGGCTATACTATGTGTATTACCCGAAGGGACCACAAACAAACCCCTTCCTCGTGGTCTACGTGGCTTGATTGTTCTTAGAGTAAACACTGTTCTGCTAAAACCATGTCCTAGTACAAAATTACTGAAAAATAAAATGTTTTTAAGTAGAATTTGGCGACACAGTGACTGCTTACTGAAACTGTTTTTTTAAAGGTGGCAGCACTTTCCACAATTTATCAGAAAATATATCCACAGCCCCTCTTTCATCATCTAAAAATACAATTCCAATAATTTCTAGTGTTTATAGGCCACGCTTAGCAAACTGAACAGATGCAGCACCAAGCTTCAGGTCACTAAGCGTCTTTCAAAGTGGGTAGGTGGCGAGTCAGAGAGAGAGAGAGCGAGAGAGAGAGAAAGAGACAGAAAGAGAGAGAATATATCTACAAATATATATATGCGCTCCATTTCATTATTGGTCAACTTCTACCAATATTCATTTAAGACCCTTGGTAGGGAGAGAGCAATTGAATTGCATAACACAACATGATGGGGTCCCATCAGCATTCCAGAGACTACATAAATCACATATATTTCTAAGCTAGAGATTGCTTGCTCTCTCTTAAAAGATTCTCCTCCAACCAGCAGAATGTCAGTGATTACATATATCACAGATAAATAATGGGACGCTACCTGCAATGCAGCAACCTGCCTTGCAACCTTTGGGAAAAGATTGAGTTTACCTAATTGTCATTTGATTTTTTTTAAATAAATTTTGGATACATTGTAATTGAAATTGTATTTATATATCACATACTACCCCTCACAAGGCGTGAATTATTTTTCAGTGAGTGACATGCTACTCTAGAATCCAAAATGGATTAGTGGTGGATTAGTACAGGGAAATATAAATTGTTCTATTCGGTAAAACTTTATTCGCTACTTTTCTTTGGCATGAAAGTACAAAGTGCATGAAATATAAAAGTAACAAAAGTCAATTAAATCATAACCACTTGTTGGCGAACCTTTACTTCATAGGTACCATACATAAAACTGTACCCTGCAAGGCTCTCCCGTAATTGGACATACAAAGTAATATGACAAACTTCCATTAAGACCCCAGGCAATAAAACCCATGCTTCATAGGTACCATACATCAAATTGTTCCCTGCATGGTTCCACCATAGTTGGACATACCCAGTAATCTGAAAATCCTTCGTTAAGAACCCAGTCAATGAAAACAATAACAAGCAAAGGGCATATGACTCTACTTTAAAAATATAAACTTTTCCTCAATTTTAAACAGTGCCAGAAAAAAACAGCCATCGCCTACCAGATCACGGGAGAATCCAATTTCTTTATAAAGGAGATGGCTGGCCTGCGTTGGTGAAAATGATAACACTTCAAAAGGGGGACAATTAAATTTCCCCCCCGGAACCCTATAAAGCTAGCAAAAAAAGATAAAATGTAAGTCAGTTGGAGTGGATGTACCATCGCAGTGGCAAGGTCCTAGCTCCTTCAATGAGTGACACTTAGAGGGAAGACCCAGTATTTAAGGTAAGTAATTTGGGAGAAAACTAGTAAGGAAGAAATGGTGCTGTCAATTTTGAATGCCTGATAAGTAAGGCTGAAGACCCTTATGAGAGGAAGATTGGTTCTATAGGGGTTCTACTGATTTGTTTGTATTTAACCCCACCCTTACTTCCCTTGCGTGCACCAGGAAAGTCTGCTTCAACCTGGTCTTACTGTAAGAGAGGCATAGATGGGGGTAGTGAATAACTCAGATAACCCAATTGCCTCCAGGGACAATTTCACATATGAAACCCAGGGTATCCTGAGGGCTGCATCTAAGGTCAAGCAGTCTTCTAACACCCGTTGGGTCAGTAGAGCTGATACCCTTCTCCAGATAGAGTGCCAGAGTAAGAGTCGAGCGAGTTTGATTCTATCAGTGATATATGGAAAATCTAGCTCCTCATGGCACACACTATTAGAGCAGCTTTGTGGGAGAGGCAGAAGATTTTTTTAGAAGGTATTCTCTATGCTCTGAATCGTGCAGAGATCCACATTTGCCATGGCTTTGGATGCATAAATCATCAGCATCGCTTGAACTGGTTTGGTGCCTAACTTCTTACTGAAGTTCAACAGGGCCAGAACCGATCTTTCCAGCATGGTTGCTCTGTTTGACACCATCGGTCTTGAAACCTTCGGTATGAAAAAGAATACCCAAGTTGGAGAAGCTCGGGGCATCACTCACTCTGCAACTATTGGTGATAAATATTGGGTTCTTTTAGGGCCTTCTACCACAGATCATGGTGAAAGTTTTACCTTTGGACCCAGCTCTTGCATGAAGGTGATGTAATCCTCCATGAGAACCTGCAGTGCCCATCCAGTTCTTGCCACAAGCACTGCATCATCCGCATAAAGGAGGATGGAGAGGGGGAGTGTGCCTAGCTACAGAAGTGTGCCTAGCTACAGACTGCCTTTGGGTCTCCTAGCTAGGGCAGCTTCTACTCTATTGATATACAAAGCAGAAAAAGGGGGCCAGTACACAACCCTGCCTGACCCCACATTTGATCGAAAAAGGCTGATTGTACTCCCCGTCTCTACCAAAGCGCACACAAGCACTCGCTTCAGAGCATAGCTGCCTAATGAAGTTAATAATGGGGACCTCGATACCCATCTCCAACATGAGGACCCAAAGCTTAGAGGGTACCACATAATCAAACACAGCAGACAGGTCCTTAAATGGCAAGTAAATTGAACTTTCTTTAGCAACAACATGTTTGGCAATTATAGTACTCAGGTTCAGACCCTGATCAATAGTACCTAAACCCGTTTTGAAGCTGCATTGAATGTCAGCTAAGGCAGTATTAGTTACAGCCCATCCCTCCAACCTCTGTAACAGGAACTTGCCTTTAACTTTGGCAGTTGAATCATGCAGGAATATGGTCTGTAGTTCTTTGGTTGTGACTTGTACCTCTTCTTATAAATTGGGATGATGATCAACTGTTTCCAAGAACATGAGGGGTCCCTCCCTTGCAATAGCATTAAAAACATTCACTAGGATGGGAGCCCATAAAGCCTGACACTTCATAAAAACATCCATCGAGACCCCCTCGAGGCTTGGAGCCTTATCGCTACTAAATTCCCCCAATGCCCTCTGTACCTATGGGAGATCAAAAGGCAGAGGCAGATAGTCATCCCCTAGCTTACTTAGGTCCACCTTATCTGACTCCACTGTAACCAATGTTTCAGAAGACGGCACAATCCTTATTCATACTTGCTTCTTGCAGCTCCTCCCATGCCCTGTTTTTCAACTACTTGATTCTAGCAGCTCGCACCTCTTTATAGGCTCTGCACAAACTCCTAATCAATACCCTATCTTCCTGGTCGGCACATAAGGTCTGTTGTAATTGTGACCGGGGTCTCGTGCAGGTATAGTCAAACCACCCCTGCGAACTCTGGTTCCTTGAACGGGGCTTTTGCAATAAGGCTTAATATTAGTAGTTATTATCAGAAAGGGCAAAATAATCTGCACTGGTGGGGCTTCAGGATTTAAACACAAAGAAACCTTGGTATGACTAAAAGTTAAAATACCAGGAAGGAAGTTGACTTTGTCAGCGTGGGTTTAAGGCCTACCCTTTTCCAGGTTTACACACACCCTCCAACCTCATGCTGCAGGAAAAACTATCATGGTCACCTTCACCAGAGAAGACCATCTCAAAGTCACAACCAACGTAGCAAAGTTCCATAAAATTAAGATAAAAGTGATGGCTGACTCACTATAAGGACCCCTAAAAGTAGGCATTAGGTGACCCTCTTGGTCCAAATTCTTTCTCATCAATGCTAGATCAAATTTCGCCATGGTATTATTGAGGGCATTACGATACCTGTTATGCTTGAAGTCCATTAAAGTCTCGTTCTCTGTGTCCACCAAGTCACATGCCAGCTTTCCTGCCCTTTTACAATGGTGAACGTTAAAATCCCATACCCGTAGCAACTTTAGGGCCTTAAACTGTGTATTGATAAGTGACAACAGGATTTCTTTGAGCTCAGGCACCACCTCCAAAGCCTAACCACCAAAACAGTTGTTATTATAGTTGATGATTATCAAGTCCCACTCCGGGCCCATTTGCACACAAGAAGATCGAAATAGGGGACTTATTGCAGAATCTTAAAACCCTCCCGACCCAGGTATTCGCAATCAGTGTAAGTAACCCCCCTTTTTCTCTGTCTGCATTAGAGGGAAGGGCAGGACAATGATGGGAACAGAACCCGTCCAAATGACTGGGCAAAATTGTGAGAAGGTAGCCTCTTTCTAGCCTTGTTACCCCCACTTTTGGCCTGTTTGTGAGTGTATGCCAGGGTGTTTGTCACTGTTTTCACTGTCTCACTGGGATCCTGATAGCCAGGCCTCAGTGCTCATAGTGAAAACACTATGTTTTCAGTATGTTTGTTATGGGTCACTGGGATCCTGCTGGTCAGGACCCCAGTGCTCATAGGTTTGTGGCCTATATGTATGTGTCACTGGGACCCTGTCACACAGGGCCCCAGTGCTCATAGGTGTGCATGTATATGTTCCCTGTGTGGTGCCTAACTGTCTCACTGAGGCTCTGCTAACCAGAACCTCAGTGGTTATGCTCTCTCATTACTTTCAAATTGTCACTAACAGGCTAGTGACCATTTTTACCAATTTACATTGGCTTACTGGAACACCCTTATAATTCCCTCGTATATGGTACTGAGGTACCCAGGGTATTGGGGTTCCAGGAGATCCCTATGGGCTGCAGCATTTCTTTTGCCACCCATAGGGAGCTCTGACAGTTCTTACACAGGCCTGCCACTGCAGCCTGAGTGAAATAATGTCCACGTTATTTCACAGCCATTTTACACTGCACTTAAGTAACGTATAAGTCACCTATATGTCTAACCTTTACCTGGTAAAGGTTAGGTGCAAAGTTACTTAGTGTGAGGGCACCCTGGCACTAGCCAAGGTGCCCCCACATTGTTCAGAGCCAATTCCCTGAACTTTGTGAGTGCGGGGACACCATTACACGCGTGCACTACATATAGGTCACTACCTATATGTAGCTTCACAATGGTAACTCCGAATATGGCCATGTAACATGTCTATGAACATGGAATTGCCCCCTCTATGCCATCCTGGCATAGTTGGCACAATACCATGATCCCAGTGGTCTGTAGCACAGACCCTGGTACTGCCAAACTGCCCTTCCTGGGGTTTCACTGCAGCTGCTGCTGCTGCCAACCCCTCAGACAGGCATCTGCCCTCCTGGGGTCCAGCCAGGCCTGGCCCAGGATGGCAGAACAAAGAACTTCCTCTGAGAGAGGGTGTGACACCCTCTCCCTTTGGAAAATGGTGTGAAGGCAGGGGAGGAGTAGCCTCCCCCAGCCTCTGGAAATGCTTTCTTGGGCACAGATGTGCCCAATTCTGCATAAGCCAGTCTACACCGGTTCAGGGACCCCTTAGCCCCTGCTCTGGCGCAAAACTGGACAAAGGAAAGGGGAGTGACCACTCCCCTGACCTGCACCTCCCCTGGGAGGTGTCCAGAGCTCATCCAGTGTGCTCCAGACCTCTGCCATCTTGGAAACAGAGGTGCTGCTGGCACACTGGACTGCTCTGAGTGGCCAGTGCCACCAGGTGACGTCAGAGACTCCTTGTGATAGGCTCCTTCAGGTGTTGCTAGCCTATCCTCTCTCCTGAGTAGCCAAACCCTCTTTTCTGGCTATTTAGGGTCTCTGTCTCTGGGGAAACTTCAGATAACGAATGCATGAGCTCAGCCGAGTTCCTCTGCATCTCTTTCTTCACCTTCTGATAAGGAATCGACTGCTGACCGCGCTGGAAGCCTGCAAACCTGCAACATAGTAGCAAAGACGACTACTGCAACTCTGTAACGCTGATCCTGCCGCCTTCTCGACTGTTTTTCCTGCTTGTGCATGCTGTGGGGGTAGTCTGCCTCCTCTCTGCACCAGAAGCTCCGAAGAAATCTCCCGTGGGTCGACGGAATCTTCCCCCTGCAACCGCAGGCACCAAAAAGCTGCATTACCGGTCCCTTGGGTCTCCTCTCAGCACAACGAGCGAGGTCCCTCGAATCCAGCAACTCTGTCCAAGTGACCCCCACAGTCCAGTGACTCTTCAGTCCAAGTTTGGTGGAGGTAAGTCCTTGCCTCACCTCGCTGGGCTGCATTGCTGGGAACCGCGACTTTGCAGCTACTCCGGCCCCTGTGCACTTCCGGCGGAAATCCTTTGTGCACAGCTAAGCCTGGGTCCACGGCACTCTAACCTGCATTGCACGACTTTCTAAGTTGGTCTCCGGCGACGTGGGACTCCTTTGTGCAACTCCGGTGAGCACCGTTTCACGCATCCTCGTAGTGCCTGTTTCTGGCACTTGTCCGGGTGCTACCTGCTTCAGTGAGGGCTCTTTGTCTTGCTCGACGTCCCCTCTCTCTTCAGGTCCAATTTGCGACCTCCTGGTCCCTCCTGGGCCCCAGCAGCGTCCAAAAACGCCAAACGCACGATTTGCAGCTAGCAAGGCTTGTTGGTGTTCTTTTGGCGGGAAAACACTTCTGCACGACTCTCCACAGCGAGAGGGATCCGTCCACCAAAGGGGAAGTCTCTAGCCCTTTTCGTTCCTGCAGAAACCTCAGCTTCTTCTGTCCAGTAGAAGCTTCTTTGCACCCGCAGCTGGCATTTCCTGGGCATCTGCCCATCTCCGACTTGCTTGTGACTTTTGGACTTGGTCCCCTTGTTCCACAGGTACCCTAGATTGGAAATCCACAGTTGTTGCATTGCTGGTTTGTGTCTTTCCTGCATTATTCCTCTAACACGACTTCTTTGTCCTTAGGGGAACTTTAGTGCACTTTGCACTCACTTTTCAGGGTCTTGGGGAGGGTTATTTTTCTAACTCTCACTATTTTCTAATAGTCCCAGCGACCCTCTACAAGGTCACATAGGTTTGGGGTCCATTCGTGGTTCGCATTCCACTTTTGGAGTATATGGTTTGTGTTGCCCCTATCCCTATGTTTTCCCATTGCATCCTATTGTAACTATACATTGTTTGCACTGTTTTCTAAGACTATACTGCATATTTTTGCTATTGTGTATATATATCTTGTGTATATTTCCTATCCTCTCACTGAGGGTACACTCTAAGATACTTTGGCATATTGTCATAAAAATAAAGTACCTTTATTTTTAGTATAACTGTGTATTGTGTTTTCTTATGATATTGTGCATATGACACTAAGTGGTACTGTAGTAGCTTCACACGTCTCCTAGTTCAGCCTAAGCTGCTCTGCTAAGCTACCATTATCTATCAGCCTAAGCTGCTAGACTCCCTATACACGAATAAGGGATAACTGGGCCTGGTGCAAGGTGCAAGAACCCCTTGGTACTCACTACAAGCCAGTCCAGCCTCCTACAAAAATCTCCCATGTTTCCTGAAGGCAGACCACCTGATGGGTGGCAACCAAATTAATCTATATTTGATTGCCTAGCTTCTTCTTTAAACTGGGGATGTTCCAAGTCAAGACATTGAATAGCTCCCCAGGGTTAGCATGCGTACAAGGAGTAAGCTGTGCTCCAGCTGAGCCCCCCTCTTACTTTCTGGGGCCCTTGGTTCTTGTTGAAGTGGCTGTCAATTGAGTCCCTCCAATCCTTCTAGGGGTGCGTATTTGTTATGAAGAGTCACCCCAACAATCCCACAATAACGGACTGACACTGCATAGACCCTCATGCTAGGCTTGCCTAAATTAGGGACCACAGTCTGAAGTTGAAGGCGTTCATAAAAGAAACCCAATGGCAGAAACAAAATTTGAGAATTCCTAGAGGAGGAGGGAATGTTCAACTCAGTAGATTTAAAGGGATTCTTGGGTTACTAAGGTTGACCACAATGCAAACAGTGGGGAAAGTCTTAGCAGAGGGCCCCACCCACTCGACCCTCTTGCAATCTGGGTATGCTCAATTGGAAAGAGACCATTACACCTACAGTGCATCAGCCAATGATAAACGTTACATATTACTAAGGTTGTTGTTTCAATTTGCGCCAGTTTGAGCCTAGGTGCTAATACAATGACATAGGGGCAGGCTGTAGAGGGAAGATTCAATCTTTCAACATCCCTCTGGTAACAACCATTTTGTATTGGCCCATCCTCTTAGCTCAGCCATGGGTCGAACTCCCCCTCATCCCTGCCCGTACGACCATTGGACTGCCCTAATGCCAAGTGGTGGGGTGTTTGATCTGTATTACTGAGACATGGGGTTGCGGGGGTATTGGGGGGTTACAAATCATCCCTGATGGAAGCTCCTTAGATGCATTACAGTTTTTGAGGGTATGCGGCCTGGGGCTCATGATGTGTTAATTAAATCAGTGGCTATATTATTCTATTAGTTGAATTTAATAAGCTAAAGGATGGAGAATGGAAGAGTCTAGAAAGTTTTGTGGGAGATGATAGTAGTAAAATGAGGTTTGGGATGAGTCTAAGGAGGAATCGAGGAAGAAGATTCTAGAAAGGGTTATCAGGGAGATAATGTTAGTAAAATGAGGTTTGACATTATTCAAAGGAGTCTAGAAAGTGGTAATTTGGGAGATGATAGTAGTAGAAGGAGGTATGGTATGAGTCAAAGGAGGGATAGAGGATGGAAGAGTCTAGGAAGGGTTATTAGGGAGATCATAGTAGTACAATTATGTTTGTTATGAGTCAAAGTGGAGGTACAGGACATACTGAGAGAGGATTGGGATGAAGTATAGTCTAGTGCATTGGGGAGAGTTGAAGGCTTTTTTTATTTATTGCTACAGTAGGAGTAAAGTAATAAATATAAAGATACATAACTACTTAGAAAGGTATACATGTATATGGAAAACAATAAAGAGATGTAAGGTTGTATTATATAAAGATACATATATGCATATATCGATAAATATTTAGAAACTCAGGCCTTCATTACGAGTGTGGCAGTTTGATAACCACCACACTCGCGTCAACAGTCTTACCACCACCGGGCCGGCGGGGAAGTCACTGTATTATGACTCCGGCGGTTTGGCCAAAGCCAAACTGCCACAATGCTGCCAATACCGCCGAGCTGTAGGTGAGAACTTCCGGCTCGGTGGCAGCCGTAAGACTGCCAGCGGTATTGTGAGTCGGCACACCACCAGGCTTTTTGTGGAGGTCGCATCGCTGCGAAAACCCTGGTGGTAACACACTTGGCGACAGGAATCCCCATTCCTGTCACTGGCACACACACTCCCACACGTCCACACACTTGCAAACACCCCTCACCCATCCACACACTTGCAAACACAGACACCCACCTATCCACACACTTTCAAAGACACACCACCACCGGACCACACACTTGCAAACACCCCCACCCATCCACACACTTGCAAACAACCCTACTTGTCCACACACTTGCAAACACACCCCCCCACCCGACCACACACTTGCAAACACACCTCCACCCAACCACACGCATACATACAAACACCCCCCTCACTCAAGCACTGACATACAAACACTCCCACTCATCCACACACCTTCAAACATGCAACCCCACTCATCCGCACACCTTCATACATACACTCCCACACATCAACACACTCCCTCACATACACCCCCACTCGCTCACACACCCGTACAAACACCCCTACTTGCATGCATCCCAATACACACACCAACTCACTCGCACCCTGATACCCTGATCCCCTTTGCGTCCATTCTGACACACACACCCTCCACGCACACATGCACACATGCACTCACGCACACCCATACTGCTACACTTACACGCACACACCACACACATGCACACAACACTCCCCCCCTTTGGATGGTCCACCTACCTGTCTGGACAAGGTGGTCATCGAGGAGGGAATGGGTGTCGGGGGTTCCACCATCAGCGTTGCACCACCGTGCCATATTATGTCATAATACGGCAGGAGAGTCCTTTTGGTGTGGAGGTGCTGGAGGTGGAACTGCCTCTCACCTGCTGTCGGTCAGGCGACGGTGTCGGATTTACGCCCTTAAATGGGAGGAAATCCTTTAGTGACTTCAAATACGGCAGTCTTCAGATCGCCAATACTGGCGATCTTTGGGTGCCCGCGACTTTGGCTGTCATTCAAAAAGACCGCTGAAGTCGTAATGAGGGCCTACGTCTTTCAAGTATTGCTGTACATAAAATTCATTTTGTGTATTTGTATTATTGTTTGAAAACGTTATGCATTTTTTAATGGGTTTATATTTACTGATTTATAGTTTATATTTTCCCCAAAGTTTCAATAGCGAAGCACATATATATACTGTTATGTTTATATTTACACATTGGGATAGATACAAAAATAAAACAGTTTCCCAAGAGCATTGAATAAAATAACTTATATTTATTTATATATACCAAAATATACATGTTTAGTATGGTGGTCTTGTAGGAACTAGCATAGCCAACTCTTGAGTATATCTCTGTAGATAAGATAGTTATCCGTAGATCTTATGTTTAGGGGTAGTGAATTCCATAGTTTGGCTCCTTGAACAGACAAAGATATATCAGTCATGGCACTTTATTTTTTCTTGTATGCTGGGGGAGTGGAGGTTCCTATTTTGTATTTATTTGGTGATTTTACTCTTGATGAAAAGTGGTCCTGTTCCATGTATTGCTGTGTGGGTCATACAAAGCAGTTTGAAGGTGGATCTTCTGGCTACTGCTAACCATTGTAGGGACCTTAAGGCAGAGTAGATGTGGGCTTGTGGATATGCATGTAGGAACAGTCTGGCAGCAGAGTTCTGAATTTGTTGTAGACTTTACATAGTTGATAAAGATGATCTGTGGTAGAGGCCATTGGCATAATCAACTTTAGACAGTACAAGAGAGTTAGTAGCTTGGAAGCTTGGACTTTCTGTGGAAATCCTTGATGGGGGATGATGTGTTGCAGAGTTGTCATAGCAATGAAGCTTGATCTTGCTAACTTATTCACTTGGGCATTCATTGATAGTTTGGAGTCCATGCTAATTCCAAGGTGTCTTACTTACTTGGACACTTTAGGAGGTGGTCCCAGGTTGTCAGGCCAGGTGCAGATTGGTCATCATTTTTCCAGTCGCCAGATGTGAGTATTTCAATTTTGGATGCATTCAATTTGAGATCACTCTATGTCATCCGATCAATGGCCCTGAGCCAACTGAAGATTTTTGAGTTTCCAATGTCCTAGGCGCTTTCCAGTCTATAAAGTATTCATGTGTCATCTCCATAGTTATAGCATGGAAGATGAAATTAATTTATCATTTCACAGCCTTTTCACTGCACCAGATAACTTATAAGTCACCTATATGTCTAACCTTCAGTTACTGAAGGCTAGGTGCAAAGTTCCTGTGTGTGAGGGCACCCTTAAACTGGCAAAGGTGCCCCAATGTTGTCCAAGACCAATTTCTCGGACTTCATGAGTGCGGGATCACCATTATAAGCGTGCACTAAATATATGTCAATACATATATGTAGCTTCACAGTGGTAACTCTGATTATGGCCATGTGAGGTGTCAAAGATTGTGAAATTGAACCCCCAATCCAAATCTGGTATTGGGAAGCCAATTCCATGCACCCTTGGGGCGCCACCATAGGCCCCCAGTACTACCAAACCAGGTCTCTGATGTTTCCACTGCAACCCGAGCTGCTGCCACCTCACAGACAGGTTTCTGCCCTCCTGGAGATTGAGCAGCTCAATTCCAGAAAGGCAGAACAATGAATTTCCTTTAGCAGAGCCTCTGTAAATGCTTAGAAGGGCTGTTCCAATGTTGAAATCTAGAAATTCCTTCAACCGCACACTCATGTACTGTATATACAAAGGATCGTTCAATAAAACACGCTCAAATGTCCAATTCTTCTCAATTCTCGGGCATTCTCTATCCCTAATCACTAATACTAGTGGGTTATGATCCGCCATAAAACGAGGGTATAACTTTAATCTCTAATTCGACTAAGAATATTGGAGAAACTAAAAAATAATCCAATCTAGCAAATTTCCTAAGTGGTGCAGAAAAATAGGTATATCCCGGTTTAGGACCTTCCAGAGCTGACCATATGTCTATTAATCCGACCTCCCTTTGCATATTCTTAAGAGCCTGAAAAACTCTAGGCTTCCGCCCTGGATATTTATTCCTTCTAATATCTCTTAGGCTCTGTGCCCCATCCCATGACCCATTAAAGTTCAAATCACCACAGATAATGTATGGTGCGGACCAATGTGTCAGTTCTGCAGATATAAAATCAAATAGTGAGGGGTCATCTTCCACTGAACTGTATAGTGAACATAACGTAAAACTAACATTACCCACTAAACACTCCATTATAACCCACCTACCAATTGTATCTACTTTCTGCCGATTAACAATGCAGCTAGTACAAGCTGCCAAAATCGCAACCCCTTTTGTTTTAGTCACCTGTTCTGTACACCCTAATAGCCGTAAGCCCAAGTTTTCTAACAATTTCCTATCTGCCTTTTCTACGTGCGTTTCTTGTAGGCACTAAATATCTGCTTTTAACGTTCTCAAATCATCTGCGTTTTTTTTCCTCTTCTGGTGGGCCCCAATAGAAATGGTTTGGGATACTTTAAAGGCAGTTATACGGGCGAGACTATGGGGTACAGCAAAAAGCGACAGACGCAAGCGACAACTCAGCTTCAGATATATATGGGGAAACTACAGACAGCAGAAGAGCAGCTTATCCGGGCTATTAGGAATGATGTTGGGGTAGAGGATGCCCTACATCAGGTTTCAATCGCAAAAATGGCCTTTGGGAACTATTCAACCGAGAGGTTAGCGGGAAAAATAGCAACCAAACAAAGTGAGTGTTATGAATGCAGTGAAAAAGTAGGGCATATATTAGCCATGCGGACCCGCCAGAGGACAACTTCAGGCATAATCGTGCAAGTACAAAATAAGGCAGGGCTGAGAGTTACGAGACCTGACTCTATTAGGGAAGCCTTCCGGGAATACTATACAGAATTATACGACACAGCTAATATGGGTCAGGAGCACATCAATAGACACTGGCTGATGCCGACTAGGTATAGCCAGATTACAGCAGACGATCAAAAAGCACTGGGACAGGAGGTGACAGTGGAGGAAATGTTAGATGCACTTGAGGCACTTCCATACGGGAAAGCTGTGGGGCCAGATGGCATTCCTTTAGAGTTATATAAACAATTTAAGAAGGAGCTCTCATCAGTTTTGTTGGAATTGATGATTCACGTACAGTTGGGAGGTAACCCCCCTCGCCTCCGTCATGGGGCTCTGCTAATATTGTGGTATTTTTAAAGAAAGGGAGGAACCGGTTAGTTTGAGCTCACATCGCCCTATCACTCTGATGAATAGTGATGCAAAAATGTATTTCAAAATATTAGCGACTCGACTGTCTGGATGCATTCGTAAGTTGGTTAGATGTAACCAACATGGTTTTGTCCCCGGTAGGGACACAACTGATCACATAAGGAGGGTTCTAGCATTATTCGATGCTACACATGTGGCAGCAGATCCTATGGCTATGATTCTATTGGATGCAGAGAAAGCGTTTGACAGTTAACTGGAAGTATCTTTGGGATATATTAAGGATATAAGGCTTAGGAGAAAGATTCACCACATCGGTTAAAGCGCTATATAAGGAGCCGAGTGCTAGCATACAGATCGGGGGAGTACACTCCCATCCCTTTAGGATTAGACAGGGTACACGGCAAGGATGTCCATGCTCACCCTTATTATTTGCGCTATATCTAGATCCTTTCCTGCGATTTTTGGAAAATAATGTTAATGTTCAGCCAGTCATTTGCTATGGGTGGGCAACAAAAATGTTGGCTTATGCAGATGATGTGGCAGTTATAACTGCAAACCCAGATCTTGCCCTGAGAGAAATTGAGGACGCGGCAGAACATTTCGGGGCAGTCTCTGGCTATCTCCTCAACAGAGATGAGACACAAATAGTTATGAATGAACATTGTAGGTCGTCAGATACACGCAAAGTAGAGCATGCAGTGTACCTAGGGATTGATATTCGACCCCAGGTAGAGGAGATTGTCCGGTCTAATCTTTTGCCTATTATAGAAACTGCCAGATATAATTTCAGCAGATGGAACAACTTGCATATGACAATTATGGGGCGGTGTTATTTGATAAAGATGACGTTTCTACCTAAAGTACTACATTTATTTCATGCGATTCCATTGGAAATTGAGAAATCTTGGTTTAGGAAATTAGATCAACTAATTATGCGGTTTGTTTGGTCATATGGTAAGATACACAGGGAAAGTAAATATATGACACTTTCAAGGGGAAAGGGTGGATGGTCCCTCCCCAACTTTAAATTGTATCAGACGGCAGCTGCAATGCAGTAAATGCAATCATCGTTCATAAAGGGAACGCTGGTAAATGATCAGGAATATGTTCCTGGTATTTATGAGGTATTAATTGGCCCGGCTGCAAAAGGGGCGATGTTTAAGCTTCTGGAACCAAGCTACTTTAAGAAAACTCGGTTTAAAGTACTCCAGGCAGCTTCCAAAATTTGGGGTCTGTGGCGAAAGAAATTTGGGTTGGGAAGGTATAACTATTACACACTGATCAAAGACAACATGTTCCTCCCTGAGATTTTTCACGACAGTATTATGGAGCGGTGGCATCAACAGGGCATACAAAGGTTCGGGGAGTTTATTGAGGACTCTACAATTATGGCTTTTGGAAGCCTTCGGGGGAAATTCAAATTAGCCCAAACAAGCTTTTTCAAATATTTACAAGTAAGAGATTTTGGGGCATATTTATACTCCGTTTGCGCCGGAATTGCGTCGTTTTTTTTGACGCAATTCCGACGCAAAACTAACTCCATATTTATACTTTGGCGTTAGACGCGTCTAGCGCCAAAGTCCATGGAGTTTGCGTCATTTTTTAGCGTGGACACCTACTTTGCGTTAATGAGATGCAAGGTAGGCGTTCCCGTCTAAAAAATTGACTCCGAGGCATGTGCGCCGTATTTACACTCCCGGGCAAAATTCGCGCCCGGGAGTGGGCGGGTCAAAAAAAATGACGTACGGCCGCTTTTGCGCCGTTTTTTAGCGCCTGGAAAAGGCAGGCGTTAAGGGACCTGTGGGCTCTGAAGGAGCCCAGAGGTGCCCTCCCATGCCCCCAGGGACACCCCCTGTCACCCTTGCCCACCCCAGGAGGACACCCAAGGTTGGAGGGACCCATCCCAGGGACATTAAGGTAAGTTCAGGTAAGTCATTTAAAAAAAAAAAAATTGTGGCATAGGGGGGCCTGATTTGTGCCCCCCTACATGCCACTATGCCCAATGACCATGCCCAGGGGACAGAAGTCCCCTGGGCATGGCCATTGGGCAAGGGGGCATGACTCCTGTCTTTGCTAAGACAGGAGTCATTTCTATGGGGGTTGGGAGTCGTAAAAAATGGCGCAAATCGGGTTGAGGTGAAAAATTTGCCTCAGCCTAACTTGCCCCATTTTTTGGCGCCCAAGCTCCATATTCCCCTACGCCGGCGCTGCCTGGTGTACGTCGTTTTTTTCCACGCACACCAGGCAGCGCCGGCGGCTAACGCCGGCTAACGTCATTGATTAAATACGGCGCCCGCATGGTGCTTCAGAATGGCGTTAGCCGGCGCTAATTTTTTTGACGCAAAACTGCGTTACCGCAGTTTTGCGTCAAAAACTATAAATATGGCCCTTTATCTCACAAAAGACTGGTGGACCAGTAGGGTTTGTTAAGAATTCTTTACTAGAAAAGATGATTTCACAGGATAAGAATACAATACGATTATTATACACGGAATTGACAGATAACCTACCTGATGATCTGGTGAAGCATAGTCAAAAATGGAGTGTTAAGTTAATGTGGAAGAGGAAGCCTTTTATGAGTCTTTAGAGTTAGGGCGCACCTCCCTGTTGTCAGCATCGCTCCAGGCACAACATTATAAAACAATATTTGACTTGTATATCACGCCCGGGAAATTAGCACAATGGGGTCGGGAACAAGGAGTGCATTGCCCAAGATGTCAGCAACACCGGGTGGATATAATCCATATGTTTGCGACCTGTATAAAATTAGTGAATCTTTGAGGAAAAGTGGAACAGTTTGTTAAAGATGTTGTAGGATTAGAAATCGAGTTTTCACCGGGCGTGGTTATATTAGGAATTAAGAAGCAAAGGGGGCCTACTGTTAGAAAATTTCTCTTTATGGTTATGTCAGTATATCGACTGTGTATTTCTTCGGTATGGCTTGATTAAACACCCCCTACATATCAGAACTGGCTAGATCGTCTCCTTGCAGTATATCAGCTGGAAAAGGCCCTGTATGAGCGAAAAGGGAAGAGAGGGAGACAAAAGGGCGAGAAATATGGGGGGTTCTGGGTGAATGGCTTGCCAATAAGTGACAATTCTACAAAGATATGTTATATGTGGTTAAACGATCTGCAGATTTATTGTTGTGATTTTTGGTAACTATACATATGTTTATCTATGGTTTTCTTTGGGTACTAAATAAAAAATTCTTTAAAAACAAAACAAAAAAAGGAAATGCTTGGAAGGGCACAAATGGTGCCCTCCTTGCATATTCCAGTCTACATCAATTCAGGGACCCCCAGTCCCTGCTCTGCTGTGAAACTGGACAAAGGAAAGGGGAGTGACCACTCCTCTGTCCATCACCACCCCAGGGGTGGTGCCCAGAGCTCCTCCAGAGTGTCCCTGGTGTTAGTCATCTTGGATTCCAAGGTGCAGGGACCCTCTGGGAGCATCTGAGTGGCCAGTGCCAGCAGGTGATGTCAGAGACCACTCCTGATAGGTGCATACCTGGGTAAGTAGCCAGTCCCCCTCTCCGTGCTATTTAGGGTCTCTCCTCTGGGTGTTTGCTCAGATTCAGTTTGCAAGACTCCACCAAGACTCATCTCATCATCTGCTTCATGTTCTGACCATCGGATCAACTGCAGACTGCTCCAGGAACCGCTGTAACTGCAACAAAGTATCCTGGAAGGCTACTGTGATCAACAACTTCAGTTGCAACCAGCAACTGCAAAAGTTTCGAGGCTGTGCACTCTCTGAGGACTGCCTGTCTTCATTCTGCACCAGAAGAACCGAAGGAATGACCCTTGGACTGACGGAGTACTCTGGGACTCCTCCCCTGTCGACGAGCATGATCCCTAGAACACAGGTGGTGGACCGAAGTGATCCTGACAGTCCAAAGGTCCAGCTGTCTAAATTTGGTGGAGGTAAGGGCTTTCCTCCCCGTTTCAGATAATACCCCTTGCATTGCGTCTTTTGCAGCTTCTTGGGCTTCTGTGCACTTCTTCCAAAATTTCACTGTGCACAGTGTAGCTCAGGTCCCCAGCACTCTATCCTGTGACGCTCAGCTCCCTGAGTTGTTCTCTGGCGGCGTGGGATCCCTTTGTGTAGTGCTGTGATGACTGCACTTTGCAACTCCTTTGTCCCCATATCCTGGGACTCCTGTGGGTGCTGCCTGGTCTCCTGAGAGCTCTCTGAAGTGATGAGAGCCCCCTCTGTCTCCTAAGTCTGAGTTGAGACCCCAGGTCCCTCCTGGGTCCGGGCATCGCCTCTTTTACGCAAAAGACGTTCTTGTGTGAACCAAGGCTTGTTGGCGGAATACAGTGACGCAAACAGCCTGCATCCAACGAATCGACGTGGACATTGCTAGCAGCTGTCTTCTTTGGTGAGTTTCTGTACTTTTTATGTAACCAAAGAATCCACTTTTGCACCTTCATCCAGGTTGGCAGGGGGTCCTGTTCTTCCTGAACTCTTCATCGACTTCTGGACTTGGTCTCCTCTCTCCACAGGTCTTCAGGTCCAGGAATCCATCATTGGTTTCTTGCTTGGTTCTTGCATAATCCTTTACCACAACTTCTAGTGTGTTCTGAGGAAACTTTCTGTACTTTACTCCTGTTTTCTGGGCTCTGGGATGGGGCACTTTACTTACCTTTGCTATTTTCTTCCACTCCCAGCGCCCCACTACACACTAAACTTGCCTAAGGGGGAATCTGACTTTCACATTCCACTATTTTAGTATATGGTTTGTGTTGCCCTTAGGATTATTGCAATCTATTGTGTTTTTCACTGTTTGCACTATTCCATGACTGTTTACTTACCTGATTTTGGTCACTAGTGTATATATTGTGTATAATACTTACCTCCAGTAGGAGTATTGCCTCTAAGATATTTTTGGCCTTGTGTCACTAAAATAAAGTACCTTTACTTTTGGTAACACTGAGTATTCTCTTCTATTGCGTATAAGTACTGTGTGACTATAGTGGTATTGCAAGAGCTTTGCATGTCTCCTTGTTCAGCCTTGCCTGCCCTGCTACAGCTACCCCTAGACAGCCTAAGTTGTTAGACACTGCCTACATTTCACTAAGGTGGATCACTAGACCTGGTATAACGTGTAAGTACCTCTGGTACCCTTTTGTACCCTCAACAAACCAGGCGAGCTTCTCACAATTACTTCTCTTTTTTATTAGTTTGTCCAGGAAATGTCCATTTGTAATCGGTCTGTAGTTGTTTAGGTCATGCTAGTCTGAGTTTGTTTTCTTTAATAAGGGGTGTATGTATGCCTTTTTGAAGACTTCTGGAAGGATGTCTATAGTTAAAGAATTATTGATTGTTCTGAATGGCAGGGCAGCAGAGGTAGTTAAAATAAAGTTCTTAACGAGTTGCAGTGGACAAGGGTCAGAAGGACAGTCGGCGGGCCTTCTTGCTTTGACAAGATCCATAAAGTCATTTTCTTATAGTTGTTTAAAAGAATGTAAAGACTCTGTTAGCCTCTCCTTGGAGGGAATTGTTGGAAACGGGTTTGTGTTTTTGCTTTTTCTTTGTTTTAAACAGGAATCTAAAATGTCAGCTTTGGTTGTGGAATGATGTGTCAATTTGTCAGTAAATACTTGAGAAATGGGATGAGTTCCTTCTTTGCATTTAGATTTATGAAATTCATTGAGAATTTTGAACAATTCATTATTTGTACATTTAGTGTTTGAATTCTGTTTGAATAGTGCCTTTCTGACTGTTTTGATTGTTGAATAGTACATTCTGTTAGGTTTCTCTAGGTGTATTTTGTCTTTATTGTTATTTGTTTTGAGCCGCGTTTGTTGCAGCTTTACAATTTTGTGGTTTTATCCCTTTTCATCATGCATTCATCCAAGGTGATTGTTTTCTTTCATCATGTTTTGCAATTCTTGTGATATTAGGATATCAAAAGCTTCCCTGAGCCACTCATAAAGTTTTTGGACTCAATTTATTGTTTTGAGATCTGTATTAGATGTTAGTTGTGTTTCTAAGTATTCACAATTAAGTTTGTTTCATGGTCAAAATGTGGTTGCGTGTAAGGTGGCCTTAGGTGTGGTAAATCATGGTGTTTTGTGTTGCAAAGCTCCCAGATGGTGGTCTGACTAAGTGAGTAGACTAATTCTTTGAAAGGTAGCTAGTTCTGAATTTGCAAATGAACACTTGGGATATGTCTAGAAATGTGTGTGGAATTGTGGATGTTCTGATATATGTGTGTTTAGGCAAGGGATTATATTTGTTAGATGAGGCATTTTGGGTTTGTCAAATCATATGTTTAGGTCACGAAGGATGTGTCATTAGGGTTAAAATTGTGTCTAGAAACATATCTGGGAATGTTGCATTGGTAGGTGGTGATCTGTAAAGAAGACGGATATTGCAGGAGGAAGTTGGCATAGTGTTGCATCTGGTGATGAGGGCCTTACAACCTTGTATGGAAATGTTGCCTGCCTAAGTGAGATTTATTGCTTCCATGAATGTAACAGTAGTTCCACATTCTCTTTTGCCTATGCAGGTATGTGTGACAGGTTGATAGCCTGGAGGAACAGTTTCATGCACACTGGAGCCATTGTATCTCCCAACCATGATTCATTTCTGAAGAGTGAGTCGGTGTTGGTGTCAGTGAGAAGGTCATTGATGTGGTGCTTGTTTTTAGAGAGTGATTAAGCATTTATTAATAGACAGTCTAGTGATTGTGTATCTGTGGTGGTGTGACTGTGTTTTGTGGAAGAATGAGCAGTATTCTTTGAACTTTAGCAGGTGCATTATTAGTGCTGATATTAACTGTATAAGGATATCAATAGTATTGCTTGTCTCTATAGTAATCCTTATCCAGCAGGCTTAGAAGGCATTTTGTTGGGTCTGTGTGTATGTAGGTGGTGAAGATACTGGTTTGGGGTGAGTTGGTGGGCTGTTATTCCTAAAATCATTCAAAGGCTATCGCCATTTCAAGTGTATGTTCCAGTTACTGCCTACGGCTTGATTGAGGTTTGAGGAGCAACCATTGCTGCATTATTCTTCCTGTACAAGGCAGAGCTGAATGAAAGTCTTCTACAGTATAAGAGTGGCTAAATGTGAACAGCTTGGAGCAGTCACTTGTACCTAATATTTTGGAGCTGTAAGTGAAAGAGACAAGGGTATGCTATGCCTATGTCGAACTGCTGACTTTTTGATTGGCTGATCAGAGATATGCAAAGTCTGTGGTTCATGAATTAAGTTCAAATGCTGCACCATGCAAAATGTAACATTTGTTGTTCTGACCTTACAAAGACTTTTGTCTGTAAATAATACATTTCCAATGTAACACATCATATAATAGTTTTGGTGATTTAAGTATCTTTGCATTGCTTTGCTATAATTAGTTATTTTAAGGATTTGGATTATTGATTGAAGGGAGTGAGAGCCCCCTTCAAATAATATTCACAATCCTTGTCAGCCAATAAACCTGTACTTAACCCTCTGGTAGCTTGGCACAAAAGCAGTCAGACTTAACTTAAAGGCACTGGGTAAAGTATTAAAGCAGCACTCAAACAGTAATAAAGCTGAAATACACAACACAATAAAAATCCCAAACTTATTTAGAAAAATAGCGTAAACTTTAATAAATAAAATTATGACAAAAATCCACTTAGTAGAACCAGAGTTATGAGTTTTTACATTTTAGGTAAAAATAGTGCAGAAAGGAGCAAAGTATCAACTGCGGTGATCTGGTTGCCCTGGACCAGGACAAAGCCACAAGTTCAGGTTGACTGGGATGAAGCATGAGCTGGACACAGGACCAGTTTTATCCCTCTGGAAGTTTTACCTTCTGACGTTGATGGGAAGGCAACACAGCTCTGCAGGGCTTTGCGTCATCCTGCGTCACTCTGTGTTGGATCCATCAAGGCTCTCTGTCAGGACTTGCACAACTCTGCAGGACTTTGTGTCACTAGGCCCCGGATCCGGAGAAACTTGTGGTTAGGAGCTGTGTGACTCTCCGGCAGTCTGTGATGCGCAAAGTAAGATCCAATGAAACCCTCAGATAGCAGGGAGAAGTACACTATTACTCCAGTCAAGGGTCCAGGACCTTGAGGACAGCACTTGGGTTTAGGAACTCACTCCCACAGAGGGCAGCAGAGAGGACCTGGTAAGGCCTAGTTGAATCTGTTAATCCGCAAAGTGGAAAAGGCCTCTGGAAGTTTGTTGTGTCCTTTTAGAGTAACAGGAAGGCAGCCAACTGAGCCTTGTGGTCACTTTTGGGTTTGTGAGTTCAAGACAGGCCAGAATGGGGCAGACGTTATATGGCCCAGCTCCAATACTAATTGGTATAAATGTGAAGAATGTTTTTAAAGGATATTTTGGCTTAGATGTGGCAATTTTAAATATTTACTTTGTTTTGTGGACTACAGTATAAATAAACATGACTTGACTTACTAGGTTCAGTACATAATTAATTATACATGAATAGTAAACAAAGCACAGGCAGGCCCAGGTGTGAGTTGCATCTGCCAGTGATAGCGTAGGCTTTGTTTGAAGTCAGGAAGGGCTGGGCACAGTGCCTCCCCAGTCATCCTGTTAGACAAACCCACTCCTGTCCACACCCATGTCATTTGTATCCTGCCTGGGCCAAATACATATTTCAGAGTGAGGGAGATATCAGCAGTCAAGAGACACTGGCAAACAGACACCTTTAGCTTAGGCAGAAAATTGCCAGCTTTCTAAATGACATAAAAAGATGATGGGCGGAGTTCTGAAACTTTTCAAACACTCACCCCCAGTCCCAGATCTGGGTTTAACCCACAGTTCTTTTGCTCACCATGCCACCCCAGCTTGAACCCAGCTATATGCAAATCAGTCTTGACCCTGTTCCCCATGGGAACAGTCCAGCCCAAACTGCCAGGTCAGGTCCTCCCTGGACCGCAAACAAGTATCCTGGGACCGGTTTCAAGGTATCACTCTTCATCAGCCAGGCCAGCTTGAGTCCAGTGGAACAGTGAACAAGGGACTCATGTCTGGGCATACCCTTCCCACTTAGGGCAAATTTAGCAACACAAAAGGATGATGGACAGAGTATTGAAACTTTTCAAACACTCACCTCCAGTCCTGGATCTGGGTTTAATCCATTGTTCTTTTGCTCACCATGCTACCCCAGTTTGGAACCAGCCATATAGAAAATCAGTCTGGACCCTGTTCGCCATGGGAACAGTCTTGCCCGAACTGCCAGGCCAGCTCCTCTGAGGGTCAAGATTGATTTGCAGATGGCTAGGACAAAACTGGAATGGCATGGTGAACAAAAAAACTGATGGATTAAACCCAGATCCGTGACTGAGGGTGAATATTTGATTTGGTCTACATTCCGTCCATCAACCGTTCTTTTTGCAACTTTCTAAATGAGGCATTTCTAAAAAAGTAATTTAAAATCTGACTTTATCACAAAATAGCTTTTTGAATTACAATTAAAATGAGTAGAAGATTTTTTTCTAGCTGTTGCCAAACTGAATTTACCTCACAGTAAGTGTAATAAGGTATGGGAGACCTGCCTTGCCACCGTGAAAAGCACCTTTGAGGGGTTTCACTGCCAGGACATGTAAAAGATAAGTACGTCTTATGTTTTAAATGCCATGCACCCTGCCACGTGGGCATGTAGGGCCTACGTGAGGGGTGACTGACTAGTATTAAAAAGGAAGGTATCAGTCTGTCAAAAGATGTATTTTGTCAGGTAGAAATGGCAATTTAAAAATAAACTGCATTATGGGCCTGAAATAGCAGGCCCAAGACAAGTTTTCCAGAGCCACTTTAATGGGTTGCGCGATGAGTGCTGCAACCCACCTGTAGCATTTAAATTACTGGCCCTGTAAACCAAATACTATACACTAGGGACATATAAGTAAGTTACATGTGCCAATTAAGTGCATGCCAATATTACCATGTTTAAAAAAGGAACACAAGCATTTTACCACTGGTTAGTGGGACTTAAGGGCACAGAGTACAACAAAACCATGTTTAGGTAAAGACTGGAAAAACCTGAGTGAATACCGCGCAAAAGGTTTTTGTTTCCCACAAATATAATTTTTTTAATACTTCAGTGGCCTTTGGTTGCAAATTGGGTCTCTAGTTGGCAGAAGTATGCACCCCATACTAGTAGACAGAGGTATGCACCCTGTCCAAGCATGGACCACAATCCTAGTCAGGATAAGTCAGCGACACACCCTCTGGTAGCTTGGCGCAGAGCAGGCAAGCTTAGAGTAAGAGGCCATGTGTAAAGTATGTGTGCAACACACACACAGTATCACAATGAAAACACCACAAAAATATCTCCACACCACTTTAGAACAATAGATAACATTTATCTAAATTAAACAAGGTCAAAATCACAACAAGCCATTCAGTAGAAGTTCAGATATTATTTTTTAAAGATTAAGTGTGAAATCATGCTTAGAAGTCACAAGTGGTCAAAAGGTTACTTGAGGTTGCGAGGGACCGGTGCAAATCCAAACTTCAGGCTGACCACTATGAAGAGTAGGTCAGCTACAGGACCTAGACAGGTCCCACTCACAAAGTTCATTGGAGTGAGCTTTGGTCGAGGTCGAGAATCCACTGTTTTGCTGTCAAGCCGCTCAAAGGGGGTCCTTTGCATTGGCATTGAAGGCTGATGCGATTAAGTTTTCACGCAATTGAAGCAATGCATATGGTTTTGCTGAAATGAGCTGCAGAAACCACTTCTGAGGTCCAGGACTGAAGAGGGGCATGTCAGGCAAGGGCAAGACTCATAGATGGCAGAGTCCAGCAGCAACAGGAGAGTTGTAGGAAGTCCTTGATGGCCCCAAGACTGCAGGTGAGCATAGGGCCAGTCAGAAAGCCCTTGAAATCACTCTGAGTCAGCAGAATGGGCCCAGTCCTGGCCTTCAGCAGGGCAAAGATCAACAGGCAGCAGGGCAGAACAGCAAAACAGAGAAGCAGTGCCTTGGAACAGTCAGTCCAGGTGGAGTGCCAATCCTTACAGCACAGCAGTCTTAACTCCAGCAGAGTTCTTCCCAAGTCCAGTACTTATCTGATTTGGTAGGAGCAGACCCCCCCGTTCTTATAACAAAACAGTACCTTTAAAGTTGGTGTCACTTAAAAGAAGCTCCTTGAAGTGATCCTTTCATCCCAGTCCTGGCTCCAGGCTATCAGTAGAGGTTAATCAGCCCTTTGTGTGGGGGCAGGCACTTCCCTGTTGAAGTGTAAGTGTGAGCTCCCCTGCACCCTTCCAGTACAGGAAGGCCCATCAGAATGCAGATGAGTCCTTTGTCACATCCAATATTCCTGTTTTGTAGCTATCTAGAGGGAATGCACAAAGTGTAGCTGTCACATAGCCCAGACCTGTATTGGAGACAGGCTACAAGGCACACAGAACAGTAAGAGCAGAAAAATGCCCACTTTCTAAAATTGGCATTTCTAAAATAGTAATGTTAAATCTGACTTTACCAGTAAAGACGATTTATCATTACCATTACAATGATATGAAACCTGATGTGGCTATTCCTTTCTGATCAGGAATTACAGCTTAAAAATATTATAAGAAATTTCCAAAGCTGGTCTATGAGAGGAGTTTGCCTCACAGTAATTAAAAACGACTTTGGGAGTTTTTTATTACCAGGGCATGTAAAACTTAGATGTGCATGTCCTGCCTTTTACTTACGTAGAGCCCTACCTCATGGGCTACCTAGGGTCTACTTTAGGGGTGACTTATATGTAATAGAAGAAGAGTGTATGGCTTGACAAGAGGTTTTAAATGCCAAGTTGAAGTGGCAGTGAAACTGCACACACAGGCTCTGCAACGGCAGGCCTGAGACATGTTTACAAGGCTACTTGAGTGGGTGGAACAATCACTGCTGCAGGCCCACTAGTAGCATTTAATTTACAGTTCATGGGTATATGATATACCCCTTTACAAGGGATGTACAGGTAAATGAAATAAGCCAATTGGGGATTCACCAATATTACCATGCTTTACTGGAGAAACGTGCACTTTAGCGCTGGTCAGCAGTGGTAAAGTGCTCAGAGGCCCAGGGCCAACAAAAAGATAGAGCAAAAATGTGTGACAAACAGGCAAATAGACTGGGGGAAGACCACCCTAAGGTTATCATGTCCAACAGCTTTGTATTCCTGAATGTCTTATTTGAAGGATTTGGCACAAGATCAATCATATCTGCAGGGAAAATGTAAAGACAGGGCAATGAAATTGCTAGAGAGTCAAGTGTGCTATGAGTTTTGTGTAGCAAGCTTTATTTTTTATCTACACTATTGAAAAATGTAATCAAGAAATATTATGATCTTTTGAAAGCAGGAAATTAAAATAAACTAAAACTATCAGGGTCATAAACATGCACAGCTATGTTGACAACATGTTGAGAATAGCAATAGGCATGTGTCCCAATAGCACAATGGTCTATCTGGCTAACGCATCCCATAGAAGGACCAGTGTATAACCATGTGTTCACAGACCAATCAAAAAGTCATAGGTCCTTTTATCATTTTGAGGGTTGATAAAAGGAGCACCATTAAGTTGGGTAACAAACATCTGTTATTAGTACCAAAAACGTATTGAGAACTGAATGGGAGGTTAATAAATTGGCCATTGTTTTAACTGCACACATCAGCAAGAGTGATTGCCCCCCTACACATCCTGGCATTGCACATTGCTCTGAAGCCCATCCTACAAGGCAACACATATATTTGAACTGTGTATAACTGAGTGTTCCACCAATGAACAATAATGAACTTCCCTGTACTGTGTCAAGCACATCACCTGTTTCTTCCCTGATACACACAAACCTTCTATTATGGGGCTGTATCAGATGTATTAGACATAGTATGGAACTACCCCAAGTCTGTGCTGTAGTTCACCTTCATCTGGGTGCGCTGGGCACAGACCGAGGCAGTACACTTTATTCCAAGAAATTAGCTGCTCCCAAGTCAGACATCATCCCTCACCTGCACTGAAAACAGTGTGTTAGT
Source organism: Pleurodeles waltl (assembly GCF_031143425.1). NCBI lineage: Eukaryota > Metazoa > Chordata > Amphibia > Caudata > Salamandridae > Pleurodeles > Pleurodeles waltl. The sequence continues at coordinate 649,563,926 of NC_090447.1, forward strand.
GAAAGGCGGACCAATTACAGAGCAACTAGGTCCTAAACAACTATAGCCTAAACCACTACTGCTAAACAAGTAAAAAGTCTCTAAAGCTAAGTACCGAACAACTACTGTCTAAACAACAATTGTGCCTGAATAACAATTGCCTGAACAACTAATATATATATATATATATATATATATATATATATCCAAAAAACAAAGGAGAACTCTGGGAGGTTCCCAATTTTAGGTGGAGAGCTGCTCTAGTAAGGAGCACCCTGCAACACCAGCGAAACTCTAGATTTGCTCACCTCAAATGTCTGCTTATCTAGCAAAGTTTTTAAGCATAGGATCAGCACAGTGCTATCCTCGCAGAGCTAGATAGTGACAAAGTCTTTTGCCATTTGTACAGCAAAATCTTTAAGCATAGGATTGACACAGTGTCATCCTCGCCGAGCTGTAAAATGACAAAAGCCATTTACCACTCCAGGCACAATATTACAGCTTTGGACTGGTCAAATACTGTCCAAGCCAACCTGGAATGGGTAAAGTAACTCCTGACACGTGTTTCGCTCTCATTAGAGCTCTTCAGAGGGATATATATATATATATATATATATATATATATATATATATATATATATATATATATATGTTCTAAACTACTAATAAACCATAGAAACCAAAACGAAAACCTTACCTTAAAATTAGTTGTTCAGTCAATTGTTATTCAGGCACAATTGTTGTTTAGACAGTAGTTGTTCAGTACTTAGTTGTAGAGACTTTTTAGTTGTTTAGCAGTAGTGGTTCAGGCAAGTAGTGGTTTAGACCTAGTTGTTCAGGATGTTTCCCCTTCACGTGGCTGTAGGAGATGCCCAGTGGGGATCTCCGAAAGACTGTGCCCCCTCCCAAAGGGCGCCCTGGAGTGGAGCACTGACTGTGCATACCCTGTGAGCCTGCATCTGTATTTAATGCATGGTCTCAAAGGCAAAGGATTCCTTCATGTGCATGGGACAATGGCCTGATGCAAATGAGAGCATGTTCCGTTGGGATTGTTCTAGTGCACATTTAATGCCTGTGTGATCCATGTTACAGGAGGGGCTGTGCAAGCCTCTGCAGCACCATCCTTTAATACCAAAGCCCCGTCCCCTCCTGGGTGCAAAACATGGACGGACATACATATTGCATCCTGGGGCACTTTATATAGTACACCCCAGATTCACAGAACCCACTACTTCACAAAGTCACAGCAACAAGTGCTTTCCCTCAGACACAGCAACTAGCTCTCGACTGATGCACATATTTCTGTATCTCCTTTTGGCATATCACGCTGTTGTGTCATGATGCACACCAATATGTGCTACCTTGATGAAAGTCACTCTGTGCTTTGCAAGGGCACATCATCCTGTGTTACTTTGCTGCACATCATCTTGTGCTCCACTAGTACACATCACTCTAAGCTCCCCCTAGAGCATATTAATCTGTGCTGATCTATTAGCACATAGTCATAAAACAAGGGGCAACACCTTAAACCTGGGACCTGGGTAATGCAGTAATAAAAGAAACAATGGTCCCTGAAGGGGGACGTGTAAACCTCAACTTTCATGGTAAACTAGCAAATAACTATCAATAGATTGGTTTCAACCTCAACTTCACTGTGAACTAGCAAATAACCATCAATAGATTGGTTTTATTAAAAGCGTACAATTTGTTTTCATTACATAGCATTTACAATCATAAGAGAACTAGCTCATTGAGCTTTGTTATCATGTAAATTTGTATTACGTGAAGAAAGTGGATTAAGGGCGATATATAAGTAGGCTGCCTTGAACACAGAAACACTGCCATTTGCTGCTCCAACAGCGTGCTCCTAAACAGCTTTGGGCACTTCCACTTTAAAGACAATGTGGTGCTCAATGTTAAAATAGACCTGTTTCTAAGGGCTACTAAGGTTGGCAGATAGGGTAACAGTGGTGCATGGTGGAAATTAAGGTTATCTATTTAGGGTCAAATAATTGTGATCAATTGGGGTAATGTTAGCAATACACATCCCCATGTTCTGCCACTGTCTACTTCTTCACAACACCTCATACCTATAAAAATGTTATGAACTTTCCTTAATCATACAAGTACGATGCCTTCCTAGACATTAATCCTGGCTAAGTGTTTCCCATTTGTGCAACAATTGTATCCAAATATAATCTTTCTCAAACTTTCTAGTGACAGAGAGCATCTCTGGTGTCCAGATATTTCTGACAAACAAGGACATCATAACACAAATGATACGAATGTTAGAAATAATGCACAATCCATGCCCTATACCCCCTTCTAATCCCTCATAGCGTTGCCACGTGGCCAGGTTTTTACCATCGTAGATTGTCTTTTTATGCCCCTTCCAGTAAACATAAAAAATTGAAAAGCACAAAAAGAGCCAGAATTGTTTTAACCTTTTGAGATCTAAAACTAAAACAGCAAAGAGATGTATATATTACTTAAAAAGTGTTTGATAGTGTCTAAATCATTTAAACGTTTATTGGAACAAAATAATACGGAGACTTGTATACCAATTATTTTTCACCTACCAGGACTTAGCCCTTTCAGTGTAGCAAAACGTAAGGGTCAGTATTTATTTCTGAGGAAGGTGACACTTCACCTACCAAACAGGGCAGAAATGCATGTTTGACTGTACCATCCTTAAGACTATCTACAAAAACGTATTTCTGCCACACAAAGTGCAATAAGGATGGACTGCTTTGAGAAACAAGCACTGGCAAGGCCAATAGGTTTCCAATGTGGGACAATGCTGTGCTGCATGACTAAGTAAAATATTGTGAAAAAAGGCAGTAGGGTGCATGCATGACTGTGTAATTGTGTAGCCATGCTCACCACACGTATGCACACTCTCAGAGTGAGCAGGTAATTATTTGTAATGTAATGTATAAAGGGATGGAGCAACACAGAGGGCAGAGGGGTGGATGCAACGTGTGGGGTGCAAGAAACACAGGACGGAGAGGAGAAGCAGTTATTAACAAAGAAAGAGAACTTGGGGGAGGGAAGCAACAAAGGGTGCAGGGTGGGGAAGAGAAGCAATGGGTGAGAAATGTGAGTGGGGAAGAAACACAGAGTGCAGTGACAGAGAAGTACATGAGGACTACAGCTGGAAAACACAAGCACTCCCATGGAGTGCTTAACTGACAAGAAAAAGTGCTAGAAAAACAAGTAGTGGGAGCCTAAAACCAGCCAATCAAAATAGATGGTAAAGAGGCTATGCTCTGTGAGATAGACAAACACAAGATTGACAACAAGGGACTTGAAAGAGAAGCAGGCATGTGACGCTGATAGGAAAGCCATTCATTGGTAAGGAATGGGTGGGCTTGAAGCCCCTTTATGCTCATGGTAGGTCCACAATATGTTTTACAACAGACAGCACTGCCTTGTCTAGTAAGGGAGGCCTATGAAGGGCACCAAGTTCAACACAGGGCTCATTACATCACATGAGGGATTGGGCCAGCAATGTGGCTAGGCTATGCTCATCATCGGGAATTGTTCACCCACCATATTGGGACTCCTGTGCAGTGATTTTTGTATAGTCCGTACTACAAACATTTGATGCGTTCGTAAATGTCCCCAGTGTTGGCAATTACAGGAGCAGAGGTGACAGTATGTGGTGCAGGGAAGATGTGAGTTAGTGAGCTGGCGAAGAATTTCCAATCTGAAGATTCAATGATTATGACTGATGTTTTAATACCCTACCCACTAGACAACATTGTCTAGGAACGCCTTTGAATATCTAAATTTCAGGTGTTTAAGTTGTTGTCTGCAGTTGGTATACCTTATTTTCGATATTTATCCCAATCACAAGAACTGCCAAGTGTTGGACATAAGCTAACGGCCATGGGAGAAACCTCTAATGATCAGCACAAGTTCACAGTTTGGTCAAGAGGGAAGCCCTCTTTCGGTAGAGTGGTTCACCAACTTAATGGCAATACCGCCGCGGTGAGGCATGGGCCACCCACCATAAGAGAAATGTTATACTATCAATCTTTTCTGATCAGTTCTTCATAGCGCTTACTGTCAGAAATCACAAGTAGTTTCTAAGCAATTCAAAATTTGAAAGACATATGAACTCTGCAAACAGGTGAACCAAGGACGTTATGATTAGCTCAAGTTCGTGCTATTGGGTCAATTGCGGACGTTTGCATTACGACTCCAGCCTGCTGGTACAAAGAGAGGTTGCCTACCTTGGTGGGGTTGGGGGGCACAGAGTGGCTGGGGCAACTTCCCGCTATAAGTAAGCGTGAATAGTGGTGCAGGTGGTCTTGAATGCCCAACAGGTGCAACACTTATGCATGGTGTTGCATGACGTCTTTCTACAAAGGCATATGGTTCCTTTGTAAATGCACCTCAAAAGTAAAAGTGTTTTAACTATTTTTCACCAATAGGCAGAGCTTAGGAAACGCAGCCAGGAGACGCGTCCCCTACTATTACCTGTTACATTTGCACCGCCTCACAAAGCCAAATTGCGGAGTACATTTCCCATTGCATCTTAACAGCTCCCTTCACCCGGTGCTCCTTGCGCCATCGCTCAAACAAATTGGATGGTGCGCTGTCCCCCAGTCTGCTGACATCCAAATGTACGAAAGCTGTACGAAGACTATTGGCGGGGGCATTTGTTTTTTTTTTCGTTTGGTTCCCAGTGCCGTTTCTGGGCGAAGCCCCCTCCCCCAGCCATGCAGGGATCTTGCAGCCGCAGCATAGCAGACCTCGGAAGCTGAGAGTGAGCAGAGAATCCAGACGGAGTCCTGTTAATATTCTAGGAAGCTCCCGATGAAACCCAGCAGTGGTTTCACGCAATCTTTCCCATGTTTTGCTGTGACTATGTTCTAGAAATTGAATTCATTTCACCATGCTCTCTGGCGTGACAAAGCTTAAAAGACATACGTAAGACACCCACCCCGTCACACAGGCACTGGCATCCCCAGCAAACGTGTCATTTCACCCCGTCCGCTAAGGCTAATTGTCCAATAGGGGGGCTCCAAATGCCATTTCACAATCGCTGCCTGTCAGGAGGAGGACGAGGCTAATGGAGCGTCTCGCAGACAGACCACAAAACCGCTTTTCCTAGACTCGCGCAGGGCACTGCCCTTTTAAATGATATTAGATTTTTAAAACAATAGCAAAACTATCGTTGGATGTGTTTTTTTCGGCAGTCACATAGATCCACACCTAGAAGGGAAAAAGTGAATGTCATTCACCGGAGGGAAGACTACCGGTTTCTTAGGTGTGTGGCGGTAATTTTATGCCCCCATTCCCGGGTGTATTTATTTCTCTCTTGCTGGTGGGAGGGGCAGCCTCGGTGGCAGGCGGCCCAGGGAGGAGCTGCGAAAGAAGACAGCTTTCCTCAGCCGCAGGAAAGACAAACAAGAGTGGATACCGCGCATTGTGCATTTATATCCAGCTCTGACTTACGTAAAAGGAAGAAGAGGTGTCGTCGTGATTGTATGCTTGTTTTCCCTTTGCAAGGTTTCAAGTTCAATTACAGCATGTTTCTGCTGGTAGAAGCACGGACAGGTGTCTGAAGGCGGGGGAGGGAACGTCCAAGCCAACCCCTCCCTCAACTGGCACAGCATTTTCGGCACACCATCGCTGGCGACGAGGCATAGGGCAGGAGCGCACTGAGAAGCCTAAGCATCTGCATGCCGAGGATGGAAGCAGCGGGCTGGGGGTGGGGCATACCAGGACCCCCTGGATCTTGATGCAGTGATGTGTGGACCAGCGGAGGCGACTGCTTGAAACCAATGAAATACACAAAGCTGTTCCTCTGCGATGAGCACCGCACTGCCACCATGGGACCCGGGGTTCGATGTCTGTGGCTGAGACCTCACCAAACCGCAAGGAGCACGGGGACAGGTAGCTGGAAACTTTGAGAACTGAGAGGTGGCCACTGGGGTGACAGATGGGGACGGTGGATAGAGGGCAACCATATAAGACAGTGCCTCGTGCCACTCATTTTCACCCTGATTCACCCTCTTTGACAATCTTCGAGCAGGCATTTCGAGTGATTTTTATGTGCATAGATAGCACAGCCCGATTTTCTCGTCCAAGCACACTCTTTTTAAAGGGCACACTGTGATTGCAGGGCTAAAAGACCAGCAATATCGCTGCTGGGGCTCCAACCACTAGCGTCCAGGAGCATGGATTTAAACCGGTAGCACTCCCACAGCCAGATGCTCTGAGCAGTTAAGGAACTCAGACTAATCCTCTTTCTAGCAGCTTTACAACAACTGGGTAAAAGAGCAGACTGATAGATTCTGACGCCGAAACTCTTTTCACGCACACCGCTGGAAGAGGAGCCTTTTGCACTAAAAATATACAACGCCGCTTTGTTTGAGAAAAACACAGCATCGCTAATTCACTTCAGCTCTAAGTAAGTCGTTGGTGGATTTGCGTTAGATGCCGGTATATCCTCTCTGTGGGTCCTCAGCTGTCTTATTTTTTTTGCATTTTTACTGAGCCCGTTTCCCGCTCCTGGTGGGGGCGGATGGGAGAAATCCTGGCTCTCGAACTGTCGTGGCTCTGAGTTGCTGAGGAGGATCAGTCATTGCAAGCTGGCCTGTCAAACAAACTCCTTCCTCATTGTTTTCAACAGGTTTTTTGCTCTAATGGAGTGCAGCTCGTTGTTTTCCTGCATCCTGTGTTCTTGATATTGATTTCTCCAACCCCTCTCCTGATATTTTACACTCCATTTGAGCCGCCCCTACGCTACACAGCCTCTCCCTACCGCCCCCTCCCCAAGAGAGCCTCCTCGGGCCCACCCCAGAGCCCCGGTGCGCGCGTCCGCAGGGGTGTCGCCTCGAGGTCTATGATCGAATATCCGAGCCTGGCGGGATCCCCGCACGCCTGGCCTCCCCGATGGTGTTGGCCAGGGTCCGAGAGAACCTCAGACCCCTCTGCGCGCGCCTCCTTCTCCTGAGCTCCCTTCGCACTAGGATGTTGCGGCAGGTTCTGCACAGGGGACTGAGGACATCTTTCTCGAGACTCGGCCACTTCATCGCCAGCCACCCGGTGTTCTTCGCTTCGGCTCCGGTTCTCATCTCCATCCTGCTGGGTGCAAGCTTCAGCCGTTACCGGATAGAGGACAACGTGGAGTACCTGCTGGCCCCGCAGCACAGCCTGGCCAAGATCGAGCGCAACCTGGTGGACAGCCTGTTCCCGGTGAACCGCTCCAAACACCGGCTGTACTCCGACCTGCAGACGCCCGGGAGGTACGGCCGGGTCATCATCACCTCCTCCAGAAGGGCCAACATGCTGGACCAGCACCACACTGACCTGATTCTGAAGGTAAACCACTTCTGGGCATGGGCGGGAGGGGCTGGGACTGGCTACAGCCTTGAAACTCACCTGTCTGTGTGGGGACTCGAGTATGTAAATGCACCTATTACCGACTGCTTCTTTCCTAGGAGCACCTGTTACCTCAACACATGTTTCCTGTGCAGCCCAGCTTTTATCTTAATGTTTTTTTAGCACCCCCACCCCTGAGCCGCAGTCTGCGCATTTATTAAATCCGCGAGTTTGATGTTTGTGACAAGTTGGATTGGACGTGGTCACATGGCCACCTGATGTAGATAGATGTCATGCCTTCCTGGGCGTGCCACATTGCCAAAGACATAGGTCAGCAGTGTATGAACTATTGATCAGTGTCTTGGCATTGTGGAGTAAATGGCACGCGCCTTTCCACCACACTTAAAAATCGACATTATAATTGCCTAACCAGGCTTGTTTGCCAAGGGAGGTTACAATGAAGAGGCAGATTAACTGGTTTGGTGTTCTTTGAGCGGTCCAACGTATGAAGATCAAGGGTTGCACCATGGGTGCCACAAACGTGTTATAATTCATATTAAATTAAAATAATCCATACAGTCCCAAACGATATCCCGTTGTAAATATTTGTAAGTTGTTACACTCATAATTTCCGTATCGTAAAACGCTTAAATGCACCCCCCTAGCAATACTAGAAACGGAATGAGTTACTGAGCATGCATGCAGCCGACAGTGAACCTCGAAGTGGAGCTTCTGGCCTTTCAACCTTTTTCATAGGTTTTTGGACTTGTAACTTAGTTATAAGATGCCGAGTATGTGAACGAGATTCGCTTTAGATACGTCACAGGCAGCCCTTTGTTTTTTTTAACATATGGGGAGAGTGGGAGCATAACCCAGAATGTTTATCTGCCAGAAATTCCACACGACGTAATCAAATGTAAATGTTGCCAGTCGGTCCTTTCTAGGCACCATTTGCATCATTGTTCCTGTATCATATTTGATTGAATTGGGAGTGCTTTGAGACAGGTTATACACATCTAGTAATCTTTTTATGAGAAAAAAAGGACACGAAACCGAGAAGAATGGTCGTTTCTTCAAAGCAGGCACCTCCCATAGTCGTTGGCTGCCACGCCCAAAAATGTCATCCAACTGGTACATTGTCAACAGATAAACAAGAAGAGCTGTGATCTAATTACGGTTTCCCAAGTTGACCAAATGTGTCATCTTCAACAAATCCGCATAGCAGAACCGAAGCAGGCCCCACTCTTCCCAAAATTAGAAACAAGTTGGAACATACCAAATGCTTTTTGCAAGGTTTATACATCAATACTACAGGGTGCCCCATTCTTTAGCATCCTTTTCCTGGGTAGGCACCCCCAAGCTTCTTGCAAAAAATTGGAACAACAAAAGAGTTTTAATAAATTCTCATCAGTTGACAAACCTGAGTGACCTTGGGCAAGTCCCTTTGCATCTGTTCCTCCTTTGACCAAATATTATGAGTAGTAGGAACTACTTTATGACCAGGATTTAAATTACCTGCACAATTGTGTCAATTAAGGCAAACACTTTATTAACTAGTGGGAGATTCTCTTGATAGGTATTGTGCTTAAAGCTAGCCCAACAAATGAAAGCTTTGAAAATGTTCCAGACAGGGTAGAAGTTATCTTCTGAGAGCCAAAGGTCTCACTGCAGTATATCGTCCCCTATTATAATCTAGAGGGTACATTTCCAGAATTGGAAGTAGACCTGCATTTTAATGTAGCTTTCCTTTTCTGACCAAATTGTTTTGCAGATTTTGTCCTTCGGTGCACAAAGTTCCTAATCTTCCCAAATTTCGGAAAACCTACAAAAGGACCTGAAGTAGTACAACTTCTGGACTTTCACACTTTGTGTTCAGAGGCAATACACTATCTCCTTCTGTCCTCCTCCTCATAACGGTACTAAGTGCTGTATGAAGAAACACACCAAGACTGCTAGACTGGCATCATGATCAACATGTCACCAGATCGTAGTTTTGTTGCCCACCCCTTGACACCCCAAATGTATTTTAGTGAATCATGTGTTAGTTTTAGAAGAGGGATACCTACATTGTAATCTCAGATTATTCACTTTAAAAAACCCTTGCTGTCCTGGGCAAATCACTTTTTGTCACTGTACCTCCTTTTATTTAACTATGTGAATTGGCATTTGTAGGGAATAGGATATATGCTGGTAGCACGCTTTATAAAATATAGCTTGGCACAACCCTCAGTACTTTGTGCATAATCCCAGACAAGACAACCCCAACACCAACCACCTATCCCAATTTAGACCTGATCTATTTTGCTATTTGTCAGCCTTGAAACCAGGTGACACAAATTCTGATTCAGGCTTTTGTACTTGAACAGAAAACATGCCTACCGAAATATCACTGCTTCACTAGAAGGTCCCAGTTCTGTTAGCTACCATCACTCAGAGTGATTTGAAACATATTAACTGTGGGTGGTAATGAGTAAAGTGAATAGAATCCCATCACTTTGGACATATTCACCAAGATGGGTTCTTCCATAGCTTCACTGCCTACTCTAACCCCAACCACACTTCCAAATGTCATCTCATGGGTAACTTGTTGAAAGTCGCATCAGAAGATAAGTGTTTGACTTTCCGCATCCTCACTAGAAGTGGGTGAAAAACACCACCTCTCTGGCAGGGTTTGTAGAGTTTTACCCTCTCCGCTTGGAGTGCAAAATTCTGGAAAAGTTCTGCCAACCACCGTGTGGCGGAGAGTTTTCTCGAGCAAAGCTCACCAATGTTAAGTTGGCACAGAAGAAAATTAAGCACTAGATCCATTCCCAGCATGCGGCAGATCTCTACCATTTGCTTTAAGAAAGCTGCTGCTCAAGTAGAAAATCTACTGAACAGCAGAAAGAAGGAGCTCCCTCTGGCACTCTGCGTGGCACAGTTTGCATTGATTTTACTTTGCTGAACAAGCTCCCAACTCTAAAAATAAGAGCAACATGATGAATTCTGCTGCTCATGGAATTCAGCAGAATCGTGCACATTTTTTATAGAACTCTGCAGAATTCTGTGGAGTGAAACTCCATGAGTTCCGCCCACCCCTAAACCTCCCTTGACTGAATTACCACTGGAACAGACCAATCTTTGTATTAAGTCAGATTAAAAAAATCAATCAGGACATAAGGTTGATATGCCAAAAACAGGGAAAGGCCATATTGGAATGAGAACGCAGGGAGCATCAGTAGCACTTAACAAAGTGGGAGCAAACACAAATGTGAAAACAGCATAACACATAGGTAGAAGCTAATAAAGATGAGGAATTCTAGCACTACAAACAGATATTTGAACACCATCCTTCTAAAACAACCTGTCAATAACCACTAGAATAGCCCCAAAAATATAAGCAATTGCAAGTTTCAATTCTTATAAAGTGCTCACCCAAGAGGCTCAAAGAAGAGCTTGAACCATGTTGGCTCCATTGGAAGAAAGGGGAATCCACAACATAAATCTCAATTTCTTACGGTAGTGCTCCGATACTAAGCAAACATTTCCCAAACAATCTGAAAACTACGAGTCTTCATACACAACGCAAAACATAATTTGAGGGCATTTTCTAATCCTTTTGGAAAAACATTATGTACCCCATTCATAGAATACACGGAGTGTGAGTTTGATAATTACGGGGCTAGCTTTACTGGATTGAAAGTTGTGATTAAGTGTATTTGTGACACGCTTGCTCACAAATATGGCAATGGTAACTTGTACATATGCAATCTGACATGAGTAATGTACATCCACTGGTTGAATCCTTACTGTACTGTACTATATTGTGTTTTTTACAGTTACTTTGCATTTTTCAATAATTAAGTTGGAAATCACGCAGTTCTTATGTGAAACTTTAGGTGCAAGGAATAATAGAATGTCCAAAATAATTGACGTTAGACTCAGAAAGAGTCAGTAGTCTTCCAATACTGTACATAAGGAAAAGACGCACATAATCTACAACCACATTCGTGGGTCTTTTTGCTTGTATTTGGGAAAAAATAGGAGGGTCATACTGCTGTCATTTAAGGGAGTGCCCTTTACAAGAAGGAAAGGGCAAGGGCCTCATTTACGAGGCCAGGGGCGCAGGGTGGCATAGTAAATGCCTTGCTGTTCCACCCTGCACCACCGGGAAAGAGCAAAAATGCACTGTATTTTCAGATACAGCATATTTCTGTCCTCTCCCCCTGCGCTGGCACACAAATTACTGCCAAACACCAACACAGGCACCCTTGAACCATGGTGCAATGATGCCTGCATTGTGGAGGTGATTGTTTTTGTGCAGAAAGGGACACCTCCCTGCACAAAACACTCTTTCCTCTTTCAGTGTGTGCTGCAGAATGCACACATAGAAAGAGGAAAAAATGGTGAGAGATGCAAATATTTCTCCCTGTTGTGTCATTTGTACACCACCCCTGAGGTGGCATAGGAATCTGATGCATTCCCAGACTTGTAAATCTGGGAATGCGTCAGATTCCTTTGGGTTCCATGGGTGTTGCGTGGGGAATATCAAGCAACACCCATGTAACTCCCCCTTCATGCAGTGTTATGCGTGAAAGGCATCTATATTTACAAGGCCATGAAAAGCCAGGCAAGGTGACTTTGCGTGGCCTTGTAAATATGGAATGGCACACTGAGCCACCAGAGCTTAAAACAAGCATTTGTAATGCAGTAGGTCTAGCGTATTTCAAACAAGTTAATTGTCATCTTTTGAAAGCAGAGCCCACGAGCAAAAACAAAAGAAAACACAAGAAGAAACTGAGAAAAGACAGTTATCTCTAAAAAAAAAAAACTTTGCAATATTGTGCATGCTGGGCATTCTTTTTCCAGTCACAAGCCTTCTGCTTACGGGGCATTTGAAGTTAAAAACAACAAACAGTACCTCAATCCCGTTGGGAGCAACAGATGGGCACTAATTAAGTTCCATCAATTAGTACTTGATCACTTCTTCACACAGAAACGGAAGGGATGCTAGGTGTGCCTTGACGAATTATGAGGCTGTAAAGAAGAGTGCCACATGAACAAAACAAATGGTGAGTGACAGGCGGGCTCCAAACCCTGTTCGGAATGCAGCAGAGTCTCAACAGCGTGACACAAGCACAGTGCATGCACTCACAGGCTCAACCCTAAAAATGATGTTCCGGTGGTGCAGTGCGCCACTAGGGCCTCGTAAATGAGGCCCCTAGTCCAGTGATAATGGCATCTAAATCCCACACCCCTTACTTGTCATCTAATGAAAGTTTATCTCTTGAAGAGAAACTGAAAAGTGCCTCAAAAAGTCCTACAAGGAAACAGAATCCAAAGTAATTCACTCTCCTTTTTCTTTTTATATGTAGCCATAACGAGGGCACATTTCCGTTGACCAACAGTAAGATTAATGAAATGAGTGACCCCTCAGGTGGCTTAAAAGGCACCAAAGTAGTTGAAAATTAACTGTGAGGCATGCAGTACTGATTGCAGTCACCTAGAGGGCAGGTTCAAGAGCTAGTACCATGTGTTTTTATACTCTTCCAGAAACAGTAACTTGGGAGAGGGTGTGATATATGAGGTATGTGATGGATTTCATAGTTTAGGCAGATAGACAAGACAATGCCAGCTCCCACTGAAACATACCTCTTTGGAGCCACTTTTACCAGATATTGAGCTGAGGGCAGCAGTACCCAGGCTAGTGTGTAAGGAATACTTTTGTCCTGAAGACAGATGGGAGGATCCTACCCTGGCGCAAATGTATCCAGCAAAGAAACTTAAAGCTAATCTTGATCTGATTAGAAAACCCCTCCAGTGGCATTGGTTGCTTTTCTAAACTGCCACACAGTGCCGTGAGAAAACCCCTCCAGTGGCACTGGCTGCTTCCCTGAGCTGCCCCACAGTGCCCTTAGGAACCCCCCAGTAGCACTGGCTGTTTCCCTGAACTGCCCCACAGAAAAGGGGTGGGCTGGTCCATAGGTTTGGGGGGAGGAAATACAAATTAAATTAATAACACATTAAAAAAAAAAAACACTTATCTTCTCCACCACTGCGTGCCGCTCCGCTCTTCCGCCTGCTCTGCTGGCTGCAGGCAGGCACAGGATCCCAGCCTGCCCAGCGCCAATCGTGACGCTGCTCAGAGCAGCATCAGGATTGGCTAGGAGCGCCCAGCCAGGGCGCTCCCAGGCAGACTGAGAGCCTGTGCAGGCTGGCTGGAGAGAGCCCTGTGCACATGTGTGTTTGGCTGGCCCGAGTCGGCCAGCCAAACACACATGCGCTCTGATGGGGAGTGCTGAGCACTCTCCCTCACTGCTCGTCACCCCGTGGCCCCATCCCTTTTACAAAAAAACTATAATAAACATGGTTTCTTATTGTTTTTTAGTAAAAGATTTGCAGCTGCTGCTGCTGGCGGGGGGGGGCACCCTCCTCCGCCCAAATGGAGGAGCCTCCCTGGTCTAACAGTGTCTTTAGAAACCCTTCCAGTGGAAGCTTTCCTGAACTGTCCACAGTGCCCTTAGATAACCCCCCAGTGGCATAGGCTGCTTCCTTGAACTGTCCTGCAGTGCCTTTAGAAAACTACTGCAGTGACACAGGCTGCTTCCCTGAACTGCCCTACAGGGCCCCTAGAAAACTGCTCCAGGGGAACTGGCTGATTCCCTGAACTGTCCCACAGTGCCCTTAGGAAACCCCTTCAGTGGCACTGGCTGCTTCCCTGAACTGCCCCACATTGACCTTAGGAAACCCCTTCAGTGGCACTGGCTGCTTCCCTGAACTGCCCCACAGTGACCTTAGGAAACCCCTTCAGTGGCACTGGCTGCTTCCCTGAACTGTCCCACAATGCTCTTAGAAAAACGCTTAAGTGGCACAGGCTGCTTCCCTGAACTGCCCCATAGTGACCTAAGGAAACCCCTTCAGTGCCACCGACTGCTTCCTTGAAATGCCCCACAGTGCCCTTAGAAAACTCCTCCAATGGCACTGGCTGCTTCATAGAACATTCCCACATTGCCCTTAGAAAACCCGTCCAGTGACACTGACTGCTTCCTAGAACTGTTCCAGATTGCCCTTCAGTTTATGAAGCGGCTGCGTCACTTCCTTACTAACCTTATTGCGCGGTCTATCAACAAGAGTGTCAAGCCTTGCTCGGGGTGAGGGAGAGTGGAGGGCACTTTGATGGCAGTGAACACTTGCACATTATTAATAATAATAAAGACTGAGGCCTCCAACTCATTTCACCATGTCCCAGTTTATGTTTATATGTGATATACTTTTCCAATTTTGTTCATGTGAGGCAATTTTGCAAACCCGTTGACCCATCCCATTCAAGTTCATCGCCTTTTGGGTCGGTATGTTAATGTAACTCTAGTCTCGAATCGCCTTTATTCCTGACTAATAAAGCTTCTGACAGCTTAAGATCGTTCGACTAGTGTTTACCTTCACAATGCATATGGGAACCCATACCTTTATGCTTCACTGATGACGAGGTCGCAAAGAGTGAGTGCAGAACAATAATAAATCAGAATGTATGACTTAAATGTTTATGTGGCATGGATCCCTGGAACTGGGCACGAAGAAAGCAGCCCACACTAAAGATTTGCGCTAAAAAGTAAACTGGAAATGTTTCTGTGTATAGTAGCTGAATACCTCTGAACACCTGTTTCATAGTTGACTGAGGAAATAAAAGATACCCCCCTACTCTTGAAGACATGCAACGCTTTGGAGGTTCTATGTGCCCATGTCCTCCCATGACGAAGAACAGGGCACATGTTACATGCTACATAACAAAGTATTTCTCTGAGAATAGTTGACCTTGACGAGTGAGCTGAAGGGAAGCTTTCGATGTGCATCATAATAACGCCAAACATTTAAAGGGCGCCGACGGAACGCGAGAGCCCACAGTTTTTTTAAAATAACGTTTTCATTTGATTCAAAGAAAAAACACGAAGTACATATGTATCAGCACATTCATATTATTACATGCACTAGAAACCGTTATCACGAAACATATTTTTAAAGTCACGAATTAAAAAAATATATATTTTCATAAAAAGACAATAAAAATGTATTTAGATTTGCGAATAAATATATTGTAATTAAATGCAACTATGAAATACGCAAGTGTAACTTGAGCTAAAAAAAGTAATTAGTCATTGCAGCTAGCCGCAGCAGCACAATATGATATATGTACATATAACATGAATACAGTATATGATAGGCAAGGGTTGGTGCGGATCAGGTGAGGACACCCACTCCACCAAATGCAAACTGGAAACACCTCTGATGATGGACGGGAGAAGGAGAGCACAGGATTATTTTGCTATCTGGTAGATAGAGATGGGGCACATCAAAATGGGGGTGAAGCTGGTCTCTGCCTTTCGAGACCTAGATTCCCATATCAACCTGAGTCTTAGAGTGCAGAGACATGTCAAGAACTGGAGCCAAAAGAAGCTAGCAGAGGGTGTGAATGAGTACCAGAGAGGAGCCCCGTGACGCGCATTCAGTGACTTGAAACATTTATTTAACTTGAATGCTAAGGGGAGGCCAGGTGAGAGAAGATTGCTATAGAGGATGCCTTAGGTGTGTGGTCGTTGACCAGCGTTATATGTGCACTGTACAGCCACCGCTAAACAGAGAAACACACAATGAGCAGATTAGTGAGACGCCACGGTGGCTAAAAACTATGAAAAAAGCTAAATTGGACTGGCGACTGTACCAAACGAGTGTAATAAGTTGAATAAATAATGCCAAGTCTCTAGTAGAGTGAAAGAAAAATACATACTAGACAACTACTTTAGGCAAAATGAGGCCCAACTGCACGGTAAATACTGAGGAACTGTGGCTTAAGGAAGGGAGCAAAGTTAAGTAAGAAACAGGAGGAATATCTGTGTTCTCATGTGTTTCTAAAAAGAGAAAACAGGCAGGCGACTGAATGCATCTGGGATTCAACAAAAAGCCCCTGTTTTCCTTCAGGTCCACATACACGGGCTCCCATTAACTCTGGGACACAAAACTTGAAACATTTTGGCATGATATATGGATTAAAACAGCCGTATTGACAGTGCCTATCTTGGGAAAAATACGTGCAAAGGCCAACGTTTTTCTTAGGAGCCTTGCTTGTGTTTACAAAGACGGAGTTGGTGAACACCAGGTCTGCCTGGTTTTTAAGACATTGCATAACTCTTACTTCTATCACCCCACACTTCCTCTTTCTTTGGCTCAGTTTTGGAGATTGCCTTTTACCCTTGCTTCCTACCTATAACATTGTTTTCATAACTTTTGCTTCCTCCTTCCTTTTCTTCCTTCCTTTCTCATACTAGATCAAGCTCTGATGATCAAAAATAAGACTCGGTCTCCCAAAAATAGAATGCTGGTGCACAACACCTCCCACTTCCACCTTCACAAATTAAGCACTTTGTTTTAGACACATAAATAGCAGATTAGGGCAGAACATGAGTGTAAAATGCTGTTTTACAAGTTTAAGAAAGAATACATTGAAAGAATGTAAATAAACTGGTCATGGTGATACAACATCAGCTGTAAGGTGAAGAGAAGAACAGGTATGAGGATTCTGCCTTCTCTTGTGCGTTTATTTCTAGGTGCAAAAAGATGACAGCAGGTGATATTTTGCATTTTTTCTGAGAGCAGCAGTGGTAGCAGATCAGCATTGAATCATGAGCTGGTGCCTGCTCACATAAGACGGAAGGTCAAATTAAGTCAGGGAACTGAACAAGCAGAAAGCAACATGCACAATGATTAGTGTTTGAAATGGGGGCTTTGGTTGGCAGTCAGGTTACCCCCTGTCCAAGCAAGGACCCTCACTCTAGTCAGGGTAAAAGAGAATCACCATCAGCTAACCCCTGCTTACCCCCTTGGTAGCTTGGCATGAGCAGTAGGCTTAACTTCAGAGTGCTAGGTGTAAAGTATTTGTACCAACACACACAGTAACTTAATGAAAACACTACATAATGATACAACACAGGTTTAGAAAAATAGCAAATATTTATCTAAACAAAACAAGACCAAAATGACAAAATCCACAATACACAAGTCAAGTCTTCATGTAGTTTTAACAACACACTAACACTGTTAGCGTGAAAATGTACCTTGGGTGCACCAAAAATAACCCAGCACGGGCGAGTATGCGTCAAAAAGGGCTTGAGATGCATCGATTTCACTCACGAATGAGACCTTGCGTCGTTTCTCCTTTCGTCGGGTCAGGGCACGTCGTTTCTTCTCTTTCCAGGAGAGCGATGCGTCGATCCAGTCAGCACTCTTGGGTCCGGGCAGGCCTTGCGTTGTTTTTACACGCCCAGCGGTGTTTGCATCGGAAATCCAGCCGCACGATGATCCAAAAACCACGCAGCGCTCGTTGCGATCTTACAAGCCTCCGTCAGCGATGCTGCGCTTTGTTTCTCCAGCTCCGTGCGTTGATTCTTCAGTTGCATTGTAGGTGAGCATCGATTTTTAGCCGCAAAGCCGGTGGCGTGTCGATTTTTCAGCCACAGATCGGAGTCACGTCAATCTTTTCCCCACCCGGTGTTCTGTGAGTGGATTTCTTCCTCATAGGCTGCCAGCTTCTCTTTTCAGAGTCCCTGGAACTGGATGGGCACCACAAGGCAGAGTAGGAGTCTCTCCAGAGACTCCAGGTACTGGAGGAGAGAAGTCTTTGCTGTCCCTGAGACTTCAAACAACAGGAGGCAAGCTCTAAATCAAGCCCTTGGAGATCTTCACAAGATGAAAGGCACACAAAGTCCAGCCTTTGCCCTCTTACTCTGGCAGAAGCAGCAACTGCAGGATAGCTCCACAAAGCACAGTCACAGGCAGGGCAGCTCTTCTTCCTCAGCTCTTCAGCTCATCTCCAGGCAGAGGTTCCTCTTGGTTTCCAGAAGTGCTCTAAAGTCTGTGGTTTTGGGTGCCCTTCTTGTACCAATTTTCTCCTTTGAAGTAGGCCTACTTCAAAGCAAAGTCTCTCTTGATTGTGAAATCCTGCCTTGCCCAGGCCAGGCCCCAGACACTCACCAGGGGGTTGGAGACTGCATTGTGTGAGGGCAGGCACAGCCCTTTCAGGTGTGAGTGACCACTCCTCCCCTCCCACCTAGCACAGAAGGCTCATCAGGAAATGCAGACTACACCCCAGTTCCCTTTGTGTCACTGTCTAGTGTGAGGTGCAACCAGCCCAACTGTCAAACTGACCCAGACAGGGAATCCACAAACAGTCAGAGTCACAGAAATGGTATAAGCAAGGGGTGTCTTCATCTAAGAAAAGGGAAGGTTTAGGCTGAATTTACAGTTAAAACTGCACACACAGACACTGTAGTGGCAGGTTTGAGGCATGATTGCAGAGCTACTTATGTGGGTGGCACAACCAGTGCTGCAGACCCACTAGTAGCATTGGATTTACAGGCTCTGGGCACCTCCAGTGCACTCTACTGGGTACTTACTATTAAATCAAATATACCAATCATGGATAAACCAGTCAACCATACAATTTACACAGAGAGCATATGCACTTTAGCACTGGTTAGCATTGGTAAAGTGCTCAGAGTTCAAAAGCCAACAGCAACAGGTCAGAAAAAATAGGAGAAAAAATAGGAGGCAGGAGACAAAAAGATTGGGGATGACTCTGCAAAAGGGCAAATGTCTAACAATTAGGAAACTGACGTGCAATAGAAAGAACAGGTTACTCCTTTAGAGAAAAAGGCCAGATCATAAAACATGTTTGACTGGTGCTATTACATGTGTGTGATGGTAAGTAAGGCAGTTGCTGGTGCAAACTCCTTTTAACATTGTTGCCTTTGCTGTAAATACTTCCCTTCTTGACTATTGTAATAGTCTTTACGCTGGAAGCTCAAAGCAGCTACTTTACAAATTGCAGATGGTACAGCATGCGGTGGTCAGATTTGTGCTCAAACTCTCCAAACAGAGTTTGGCATCTGAATGCTTAGAAAACTGTACTGGCCACTAATCCAAAAAAGGGTCCTATTTAGGATCCTCATCCTGGTATTTAGAGCCTTCGATTCTACTGGTCCTAAATATCGCACTGCCCGATTCTCCTGTCACAGGACTCAAAGGATGCTAAGATCCTCTAATGCCAATTTCCTAAAAATCCCATATTTCAGACTCAAATCCCATGGTAGGAAGCCCTTAATGGTCTTAGGTGCTAAAACCTCGAATCAACTTCCAAAGGCACTTCAATTGTTAGACAATGCAGTCAACTTTAAAAAGAGCCTGAAGACCTGTCTCTTTCTGTATCCTTACTTTCTTTGTCACTCCTTAATCTAGTTGGGACGCCAAACCCTTCCCTCATTGTACCAAGCACAGTTTCCAAGTCAGTATGCTCAATAGCACCAGGATGCTCTCTTGTGAGTTCCAGTGTGCTCTATAAATGCTGCATTCATTATTATTAAAGCACTTTTGTGGAGGTGATTGGTAAGGTGTGACAAGAATAGTTGTTCACAGAGCTTTTAAACCACACATGCTATGTCATAAAGGATTTCCTGATTCCTTTGGTTGGGCTCTGTGACAACCTGTCACAGCAGCTGTCAAAGTCATTCTCCTCAAAGGTGGGACTGTATATATTCAATGTCTTTTATGCATGGATTATCTGATTCTTTTAGACTATACTCCAGTAAACTCACAAAGGAAACTAGTGTCTCTTGAAGCATACTGTAAAAGAATTCCCTGAAAGTAAAATTAGAAAGAAGCAAGATTTTGGTTTATGGGAAAAGAATAACAAATTTTAAATGTATGTTGGGCTTTTCCTTATTCGAAGTGGTGGATGCATACACATATCTGGGAGTGACATTGGGAGTGCTGCGAATCTTCCATTTATAAAATGCACCACAACTCTTAGACACACAGGAGAGGATCTTTTGAATGGGTGAGAATTAAAATCTGCAATTTACAGTAACAATACATCAAATACTCTTTCAGGAGTCAATAATGAGAGTTTTAGTTATATTTTAAAGTTTTATTTATTGTAAGTTTCAAATCTTTTCTCTACTAGTCAATTAAACTTTACAGAACATTGCATAAAATGTGTCCTACAATCTATCCCTATTCTAGTATTCTAAATCAGTAACAGTAAATCATTTAGTCAGAAATAATAAAAGGAACAAAGTTTTAAGAGGCACTCTAGCTAGCGAAGGTATCAGTACTCATGAAGAATACTGTAACAGACTCTGATAGATAAATAATCTAGGCAAAAAGCAAAGTCTGTCTAAGTCTTGCAGAGAGAATGAATCTGAATCTGAGAGCGTGAGAGCGAAGAACTTGTGTGCGCACTGCTATCACTAGTGCCCATCAGTGCGCTATCTGTTCTTTTCCTGGCACACTTTTATAATACAAATACAATGACAAACATTTTAGCACATATGTTTTACCCAAGATATTAGACAGCTAATTACAAGTGAAGAAAATCAGGAGACGAGATGAGCTTCCATGAAGATGGTAACTTTTAACAAAGACAAAATACATGTAGGGCCATGTGTACGAACACATTTTTCCATAGACACAGAATGGGTAAAACACTTTGCTACATCTTGCCCTTAGCAACATTTCTACGTGTTGTACTTATAAAGGACTTTCTCACTTGTCTAGGTCTCTAAAAGAAAATACACTCATGTAAATGTTGTGCATGAATTCCTAGGTCAGATTTGCTCTCATACATCACCACAGTAAAGCTTATTCATAAAGAAACAAGTTTCAGATTAGGTTAGGAAGTTTTCATTTCCAGTGCAGGCCAAGTGATTAAAAAGAATACAATAATATAGCTTTCTTTGTTAGCATAGGAAGTTTGTGTCATGCAAAAGACATGCACATTTTAGGAAAGAAACATTTCTGCTGAATTAAAGTTTGTTTGGAATTCGTTAACATTAACAAATCAAGCAAATCATGCAACGTTTAGAAAGCAAAGTGCACATTTAAAATGCAGCTTTTGTTTAGGCCTAGATTTCATTCATAAGGGTAATTTATTAAATGGATTTTATTTATAATAAGATCTCTAACAACATCCCCCTGTGAATTATCACAAATTTAATTTGTGAATTTATTTGTCAAAGTCCCTTTTCATCTCCTTCTTCAGTATCTCTCCGTTTTCTTTTCAGGCTTTCTCTTTCCTTCAATCTCTTAATATTCTTAATTCACTCTGTTACTCAATTCCAAATATTTATTCATTCTTTTATTTATGTCTCTAGCTCTCTTCTTTATCAAAATAATTTTAATTGCCTTATGTATTGGTAGTAATAAATGGTAATGAAATGGTAATTGGTAGTGTAGAAAGGAAGCAGGCTACTACCATTAATACAGAAAGTAATATCCTCCTCCTGTTCCCTTAAGCCAACTAGCTACTGTGGTGAAACCTTTTGCAAAGTATTGAACTGTACTGGTAGTTTCTAAAGGTTCAAGATCAAGCTTTAGATCAGAAATATTCTTTGCATTCTCTACTATCTTTCTACTCTCACCAGGTACGTATGTGCAACAATTCTCAATTTTCAGCATCTTGCAGACTCGGCCTTTCTCAGCTAGTAATATACCTAGTGCATAACAGTTCTGCAAAACCATAGATATAACTACTACAAGCTTGATGTTCTCTACTAATAAAGCTCGATAGGTACTGTGGATAATCTAGTAACTGCTGTTGAAAGTGTTATAATTTCTCCCACAGCAGCTATAATTGCTCCAAACATGTCTCCCACTAACTGTATTCCCTTATTCACACAGCCTGTATATCTTTTATGAGGTGGTATCATTGTTAGTGCCTCTAAACTTTGTATGTGATACATTTTTGGAAAAAAGTAAGCCTAAATAGCAAATACCCTCCCAATAAGCATGCAGTCTAAAGTATGCATTCTCACTACAAATAAAGTACACTCCAGGTATTGTAGGATCATCTTCTTCTTGCAAAATTTACCATGTTCCTCCAGACAATTCATACACATGCTCACAATTACTATTTCCCCTGGTATCTTCCTTCCATTAATTCTCCTCTTAAATACACATGCTTCTCCTTTGTGTTTTTTATTTAATCTAAGCGTAAAAGCAGAAGTTTTCCTTTGAAATTCATCATCTTTTCTCCATATATTCTTCTCAACATCCTTTTTCTTATACCCACTTCTTAAAAATTGCTCTAACTTTAGAATAAAAGCTTTTTCTTGTGAATTCATTAAGCATGTTAGGTTTCTCGCTGGTGTTTTAACAGTGTTTACAGGATGAAATGGTCTAAAGTAATGCCATGAAGTCTTCATTTTCCTAGCTTGTGGGTGTAAATTAATCTTTCCATTTGTGGAACTTTAGAAAGTACCTTGCCAAAGTCTGGGTAATAGTTTTCAAAATGTCATTGCCTATATCCTAAATTAAGAAACATACTACAGGAAATAGCAAAGGAAAGTGGAATATGATGACAGGAGACCTGTTAATCTGCAGAGGATGGCATGTGAGCACAAACATAGCAATCCTTGACATTAATGCCCTTAGTGTATTCTTGAATTAGTCTAGAGAAAACATTCATTGAGTAATCTTCATTCATTTAATCTACAAATGACATCTTCAGCTCATCTTCATCTATACTTGGTTTAGATGTGGCATTTACATATTCAGGTGTGATGTGTATAATTAATACTATTGATATTCTTACTAAAACTATAAGTGTAAGTAAAGTCACTAAAATATTTTGCATCTAGTTCTATTATCATTACACATGTTTCTCTACAGTCAGAACTAATATCAATAAATCATTTGTGACAGCAAATAATCTTTTGCTGAAATTGATCACTATCAGTACATTCTTCTTCAGGTTAGTTTTCTTCTTGAATAAGGGACTGATTTAGATCTTGGCAAAAGGGAATACTATGTCACAAACATGCTGGATATCCTGTCTACCGTGGACGGAATATCCACCATGTTTGTGATTGTGTATTCCCCTCCACCAAGATCTAAATCAGGTCATTAGCCTTTTCTTTTAGTTCATTTTTCTTTTCCTTTTTCTTTCTTCCTTTAGTCTTGTTAGTGATAATATGTTCATATAGACAATTCTTAACCCTAATCTGTGTCCTTCTAAAATGTTTTCCCTACTGTTCAGCTGCTCCCCTGGACCTCGGGTGTCTTGATATATTTCTTTTTCTATCAGTTTTTTTAGACTTTTTATTTCATAAACAGTTTAAAAAATAATTTCTAAGATTTTGAATTTTCTGATCAATAGTTCTTTTGTAGTCAGGGACTTTCAAGGAGGCTCTGGCAGTGCTTCACTCCAATCAAGCAAGTCAGAAATTGGAACATTCAAAACTTAACTCACATGCAGGTGACAAGTATCCTAGACAAGATACTCTAGATATTTTGATCTCCTGAGTGTGCTCAGCTCTGCTTCTGTGTCACTTATGCCACTTGATTCTGCTTCATTTCTGATCGTCAGTGGTATTGATTAGGCTGACACATTCAATCTTGATTTCTTTCTACTGTAAGTTTTTGGCCATTTTTCATTATGTGGGTCACTTCCTATCTCTATTCAGAACGTGTTCCTTCTCCTGGCTTATCAAGGTTTTGTGCTTGTTCTGTGACTGTTCAGAAGTCACTTTGTCAGACCTGATTACCAATTCTTCTCCAGTTCTGCTCTGTGAGATGTCTGGCAGTTAGACCTCTTCACCTGTCAGGGATTCTTAACCCCTTATTCCTCCTTGTTGTCTCTGATCATAGTCTTTTCTTTCTTGAGTCTGTTCTCGTGCAACATGCGGTGCTACGTACACCAGTCCTTGGTTCTGGCTTATAGAACACTATTGTCTTCATAAGGATCCCTTGTTCTCTGATTATATGAAACGTGTACCCAATTTGGGATTCTAGCATATTTAACTGATGTGTTTGTGATCAGGATTACGGCATGGAGACCTTTCTAATGTGGTTCTATAAAGGACTTTCTCACATGCTTCTTGACTAAGACCCAGTCACCAGGAATAAGGTTGTGACACTGCTCCTGGATTGGATTTGCAGTTACAGCTTCAACCTGTCGAAAGACAGAATGTACCACATTAGCCAGCCCCTTACAGTAATAGAGTACCATGCCATCTGTAATATTCACAAGTGCATTTGCTGGACTTGCAGGCAATTTCATTGCTCTGCCAATAAGAATCTCATGGGGTGATAAATCAGTTTTCCTGTCAGGTGTACTTCATGGACCCGTCAACACTAGAGGCAAAGCATCTGGCCATTTCAGAGAAGTGGAAGCCCAAACCTTTACCAACCCTGATTTATTTGTCCCATTTAGTAGTTCCACTGTGCCTAGAGCATCTGGACAATAATAGTAATGGAGCTTCTGTTGAATTTGTAATGCTGCACACAACATTTTTATGATCTCACTGGTAAAGTGAGTACCTTGATCTGGCTCTAGGGAGACAGGCATGCTACACCTGGGTAGTCATTCCCTCAACAGTGGCTTTGCTACTGTGAGACTATACTTTCTTCGGCTTGGATAAGCTTCTACTTATCTGGAGAAGACTCAGACACTCATCAAGACATCTTAACCCATTGCAAAAAGGCATTTCTATGAAATCCATCTGCATAGAGTTGAAAGGAACTCCTGATCTTCCTATATGACTCAACGGAACATATGTATGTTTGCCTACATTCATTTGTTGACATGTTACACGTCAATGACACAATTCTTCTGCTTGGGGTATTAATATGGGCACTAAACCAGACCTGTTTAAAAGTTCAGATCATTAGTTTCTACCTAGGTGAGTTGTGCCGTGAAAGTATGTTGTCATTGGAGATGACAGACTATCTGGCAAAACTGGTTTTCCATCCACTGTAACCCAAACATTATACTCATCTATCCCACATTCTGCTCTGATATATTGCTGTTTCTCTGATCCATTTTCTTGCATTTGGCTCAATTAATTCAAATTATCAGCCACTCTCAACATCATGGAAAATACGTTTTCTCTTGGATTGTCATTTGTAAATGAGCCATTAAATGCACTGTGTGCCACTTTATCAGCATCCCTGTTGCCAACTGTGACATAACTACTGTCACTTCTGTGAGCTGCATATTTCACAACTACATGTTCTGTGGAGAGTTGTAGAGCTTCCAATAAATGTTTAACTTATTCCCTATTTCTGATGGGCAAACCAGATGAAGTCACAAAACCTCGCTGTGATCACAATTGCCCAAAATCATGGACAACACCAAGTCTGTACTGACTGCCCGTAAATATAGTCACTCTCATTTGTGCTGTCTAGCTGCAAGCTCTGTTAGGGGCAATTAATACTGCAACGTGCACTGAAGAAAGTCCTTGAAGCAATGAAGCTTCTATTATTTCTTGAATTGTGCAGACTGCATAAGCTGCTTTCAAAGAAAGTTAATTTTTTCTCAAGCATTAGCCATCCACAAATAGGACACAATCTGGACTTATTAAAGGCACATCTTTTATATCTGGTCCAGGCTTAGTGCATAATTCTGTGACAACAGGGCAAACATGTTCAAAATAATCTGATTCGATATTTGACCTCTTCTCAGCATAACATTACTTCTTGTCAAGACTTGCTGTTCATAAATGGTTAGTTTCAAAACAGTAAAATTGTGTTTTTTAGTTCTGGTAAATAATACCTAAACTGAGTGAGGGACCATGGCTATTAAAGGACCATTACAACGTTTTCACACTTCTAGAGGCTTACACTCACTGCAGCTACTGCATTCAGGGACCAGGCAAAGCGGCAGGTATAGGACCAAGAGTTACAGAGATATGTGTCACAAGCTTTTTTTACATCTCCAAGAATTTGGGTTAGTACTGAGAGAGTGGAGCCCTCCCTTTCACCACAAAACAGTATCAAATGCCGTGTATAATCTGGCATTCCCAGTGCCAGGGCATGCCAGAGACTCAGCTCTAGGAACGCTTTCATGCATTTGTTGCCCCATGGAATTGGATCTAGGACATCTTTGTATGTCAACCTCAGTAAAGGTTTGCCACCAAATAAGACTTGGGTATCCACTGTCTACAGCTGCCAACCATTTGCGAAAACAATCTGACGTCTCTCTGCATTTCAGGAGGACTCATTTTCAGAATAGCTTCAACTCTTTCTTTTGACACTTTTCTTGTTCCTTTTTCAATGATTTGTCCCAAATATTGGACCTCTTTTTGCCAATACTGCTTATTTGGAGACGCTTTATGTCCATTCTCTGCCGAATGATTCAATAATGCAATGGTGTTAACTTTGCAAGATTCCTCTGTCCTTGATACAACAAGCAGACAATATATATATTGTACGAAAACTGATCTTCAGGGCAGACTCAATGTTTCCAGATTCTTTTTTCAAGATAAAAAAGGAGGGGCTCTCGGTACACCCTTGTGGGACACGATACCATGCAAATATGTTCTCCCAGAACACGAAGGAGAACAAGTGATGACTGTCTTTGTGTAATAGATTTAAGAAGAAAACTTGACAGAAGTCAGTCACAGTAAACAACTCAGCTGTGCATGGAATTTGATAAAGTATGGTGGCTGGATTCGTTACCACAGGACGACATGAGATTACGATATCATTCACTTTTCTTACATCCTGCATTATCCTAAACTTCCCATGAGGTTTTAAAAATCCCATAATTGCATGAGTGGCATGAACTCCCATTTATATCTCTTAAATTGCCCTTGAGGTTTTCAAAATCCCATAATTGCATGAGTGGCATGAACTCCCATTTATATCTCTTAAATTGCCCTTTTCCAGCATGTCATTGATCATGGGTGTTATTCCTTCTATCACTTCAGGTGTCATGCAATAGGGTGGTGTTCTAGGAAAAACTGCATTTGGCTTTATGTTTATTTTGACTGGTTCAACTCCTTATCCTTTCCTGTGAAATCCCATACTTCTGGATTAACTGTCCCAATTAAATCCTGTGAGAAAATAGCCTCTTTCTAGAATGGTTACCCCCATTTTTAGTCTGTTTGTCAGTGTGTTTTTACTGTCTCCCTGGGATCCTGCTAGTCAGGACCCCGGTGCTCATAGTTTGTGGCCTACATGTCAGTATGTTTTACTGTTTTGTCAGTATGCTTGACTGTGTCACCGGAGTCCTGCTAATCAGATCTCCAGTGCCTATGCTCTCTCTGATTTCAAATTTGTACTTACATACTGGTAACCCAGTATTCCACCCCAAATTGGAATACTGGACCCCCCTTATAAGTCTCAAATCAAACACGAAATGTGCAATGAAAACCTCCCTATCTGTTGGATCAAGAGGCATCTGTCCTGTATGCTGCTGAAATGTTTTCATCAACCTTTCGTAACATTTATGCCCAGTTTCCTTAACCTCCTGCTACATTTTATTCAATTTCAAATAACTCAAATTCTTAGGTGGAATTCTGCCCTTCAAAAATGTTATTGCCTCATTATACTTAGTTATTACAGCAGGTGAAGGTGCATTTGTAACAGGATCTCCTGCTGGTTCTGTATCTGGCCATTAAAAAACAATCTTACATTCTGCCCATAAATCACTAGGAGCCACAATATCAACAAATTTATTTTAATCAACCCATACCAGCTTTCAAATGTGAACAAATCTCTTGACTTGTGTATACCACTGCATTGGGCTTTATCTCAACTCTTGAAAAGTGTTTGTAAGTTATGCAATATCTCCCCTACTCCAAAATACATGTACATACCAACCATCTGGTATCTTCCTTTAAAGGCATGCTTTAGTTGTCTCTTTATTTTCTGAACATACTCTTTGTTTTCTTTTCTCTGCAGCCTGTTCTACATGTTTCTTTTTCTTTTAATGTGTGTGATCATTTGTTTTCAAAATTTTCAAATTCACTCCATTTACATACACATTTTATTAATTCAGTGAGATGAATTTGCATTCCTGAAGTACACATGTTTTCGATTGATTCATCATCCTATTGCACCCTGAAATTTCTTTATAATGGTACACATTCAGAAATATCAACCTCATTTTTGCTTGCCAATTCAGTTTCTCTCTCATTAACAGTTGCAGCTTTTCTCATAATTTCTTTGCACAAGTAAACAAAATCTCTTTCTTGATATTGGTTTATGTTATCACGATTCAAACATCCTCTAATAGTTTCTTCTAATTCGACTTTTAATTTGGCAAATTTAAAGGTCTGAACTTATCTGAACTTGAACTTGTACTCAGTCTTTCTGCATCCTCAACTTTCACACAATTTCTGGCAGCTTCTTCAATCCAAGGAGAAAATAAAGCACCTTCTAAATTACATTAATTTGGTACAGTTTGTGTCATGAAAACACATCACATTCCTTTTCCTAGTACTTGTATGGTCTGTGGTGGGATGTACACTACAATCTATGAATTTTGTAACTCCATTTACTGGTGTACCCCCAGTTGTTTCCTAAACCACTGTAGCTGGAGTATGAATAATCTGTGCAGGCACTGTTTGTGGTGTGATCATTTCAATAACCTACACCGGAGCTATAACCCCAGTAATTGGAGCATCTGTTTGTGTCACCATTTGAGCTGTACTCATTGGTGCTGGAGCAATCACAGCTGCTTGCTGAGTTACAGGCTGTGTAGTAACAAGCTGTGCAACAATTGGTTGAGTTATTACTGGCTGTGGCAAAATAGGCTGAGTCAATACAGGCTGTACATTTGCAGGCTGTATTGCTTCTTTAGGACTAGTAATTTGTGGAATAACTGGATTTATTGGAGCTGTACCTTTGGTCACATTTTTACAAATTGAGCTTCATCATTGGCTAGGACCCACATATGGTGCCAGACGTATAGCCAAAAGTTCATCTAATATATCATCACCCGAATCAGTATCTGAATCAAATTTTGTTTCAGTTTTCACTTTTTGGTCTCCTTTAATCTTTTTCTTTACATCATTTTCAGATTCTTTAGTCTTTGTGCTCTCCTCTTTTGTAAGTACAGGATGTACTATAGTACCTGCCACTACACCCTTCCTCCATATCTGTGCTCATTCATCCCAAACTGCATAATTGCTCATTGCTCTCTAAGTTAGTTTTTTAAATCTTTCTCTGTCCTTAATTTATGTCGTCTTCTCACATGCACTAAGGTGGTCATTTGGAACTTGGCGGGCCACACCGCCACATTATGAACATCATGAGGGCCGCCATCGGCGACCCTCACTCACCGCCAGGCTGCTTCCGTTAGGCAGCCTGGCGGCGGTCGCAATCATTATCCAACAGGGCAGCGGTGCTGCCCCTCGGATAATGATTCCTCATCCTCCAGCCTTTCCCTAGCAGGGAAAGGCCGGCGGAAGGGGTGTACCGGGGCACCCATGGGGGCCCCTGCACTGCCCATGCACTTGACATGGGCAGTGCAGAGGCCCCTGTGCAGTGCCCCATCGCGCAGGTCACTGCCCCATTTTAGGGCAGTGATTGGCGCACAGAGGCATTGGCGGCGCTCCATGTGGAGCCGCTGTCTATGTCCCGGCCAGGCATTCCTGTGGGCCAGCGGGCGGAAACAATGTTTCCCCCCACCGGCCCACAGGAATGTTCTTTATGTGGCCGGCAGGGATCCGGGGACGCTGGTGGTCAGTAGTTTTACCGCCAGCATGAACACGGCAGTTTCGTCGCCGTGTTCATAATGAGGGCCTAAGTGTCTCAAATTTTGTTGATCTAGAAAGTGCCTTCATTTCATGTAAAACTTATTGTAATGTTCCAATGGTCCTTAAATTAATTGTTGCCAATCTAGGAAAGCTAAATTCCCCTCCTTTTTCACTGCTCTTGCACCACTGACAAAGCCAAACACATATATGTAACCCTTCTTCAATCATCATTTGATATGTTAGATTTTCCTCAGGGAATGCTTCTTCACCCTACCTGATTGGAGCCATTGCATCACCTCTAATTAGACTCCTTAAAGCTTTCAAAAATGTCATGGTTTCAAATTAACACATATCAACAAATCTAGCATCTCAATTGTTCAGAAAGTGTTCTGATATGTCAGAACACATAAACCGTTTTATCAAATCACAGTACAGCTTAGTAATTAAATCAACCAATGACTTTGTAACTTTTTGCCAGATTCAACCAATCACAATGCAGTGTCACACCAACTGACCAGTACCAGCACTGCAAAATATGATGTAACAGCTCACTCCTTGCAGCGGTTCACCTGCCTTTACCATTTTCTCCTTTTTACAAACAAATGACAAAACGAATTAGTAAGCAACATAAAATGACATCAGTCTTTGTTTCTTCTAAAGAAAACTTATAGCACATATCAACAATCAGAACTAGGTTTTGCACTTTCTAGTTTTCAATCATGAAAAATTCTTCACACACAATGATGAGTTCTTGACCTACGGGAAATCACCTAATTAGTGTTTTGTTTCTTTTGCGCATCAGGTTTCCCAAGCACCTATTGAAATTAGTACAATTACAACAGATTATTACATCCCTAGCTGTGTGTAAAGTCAACGATTTCCCATGACTTACCCTTCGCTTAGCAGAGAATAAAAACTTGCATATCTCTATCTCTAGCCTGGGACCGTAGACTACTTCTTAGTCCAACCATTTTCTTCTCTTTGACAAAGAACATAAAACACAGACCATGGCAGTTGTAATTCAAAACATCATAAAAACTTTTTCAATACAATCGCAATGTGCACAATTTCGATGCATCACCCTATTAATACTCACAACTGTCAGTTCTTGAACCGCAATCTGCAACCGCTTCAAAAACTGCACTTCATCAGTGTTCACAACCGGGTTCTGGACACTCGGTCTTTATAGACATTTGGGCACTTTTTAATTATTGCAGCTTATTTCCCTTGCCATACTAACCTTACGTCTGCTACCACCTTTTGGGGAGCACTGAGAATTCTAAATTTCTAAAATACTCTGCAACTCTTAGACACCCAGGGGGGAATCTTTTGAGTGGACTAGAAATATAATCTGCAATTTACAGTACCAATACATCAAATGTTCTTCCAGGAGTCAATAATGAGTGTTTTAGTAATATTTTGAAGTTTATCATACGTTTTAAATCTTTTCTTTATTAGTCAATTAAAGTTTACAGAACATTGCATAAAGCGTGTCTGGCAATCTTTCCTTTTCTAGAATTCTAAATCAGTTAGATTTAATAATTTAGTCAGAAATAATAAAAAGGAACATAAGGCAGTCTAGCCAGTGAAGCTATCAGTACTCATGAAGAATACCATAACAGACTCTGATAGAGACTGGTCTAGGCAGAAAGCAAAGTCTGTCTAAGTCTTGCAGAGAGAATGAATCTGAACCTGAGAGTGTGAGAGCTAAGAACTTGTGTGCATACTACCATTGCTGGTGCCCACTATGGCGCTATCTGTTCTTTCTCTGAGACACTTAATATTACAAATACAATCACAAACATTTTAGCAGAAATGTTTCATCCAAGATATTAAACATCTAATCATAAGTGATGAAAATCAGTAGATGAGATCAGCTTCTGTAGAGATGTTAAATTTTAACAAAGACAGAACTACAGTAAAATACATTTAATAAAATTTCTACTGAAGTTGTAATTATAAAGGATTTTCCCACTTGTCCTGGTCTCTGAAAGAAAAGACACTCATGTAAATGTTGTGCAAGAATATGTTGGTCATACTTGTTCTCATACATCTCTACACTAAAGTTTATTCATAATGAAACAAGTTTCAGACTAGTTTAGAAGTTTTGAGAGTCCAGTGCCGGTCAAGCAGTTAAAAAGAATAAAATAATATAGTTTTCTTTGTCAGCATAGAAAGTTTGCATCATGCAAAGGCCGTGAAAAAGTTATGATGGAAACATTTCTGATGAGTTAGAGTTTATTTTGAATTTTTTTACATTAGCAAATTAAGCAAGTCAAGACAATACGGGTTATGCAACGTTTACAAAGGAAAGTGAGTATTTACAGTGCATCTCTTGATTAGACCTAGGTTTCATTCATACGGGTCATTAATGAAATAAAATGTATTTTTAATGAAATCTCTAGCAATATTCACTAGGAAACTCAAATGGGATATCTATATAGGGAGTACACACAGGATGTAAAGTTGCATCAGATGTATGTACTTGCCTCCTTATGAAAATATACAAACAGAAAATCCCTCTTCTCAGCCTCTATGTGGCAGATTAACTTTCTCTGGATTCCAAATCTATCAAGGAAACATTGGATAGTGTAGTCCTTAAGTGTTTATTTAGCATTCCCTCAGGAACTACGGTGCAGGATATAAGGAGGGAATTAAAATTAGAATGGTTTATTATGACGAAATCCTGCACGCTGAAGTTCCTGAATAAGTTTTTCTACAATAAAGAACCAATACATTTTCCAAGCTATGCTGGGAAGAAATCCTTGTCAGCGAAGGAAAGTAGGCAAGGAATGCCCTGCATTATATAGGTAAATGTGAATGTATGCACTCCCAACTGGGTACAATAGGAATTTAGACCTCATTCCCAAGCAAATAAGCATTGAGGGAATAAACCCAGAAGCTGTCCTATGGGCTGCATATGGCCTATTTGCTGTTGAAACAATCAATGAGTTTACATTGATAACCTTAGGCTAGGAAGATGCCTTCCCATTTTTAACCCAGTTGCCTGACCCCAAGTTACATAGGGAAAATCTGAAAAGTGAAACTGGGGTGCAATCCATTTTATTCCAGTCCTGAATGGTATGAGGCAGTTGGGATGAAAATGGTTTCTGTGTGTGTTTTCTTAATGTAAAATGTAAAATCCCACTCTGTTATATTTTTATGGATTGTCCTTTTCATAAGCCTGCTCCTATTAAGTTTTTAAGACCCTTATTTTTAAAGTATCGAACACGCTCTTGGTTTGACGCAATTGTACTTCGGTCTGATATGCGATTTGTTTATGTGGAAGTAGGAATTGCATATTTTATACTTTTGATTACTATGTGTTTTTAATATTGAATGGGTTTAGAATTGTTTTAGAAGTATGTAATAATTGTTTTTGGAAGTTTGTAATGCTCAGATGTCCCAATAAACGTACTGTTACTGTACCTTGAGAGCAGTGCCGGACAACAAGGAGCACAGCTTTGGGAGTGAAGGGAAGAAACAGAGTTGTAGGGGTAGGTGGTAGGTGAGCAGGTATTTTGTTCTTATATTTGGCACATGAGGACAGGCCATATTATGTATGGCTCTCCCATTTCTCTCCTGCACAGCAGTTGAAAGCAGGTGCAGATGATTACGGAGGTCATACACAACATAAAATTGTAGCAGGGTAAAAAAGTGAATTATTGGGATGTTTTTCACCTCGGCTCTCGATGACATCATAAACAAATCAAACTTTGCTCTCATTTATTTGATGTCACTCAAAATGACTTTCCCATAATTGTTAATCCTCTACAGTTCTGTATATTATGTATGGCTCTCACTTAGATCCACTAGTTTGAACACCAGATACTAAATCTGTTATTCACTCTATGATGTAACAGCAGTGGGTAACAACAGTTATCAGTGTTGTTAGGTCATGAAGGAATTCCAGACTGCTCTGTTAGGGCTCTATGAGAGTCTGTTAGCATAGCACAAGCATTCTGCTCTGATAAAAGCCAGAAGGCACAGGTTTGAGATTAGAGAGGGTGGAATGGCACAAAGTGTGCTAGGTGGAGTGGCTTTGGCCAGTTATTTTTTTATTTACATTTTGGACAAGGAGGACTCATTTGGCCCTGCAAAGTAGTTGAATACAGGGGCAGGTGTTGGTGGAGCTATACATTGCATTAAATTATATTTATATAAAAATTGAATAATGCATGTTTTTCACCTCGTATTGTGAAACATATCAGAGACAACTTGAGCTTCACTCTTGTTTATTTGATATTATTCAAAACCCCTCACCACTGTTATTCACAGTTACCTACTTATAATTTTGTCTATTTTGTTGTTTTGTAATGTGGGTGTTGTGTTGTGTTCTGTTTTGACTGTCTTGTTTAAGTACTTAAAACAATATGTTTCAAACTAACCAAAATTTTTAAGACCTTTGAAACACAGAAATGTTAGAGTGTATGTTTTTGTCTGTGTATGTGCAAATTACAGGTGGAATACTACAGGCAACATACTGTACCTGACAGGACCCACTTGAACTCAACACTTTACTACAGATTACATTTTTAAGGGGGTGTAACACCATAAACACCATCCAACCTACGCTCCTGCCAAAAAGTATGTGGCTCAACTAACCCAACCCAAGCCCGAAACAATTCTTGAAGTGTATTTCACATATGAATTACATTTTCAAAATTATTGTCTGCACTGTTATCTATCTATCCACTTTCATCAGCTTCACATTTAACAATCAAACCATCTCGTAACTAACCAGAGGTAAGGCAAGCGCTCAAAGAACTTGTAGAGAAAGAACCGACCAAATTTTACAGTAAATCGTCACATATTGTTGACTAATCTAGTGCTAATTTATGCATATCATTGCTTCGCTCTTCTCACTAGCTCCTAAAACGTGTTAGTTTCAGTATGTGCGATTTTTAGCACACAGTTAATTTTAGTCAGAAATAAGCAAAACCACGTCACCCAGGAATGTCCCTGTCATGTCACCAAAATAGTTCACCAAAGGATCTGAAATACGTGTCTGGAGTGCTTCTCAAAAAATTAGGGCAAACGTTCTGTTTAGAAATATTGAGCTAAAATAGCTCAAATTTGAACACAACATAGTGAACACTGTTTTTGCTATAGAGTGCAGAACAGAACCCCTGACAGATCGAATTTAGTTCCCTAGTGCAATGAGGAGTTTGATCTGCAGCACTAAGTTCTAAGCAATCTTATGCACAAAATATTCTCACATTACTCAGATTCACTGCTCGTTCCTCGAACCTTGCCTCCCCCCACAATGCAATCTTTGATACAGATGCTGTTCTTTGGATAAGACACAGAGCTACAGGTTTTAACAAATATCAGTATATCAACTTCTGTAAAGGTCTTGCACAGCATTAGAACATATCAATCTATAGCGTGCACAAATTACATTTCTTAACTGGCCTACTTGATCTGACAGACTCACGATGGCAGCATAGCTGTATGAAAATCTCAGTCATGGCCATCTCTTTTGGGGTACACCCCTTCCCCCTTGTCTAGGAGTGTGCTAAATAGCATATTCTTGTCATGTACTAAAATCACTTTGGGCACACTATGTTTGCTTCATCATTTCTTGTGCCTTATAGCAGATAAGTATATAGTCTAAAGAATTCTTTGGTATGAACAGTAACAAAGAACATACTAGATTATCATTCACCCATGCACAGGAAACAAAGAATACCTATTGAGACTGAATACCAGGTATCTGGAAAATGAAGCACACCTAAGCAAAAGTGTATAGAACACCCCAGTGTCTTCATGGGTGGACTATAGACTGCAGTGCATATCATACTATACTGGAGAACTATTGAGTATCCTTGCAAAAGACAGTGACCATGATTCACAAGGTTGTTGAATTTGAACGTTGCCTGAACCCAACCTTCTTTTATATGAGAATGCCTGTCTTTATCTGTAAAACATTAGTTCCTAAGGGAAGTGTTGTGCGTTTTGTACCCTATGAACCATTTCAAATTACTGGGGATCAAGTTAACCTAGTTTCTACAAGTCTTCCTTTCATTCCCTAAATCCATTATGACTACAATGCAACGTGTGAGGAATTGGGTTGTTGGTTGATGAGCGTGGGAGTACTTCTCCAGCAACAGCCACAATCTTCATTGGGGCGACCACTAAAGTCACAAAATTAACCTGTGCTTAACCCTGTGGTTGGTTGGCACAAAATCAGACAGACTTCACTTAGAGGCAATGTGTAAAGTGTTTTTATGCAACACAGACATAGGGCCTGATTACAACTTTGGAGGAGGGTGTTAATCCATCGCAAATGTGACGGATATCCTGCCCACCGTATTACGAGTTCCATAGGATATAATGGACTCGTAATACGGCGTGTGGTATATCCGTCACATTTGGGACGGATTAACGCCCTCCTCCAAAGTTGTAATCAGGCCCATAGTAATAAAGTGAAAACACATCACAAGAAAAATGACACACTAGTTGAGAAAAATAGAGCCTAATTTAATTAATTATTTGACACCAAAAGGTCCAAACCATCCAGGCTGGGGAACCGGAGAAATGCACTTTTAAAGGTTTAGATACAAATAGTGCTTAAATGCACAAAGTGCCAATCAAGCTTATCTGGTCTCGCTTGACCGGGACAAAGTCACAAGTTCAGGACTACCACGATGGAGCCTGGGCCGGATACAGGGATGAGGTTAGGGCAGCTGAGAAATGTACTTTATGTCTTTGATCTGGGATGGTGTGCTGCACAGCGGCAGCTCCGAGGGGCAATATGGAATCCTGAAATTAGTTGCATTGCACTACATTGGTTCTGATGAGGAGCAGCAAGGGCTGCGATGTGAGGTCTATGGCTAGTGGAGTCATGCTATGTTGGTTCCACTGAGGAGCTGCCAGGGCTGTGTTGTATTGAGTCACGTGCCTTGTTTCTGATGGGGACCTCAGTTGGACTGGTAGAAAACCTTTATCCCCACTTCCAAGGGTCCATGACAGGGGAGGCATTTCAACTCACAGAAGGCAGAGTCCAGATGTAGGTTAAAAATGGTTGCACCCTTCTCTGAGGCTCTGATCAAGAGGCCAGTTACTAGCCTATGGAGTTACTATGGAGGTTCTGGAATCAAGGTGCATGTCCAGTCCTTCTTCATCATGTAGAAGGGCAGCAGAGCAGCAGAATAGCTGGGCAGTCGTTCTTGCAGCATAGCAGCAGGGCATCAGAGCAGTCCTTCTTTTGAGCCTCCCACAGGTCTAGAAATGAGCCGAAAAGTGCATAGATGGTCTCCTTTTTAGGGTCGAGCACAAAGCGCTCTGTCCCTGGTGTAATCTCTCTGTGGGCTTTTAACCACACCCTTGTCAAGCCCATCAGTTTGGTTGGTTTGTGGGCTTGCCTTTTAAAATTAGCTTGATTTAATTAGCGAAATGCATGCATAGGTAATGCCTTTACCGATGTTTAGCCCACTGGCCAATTACTAAAAACATACGAAGCTCCATGTTTCCATATGGTTTCTGCCTTACTTTGTCTCTTTATTTCGTAGGCATCGTGGTCTCACTGGGCAGTATTAGAGCGCTTTGCATGGCATCGAACCTGTTACATGGATATTTGCACTTTTGCCGTTACATCGATCATTGCACTTTTGCTGGTCAAATGGATAATTGCACTTTTGCCCATACTTTTCACTGCAAGCGAACTTCTGTTTCCTTTTTTGTATTTGCTTTGCGCTTATGGCGGCTGTCGGCTCGCTTATGTGAAACCCTTTTCCTTTTCAGTTTATGTGGCAAGAAAAGTCCGGTTAGGAGTTTGCAACGATAATAGCTTTTACTTGAGTAAATGCGAGGCCCACTGCAGTGCAAATGCTTATTATCTCTTGTGCCTTCTTTGAAATGGGAGACACCTCTGGAGGCTTTCCTCACACAGAAGTCTCTGGAATTTCCTGTCTCCTTGCCCTGGCTCCAGTCTGGCTACAAGCACAAAGGGGGTGATTCTGACCCCGGCGGTCTTAGACCGCCGGGGCCAGGGTCGGCGGGAGCACCGCCGACAGGCCGGCGTTGCCCCGCAGGGCATTCTGACCGCGGCGGTAAAGCCGCGGTCAGACCGGCAACACTGGCGGGCTCCCGCCAGTGTACCGCTGCCCTGTTGAATCCTCCAAGGCGGCACAGCTAGCTGCGCCGCCGAGGGGATTCCGACCCCCCCTACCGCCATCCAGTTCCCGGCGGTCCGCCCGCCGGGAACCGGATGGCGGTAGGGGGGGTCGCGGGGCCCCTGGGGGCCCCTGCAGTGCCCATGCCACTGGCATGGGCACTGCAGGGGCCCCCGTAAGAGGGCCCCTACAAGTATTTCACTGTCTGCTTGGCAGACAGTGAAATACGCGACGGGTGCAAATGCACCCGTCGCACCTTCCCACTCCGCCGGCTCGATTACGAGCCGGCATCCTCGTGGGAAGGTCGTTTTCCCCTGGGCTGGCGGGCGGCCTTTTGGCGGCCGCCCGCCAGCCCAGGGGAAAACTTGAAATACCCGCCGCGGTCTTTTGACCGCGGCGCGGTATTTTGGAGGGCGGAATTCTGGCGGGCGGCCTCCGCCGCCCGCCAGAATCAGAATCACCCCCAAAATGCTAGTTGAAGTTCTTTGTGTGTTAGCAGGACCCAGCCTATTGATGTGAAGTTAGGACTGTGCACAGCTCCACCCCACCAATCCTGCATGTGATGGCCCATTCAGGCACAGGTTGTCCCTATATTGTGTGGCAGTGAGAAATTGGGCTGTTGGTTGACTTGAGTGTGAGCCCTGGTCAAGCAATAGCCAAAATTCTTTGCAGGGTGAAACACAATTCACTAAATTAACATGTGCTTAACCCTGAGAAGCTTGGCACACAAAGCAGTCAGTCAGAAATACAGTGAAAACACAACACAAAAAAAACAATTTAGAAACATAGAGTACATTTTAATGAATTATTTGACACCAAAATGATCAAAATCCAAGTAGTAGAAACAGGCTAATTAATTTTTAAATTTTAAGGTTCAAAATAGTAACTCCTCAGTTTTAGAAAATGGCCACCTGGGTGCCATTAGCACCACGAGCAAGGGCCCTGGAGTGGATGGAGACATAATGGGGGTTCAGACCCACTCAGGCTGGGTCCAAGTGCAGGTTCAAGATGGTGAGAGTCTGTTAAATCGAATGGCTCTAAACAGGAGGCCAGCAAAACTAGCCCTTGGAATCACTTCTGAGGTCCTGGGTCATCCTCCTGGATCTCTCGGCCACGTTCGACATCGTCTGCCACCACACCCTACGCTCATGCCTCAGCAATGCTGGAATCCGCAACAGAGCCCTGGACTGGGTCACCTTCTTTCTCACTGGCAGAACCCAGAGAGTCCGCCTCCCCCATTCTGCTCAGAGGCCACCGAAATCATCTGTGGCGTACCCCAGGGTTCGTCCCTCAGCCCGAACCTCTATAACATCTACATGGCCCGCTTGTTAACATCGCCCGATCCCACAACCTCAACATAATCTCAGTCGCCGACGACACCCAGCTGATCCTCTCCCTCACCAAGGACTCCGCCAAGACCTACCTCCACGAAGGAATGAAGTCAATTGCCAAATGGATGAAGAGCAGCTGCCTCAAACTCAGTTCGGACAAGACGGAAGTCCTTATCTTCGGCTCCACCCCCTCCACATGGGATGATTCCTGGTGGCCTGCCACTCTTGGAACCGCTCCGACTCCCACCAATCACGCACGCGACCTAGGATTCATCTTGGATCCCTCACTATCCATGACCCAGCAAGTCAACACCAGCCCCTCCTCCTGCTTCAACACCCTCCGCATGCTCCGAAAAATCTACAAATGGATACCCATCGAAACCAGAAGAACAGTCACCCAAGCTCTCGTAAGCAGCAAATTGGACTACGGCAATGCCCTCTATGCAGGAACCATGGCCAAACTCCAGAAGAGGCTGCAACGCATCCAGAACACCTCTGCACACCTCATCCTGGACATCCCCCACCACTGCTACATCACAGACCACCTGAAAGACCTGCACTGGCTCCCAGTCAACAAGAGAATCACCTTCAAGCTCCTCACCCACGCTCACAAAGCACTGCACAACACCGGACCAGAATACCTCAACCAACGACTCTCCTTCTACACCCCGACCCAGCATCTCTGCTCTGCTGACCTCACCCTCGCAACCATCTCACGCATCTGCAGAACTACAACCGGCAGTAGATCATTTTCACACCTTGCCGCCAAAACGTGGAACACTCTTCCTCCCACCTGCGCCAGACCTAGGACCTCTTTACCTTCAGGAAACTTCTCAAGACCTGGCTGTTCGAGCAGTAGCAGCACCTCCCCCCTCCTTCTCATCCCCTCCTCCTCCGCACCTTGAGACCCTCACGGGTGAGTAGTGCACTTTACAAATCCCCTGATTGATTGATTGATTGAAGGTGAAGATGCTGGGCCCTATAGAAGGCTGGCCTCTGAAGGTTCAAGGAGTCTCAAGGCAGTAAAGCAGTCCTTCCAGGTACAGCAGCAGTCTGGTAGAGTGCACAGAAGGTCACAGAAGCAGGCAGTCCACTGAGAGTCCTTCCTCACGTCCGATAGTGAACTGAAGAGTGGGTCTGGGATCCCTATTTTTCTATCCTAGTGCCCTCCTCCTAGAAGTTGGGAGAAGTTACCAGAAGGGTTATTTGAAGTTCCAGGAGATTCCAGTCTCCCCCACCATGTCTTCTAGCTGTTTTCTGAAAATGTCATTTTCAAACTTGTAATGATAAATCTGACTTTACCATAAAGAGGGTTTATCATTACAAGTTCACCAGTACCAAACATTACATATCTACCACCTCAGGTTTAGGAATAACAGTGTTTTAAATATAATAAGGAATCCTCAATGTTATCCTATGGGAGGTGTTGGCCTCACAGTCATTAAAAAAAAATTGGGAGTGTGTCAATACTTGGACATGTAAAACTAAAAAGTACATGTCCTACCTTTAAATTAAAAAAGCACCCTGACCTATGGGCAATCTGGGACCTACCTTGTGGCTGACTTATATTTAATAAAAGGTGAGTTTAATGCTTGGGAAGGGGTTTTCAAATGTCAATTTGACGTTGTAGTGAGACACCAGTGGCAGGCCTAAGACAAGTTTTAAGGTGCTAACTAAGAGGGTGGCAAAATATGTGTCACAGGCCCACTGGTAGCATTTAATTTACAGGCCCTTGGTATGTGATATGCCACTCTACAAGAGAGAGAGTCATTTCCAACAGTGGCTTGGACAAATATACAAAGACCAGCTGCTACTCATGCATTGTCATATGACACAGGAACAGTCTGCAGGTGTCAAATAGCTAGGGCAGGAAAATGCCAAACTTCTAAAAGTGGCGATTTCAGAATTATGACTCAAAATCGGACTTTACCATTAAAGAGGATTTTAAATTACTATTCCTCAGACACCAAACATGGCTTTCCTCCTGCTCCCAATCAAACGTTAGCACTTAAATGTAGTAAGATAACCAATGTTATCCAATGGGAGAGGTTGGCCTCACAGTAGTGAAAAACTATTCTGTGAGTCTTTCGCCACCAGGGCATGTAAAAGCTAAAAGTACACCTCCAACTTTTAAATTGAAATGCACCCTGCCTTATTGGCTATGTAGTGCCTAATATAGTGGTGACCTATATGTAAAAAAACAGGAGATTTTAAACTTGGCAAGGGGGTTATATGGCCAATTTGAATTGGTAGTATAAACTGCTGGCAGGCTGCAGAGGCTGGTCTGAGACTACTTAAGTGTGTGGCACAAGACGTGCTGCAGGCACTCTAGTAGCATTTCATTTACAGGCCCTGAGTATATACCTCTTTGCTAGGTAAAGAGTCTCGTTATATGGTATACCTCTTTATTAGGGACCTATAAGTCCATTAAATATGCCAATGAGGTTTAACCAACTTTTACCAAGTTTTAGGAAGTGAGCACAGGCACTTAAACACTATTTATAGTGGCAAAGTGCACAGAGTCCTAAAGTCAACAACATTAATTTCAGGAACAGGAGGTAAGTAAGAAAAACGTTTGGAAGAAGACCATGCTAAGGACTGTCAGGTCTAGCAAAGTGTCCAATAAATAATTTTAAGATGGCTACCATAGGTAAGCATGCATGCACACACATCACAGGCATCTTGGAATGTGTTTGTTATACTTAAAAAAAAACATTCCACGATGAATACAGAGGTGAGCATGCAGTTTCTCGAATAAGCACACGTCAACAGCCATCTTCGGATGTGTTTTTTAAAAGTAAAACAAAACTATTTCAAAGATAGCCTCCATTATGTGTGCATGCATTCAGATGCTCCTGCGGTCACTTTGAAATTATTTTTGTCATACTTTGGCTAAACATTTCAATGTAACCATCTGTTGTCTGCCTGTAAGTATATGAATGACAGTCATGTTGGAATGGGTTTGGCCATAACATATAGAAAAATAAACAATCATTTACAATACTAGTAGCACTGCACCAGAGAAGCCTGCTAACCTTGCTAATGATTATTTTGAGAAGCGACCTCATCTCTTCTTTTTACCCCATGTAGATTATTTTCCAGCACACATCTCTTTTCACTTCTTGCTGCAGATAATTGAAGCTACTGAAGTTCTTGTTCTGAGATAGTCACATGAAGTGGGTAAATAGGGCAAGATATTTCATACTTAATTTGTGCCAGTGTTGCAGGTGATGGGCACTGGCACTCGGCAACCTTGGCATTTGGTAGCACCAGTGGTAGGCATCTAAGAAAATCCTTCAGGCCCTGCACTTATTCTTTTTTCACAAAATAGGTACTGGTTAAGCTTAGCAGGCACTGGTTGAAGAAAACCATTGTATTAGATTAACTAGGGTGCAGTAGCAGATTGTGTAGAAACTAGTGACTGTGTTCATCTGAACTTTTTGATATATTTTGACTGGCACTGCTACCATGTGCCAAAATATGTATTTTGCCTTTCTATGGTCATGAATTAGAAGCTTCAAAGCATTCAAGTACAATACTCACCATTTCATCTCTGCAAGTTCACATTGTCTGCTGGTGCTATCAGATTACTATCAGATGCAAAAGTTATGTTTTTTCCATAGCCACTCTGCCATTGTCTCTCTTTTCTGCTGGGGCCGATATCTGAAGTAGGTAATCAGCCAACACCACTTTCTGATATTCTCTCGGGATGTCAGCTCACTCATGTGGTCATTGCTATGTTGTGGGAGAAACCACCAGCCGAGGGGAAACCCTCTGATTCTGTCTGGTGTTCTCCCCTATGTATCGTGGTCAGCAATGGTACAACCCTGACGTAAGGGCAGAAATAAAAAGGGCCGAAGGCTTGGCGCCAAAGGGCAGTCACCCCACATCGTAGCCCTGTCTCATTCATATCAACTCATTGACATCTAGCCCTGGTCACAGAATAAAACATAAAAAACTGGCGACGAGGGTCAGAAGTGACCCGCAAGCTCCTGCCAGCTCCCTCAAAACAACATAAACACTCGCCTGCACTCACCCTCGGAGAGCCAAGTCGTGTTGTTGGGGCAGATCTGGAAGTGGTGTCAAAGGAAAGTTGGAAGAGCCAACGGTGCCCTGCCCGCTTCATGATGCTGGGACACGATTGCAGCTTGTCCGGAGG
This sequence comes from Pleurodeles waltl, assembly GCF_031143425.1. NCBI lineage: Eukaryota > Metazoa > Chordata > Amphibia > Caudata > Salamandridae > Pleurodeles > Pleurodeles waltl. The sequence continues at coordinate 649,607,358 of NC_090447.1, forward strand.
TACGGGGGAGGGTGCAGCAGAGTTACATGGCTTCAGGTCATCACTACCCAGCCCCTGGCGGCCTAAGCACGCATCGCTGCCAGTGCACTGGAAGGCCGGCTGATGTCTCGGGGGAGGCCCCGCCCACCACATTAATCACGGTGCCACGGCAAAGTAGACTGCTACTCAGGGCCCAGCCCCAGCATTTAGGAGGCCCTGCAGCACAACCGGCTGGGTGAGTGCCCCACATTCTATGGGGGTTACAGAGGAAAACAAAACAAAAAAATAAAAAGACAAAGGGGGTCATTACAACCCTGGCGGCCTGCGGTATGTTGGCGGTAACACTGCCAACAGGCTGGCGGTGTTCCGCCAGCAATTATGACCGTGGCGGAATTGCCACGGCCATACCGCCGGCCCCTCCACTTTCCCGCCAGGATTCCGCCTGGCGGTCATAATCCCCAGGGCAGCGGTGCCAGCGCCGCTGCCCTGGGGATTATGAGTCCCTGACCGCCGGCCTGTCCATGATGGTACACACCGCCATGGAAAGTCCAGCGGTAAGGGCACTTGGGGTGCCCCTGCACTGCCCAAGCACTTGGCATGGGCAGTACAGGGGCCCCCAGGCATAGCCCCGTCGCGCATTTCACTGCCCGAATTTCGGGCAGTGAAATACGCGACAGGTGCTTCTGCACCCGCTGCACATCAGCATTGCCGCCGGATCTATTACGAGCCGGCTGCAATGTTGATGTGACATTTCCGCTGGCCCAGTGGAAATGTCATAATAGGGAGACAGAAATACCGCCGGCAATGGCGGTATTCTGTCTCCCGCGGCCTCGGCGGTCTTTTGAAAAGACCGCCGATGTCGAATGACCCCCATAGACAGGGACCACCTTGCACAGATAAGACAGACTCATCTGCGGCTTGAATCACAAGTGTCAGAGTCTACAGGCTCCAGTGCAAATCAGAAACTGGGCTAATGCCATGGTGCTAGATAAGATACTGGAAAGTACAGGAACTTCAGAGTTTTGAAAAGCGGACAATAATACCATCCCACGGCCACACAGAGACTGACACATGGCCTATATACCAGAGATTTGAGCCACGTATCACACACACACATGAAAATCAACTAACATCCAGGGGGCATGGCAGTCACACCAGCACGCATTCCCTGATGCCAGCCATATCTACCACTCAGACAGAATGTCTGCCATACCTGCACTGGAGCCTTTCATGATGGACGGACCCCAATCTGCACAAGCAGCCTGGTGGAAAGAATAGGTCAACTGGCTGGAGACATACTTTGCAGCTGAGGCCCTAGACAATGATCGCCGTTGCCCTATAGTACTCCACCTGGTTGGGTCGCAATCCACAAAATCAGCAAATCAATAGTGGAGGAGGGCCCACCATTCACATATCAGACCATGAAGAGAGCCCTCACTCTCCATTTTGACCCTCGGGCAAATCCAGACTACGAAAGATTCCTTCTTCGGCAAGCCAGGCAACTCCCCAAAGATTTGGTTGACACGTTCTATGCCCGACTCAGAGAATTAGCAAGCACGTGCACGTTGCACGACATCGAGGATGAAGTGAGAGCGCAGTTCATCCAAGGCTGCTCATCGGTGAAACTGAGAGAGAGCATATTGCAAGTCCCAGGGATGCCAATGGCAGACATGCTCATAATGGAACGGTCAAAGGAGCTATCCAGAGTTTGGGAGGCCCACATGGAGGCCGCTTTGCAGTGACAAGTGAAGGTGGAACCGGTGAATGCTGCGAATCCAGCGCCCTCGGAAAAGAAGAAATCACGACCAAAACCAAACATGGAAGACAGAGGATGCTACATGTGTAGAGGGTCGTGTCCACACCAAGGGTCGTGTCCAGCACACAGAAAGCAATGCACAAACTGCAACCAGCTGAACCATTTTGCCAAGGTTTGTCGCTCCGCGACAGCAAGGAAGTCAAGTAAAGCAAGGTAGGCTCAGGCTGCACAAACGTTTGCACCCCTTGAAAGTGATGGAGACATGGATGATGATGATGACACAGAAGGCGTCATCCACATAATTCACACAATGTAACCGGGGGAGAGCCCCAGGAAAATAATTCCCAAAGTTCCACATCCTGGTGGCCAGCCTGTGGTGACCCTGTTTGACACAGGGGAGTCCATCAACATTAAGGCCCAGTTTGTCCTAAAAACCCTGTAGATCTGTTCTACTCTCCAACCCACGACCAATCAGGTATTCGCTTTTGGGTCTCCCACACCACTTCACATGGCTGGAGTCTTCGTCGCTGACATTACTCATGAGAATCAGTAAATCCATGCCGAAATCTATATCACGAAAACTGGTTCAGCATGCTGGCGGTCTGCAGAATGGCGGAAACCCTGAACCTGGTGTCCTTTGTATTTAGTGTTCACCAGGAGAGTATAGAAGGGCTGATGACTGAGTACTCCTCGTTATTCCAAGGCATTCGAAGCCTTAAAGGGAGGCAAATACACCTTCACATTGACAGATCTATCCAACCTGTTGCCCTGAAGCATTGCAGGGTTGCATTCCATCTGTGTCCCAAGGGGGAGAAAGAACTGCGGAAACTGGAACTTGCGGGCATCATTGAAAGGGTGGAAGGACCAACCCCATGGGTTTCCCCAATTGTCATCACCCGCAAACCTAAACAGCCAGGGGACATGAGAATATGTGTGGACATGAGATTACCTAACCAGGCCATATGCAGGGAACAACACTTATCGCCTACTGTGGATGACATCACAGCAGAATTGAGTGGATCCCGGTGGTTCTCAAAAATGGACCTGCGAGCTGGCTATCACCAACTTCTGCTAGACCTTGAATCAAAAGCCATCACTCCGTTCTCCACCCATATTGGCCTCTGATGGTACAAACGCCTCAGCTTTGGACTGTCCAGCAAGGCAGAGGTATTTCAGGATACCATTAAGGGAGTGCCTACTGGGCTGGAGGGAGTTATAAATATCAGTGATGACATTTTAGTGCATACCCCCACCATCGAAGAACATCTGAAACGACTTTGGGCCACTTTCAAGTGGCTGCACAGTCACGGGCTCACCTTCCATCATGAGAAATGTGCGATCCTGCAGAAAAGCCTCGCTTTCTCTGGATACCACTTCTCTGACCAAGGAGTGAGGCCGGACACGTAAAAGGTTCAAGACATTCAGTCAGCCCCCACACCCACCTCAGTCACAGGAATTCACAGCTTTCTAGGTATGATGACATACTGTGGGAGGTTCCTACCAGATTTAGGCCCATATTTATAAGTTTTGACGCAAAACTGCGCCAACGCAGTTTTGCGTCAAAAATATTACCGCCGGCTAACGCCATTTCTGTGAGCCGTGCGGGAGTCAAATTTATACTCTGACGCACGGCGCCGCAAACCACAGGTGTGAGTCATTTTCTTTGACGCACACCATAGCGTCACGTCGTAAAGGAAAATGACGTTAACGCAGCAGAAATGACTGTGAGCCGATTTACTACACCGCAAACCGGATATGCAGCGTTATTTGACGCAATAGCGTCAAAACTCGCCGCAAACACAGCCATTTCAGCAGAGGAGAGCCAAAATGGATCCCAGATGCCTGTACAGACCACAAGAAGATGACAACAGACCAGGAACCAGCCAGGAGGACCCACACAAGACCCACGACAGGGAGAATAAGAAAAGAATGTGTCACTTCAGTGCAGAGGAGCAGGAAATTCTGGTGAAAGAGGTGACGGAACACCAGCACCAACTGTTTGTCACCTCAGAGTTGCCAACCAGTAGGAGTGAGGCAATATGGCAACAAATTGTTGACAAGATTAACAGTGTGGCAGAATGTACGAGGCTGGCCTGGCATGTAGTGGGTACGAGAGGTACTTACACCTTGTGCCAGGTCCAGTTATCCCTTATTAGTGTAGAAGAGCTGTTTCTAGCAGCTTAAACTGATAGAAGGTAGCTATGGCAAAGCAGCTTAGGCTGAACTAGGAGACATGCAAAGCTCCTACTATACCACTTATATCATATGCACAATATCATAAGAAAACACAATACACAGAGTTACTAAAAATAAAGGTACTTTATTTTTATGACAATATGCCACAAGTATCTCAGTGAGTACCCTCAGTAAGAAGGTACGTACTATACACAAGTTATATGTACACAAACCAAAATTAGGTAAGTAAGAGCAAGAAAAGTAATGCAAACAGTGTAGAATTACAATAGGTTGCAATAGGAGCACATAGGCATAGGGGCAACACAAACCGTATACTCCAAAAGTGGAATGCGAATCACAAATGGACCCCAGACCTATGTGAGCTTGTAGAGGGTCGCTGGGACTGTAAGAAAACAGTGAGCGTTAGAAAAATACCCCACCCCAAGACCCTGAAAAGTAGGAGTAAAGTACATCTACTACCCCCAGAGAGCACAGAAGTCATGATAGGGGGATTCTGCAGGAAGAACAAACACCAGCATTGCACTGACAACAGATTTCCGGACCTGAGTACCTGTAAGACAAGGTGACCAAGTCCAATAGTGGCAACAGTGTCCAGGGGGGGCAGGAGCCCAGGAAACCCCAGTTGAAGGTGCAAGGAAGCTGCCACCAGTTGGAAGAAGCTTGGAGTTCTGCAAGAAAGAAGAGGACTAGGAACTTCTCCTTTGGAAGACAGATGTCCTACATTGCGATGAAGCTTGCAGAGGTGTTCCCATGCAGAAAGACTGCAAACAAGCCTTGCTAGTTGCAATGGTTGCAGTAGAGGTTTTTGGGTGCTGCTGAGGACCAGGAAGGACCAGGATGTCGCCTTTTGGAGGAGGAGACAGAGGGGGCACTCAGCAACTCAGAGAGCCCTCACAGAAGCAGGCAGCACCCGCAGAAGTACCCCAACAGGCAGTTAGAAGAAGAGTGAACCGGAGTCCACGCGAAGTTACAAAGGGGGGTCCCACGACGTCAGAGGACAACACAGAAGGTTGTGCACTGCCGGACGGAGTGCTGGGGACCCAGGCTTGGCTGTTTCCAAAGGAAATCCTGGAAGAGTGCACAGAAGCTGGAGCAGCTGCAAATCACGTGGTACACAGCTTTGCAGTCTAGCGTGGGGAGGCAAGGACTTACCTCCACCAAACTTGGACTGAAGAGTCACTGGACTGTGGGAGTCACTTGGACGGAGTTGCTTTGTTCCAGGGATCACGCTCGTCAGGATGAGAGGGGACCCAGAGGACTAGTGATGCAGTCTTTTGGTGCCTGCCTTAGCAGGCGGAAGATTCCGTTGACTCACGGAGATTTCTTCAGAGCTTCTGGTGCAGGGTGAAGGCAGGCTACCCCCAGAGCATGCACCACCTGGAAACAGTTGGGAAAGCCAGCAGGATTAGGCAATACAATGTTGCTGGTAGTCGTCTTGCTACTTTGTTGCGGTTTTGCAGGCGTCCTGGAGCAGTCAGCGGCCGATCCTTTGGTAGAAGGTGAAGGGGGAGATGCAGAGGAACTCTGGTGAGCTTTTGCATTTGTTATCTGAAGAATTCCCCAAAGCAGAGACCCTAAATAGCCAGAAAAGGAGGTTTGGCTACCAAGTTAGGAGGATTGGCTACCAAGAGAGGTAAGAGCCTATCAGAAGGAGCCTCTGACGTCACCTGCAGGCACTGGCCACTCAGAGAAGTCCAGTGTGCCCCCAACACCTCTGTTTCCAAGATGGCAGAGGTCTGGGACACACTGGAGGAGCTCTGGGCACCTCCCCTGGGAGGTACTGGTCACGGGAGTGGTCACTCACCTATCCTTTGTCCAGTTTCACGCCAGAGCAGGGCTGGGGGATCCCTGAACCGGTGTAGACTTGCTTATGCAGAGCTGGGCACCATCTGTGCCCATCAAAGCATTTCCAGAGGCTGGGGGAGGCTACTCCTCCCCAGCCCTTCACACCTATTTCCGAAGGGAGAGGGTGTAACACCCTCTCTTGGAGGAAATCCTTTGTTCTGCCTTCCTGGGCCAGGGCTGCCTGGACCCCAGGAGGGCAGAAACCAGTCTGAGGGGTTGGCAGCAGCTGCAGTGGAAACCCCGGAAAGGCAGTTTGGCAGTACCCGGGTTCGGTGCTAGAGACCCAGGGGATTATGGAATTGTCCCCCCAATACCAGAATGGTACAGGGTGACAATTCCATGATCTTAGACATGTTACATGGCCATGTTCGGAGTTACCATTGGGACGCTATACTTAGGTAGTGACCTATTTATAGTGCACACGTGTAACGGTGTCCCCGCACTCACAAAGTCTGGGGAATTTGCCCTGAACGATGTGGGGGCACCTTGGCTAGTGCCAGGGTGCCCACACACTAAGTAACTTTGCACCCAACCTTCACCAGGTGAAGGTTAGACATATAGGTGACTTATAAGTTACTTATGTGCAGTGGTAAATGGCTGTGAAATAACATGGACGTTATTTCACTCAGGCTGCAGTGGCAGGCCTGTGTAAGAATTGTCAGAGCTCCCTATGGGTGGCAAAAGAATGCTGCAGCCCATAGGGATCTCCCGGAACCCCAATACCCTGGGTACATCAGTACCATATACAAGGGAATTATATGGGTGTACCAGTATGCCAATGTGAATTGGTAAATTTAGTCACTAGCCTGTTAGTGACAAATTTGGAAAGCAGAGAGAGCATAACCACTGAGGTTCTTGTTAGCAGAGCCTCAGTGAGACAGTTAGGCATCACACAGGGAACACATACAGGGCACATACTTATGAGCACTGGGGCCCTGACTGACAGGGTCCCAGTGACATATAGACTAAAACAACATACATACAGTGAAATATGGGGATAACATGCCAGGCAAGATGGTACTTTCCTACACAACCCACCCCCCCCCCAAACGAAGGACAATAAGACTAGCCATAACCTGATGAGTCTTCATTGTCTAAGTGGAAATATCTGGAGAGTCCATCTGCATTGGAGTGGGCACTCCCAGGTCTATGTTCCACTGTATAGTCCATTCCTTGTAGAGATATGGACCACCTCAACAATTTAGTGTTTTCACCTTTCATTTGTTTTAGCCAAAGTAGAGGTTTGTGGTCTGTCTGAACAATAAAGTGAGTGCCAAACAGGTATGGCCTCAACTTTTTCAGTACCCAGACCACAGCAAAGGCCTCCCTCTCTATGGCAGACCAACACTTTTCTCTAGGGGTCAACCTTCTGCTGATAAAAGCAACTGGTTGATCCTGGCCCTCAGAATTCAGTTGTGATAAGACTGCCCCTACCCCTAATTCAGATGCATCAGTTTGAACAATTAATTTCTTGGAGTAACATGGGCTTTTTAGGACAGGTGCAGAGCACGTGGCCTGTTTGGGCTCCTCGAAAGCTTTCTGACAGCTAGCTGTTCATAATACATTTTTAGGCATTTGCTTACTTATGAGATCATTAAGAGGGGCTGCTATGGAGCCATAGTTTTTAATGAATCTCCTGTAATACCCTGTGAGGCCTAAGAAGGCTCTCACCTGGGTCTGAGTTGTAGGGGGAACCCAATCCATGATTGTCTGGATTTTCCCCTGAAGTGTTGCAATCTGTTCTCCACCTACCAGGTGTCCCAGATAAACCACCTTACCCTGCCCTATCTGGCACTTTGAGGCATTGATAGTGAGGCCTGCCTTTTGCAGGGCCTCCAAAACTTTCCAAAGGTGGACCAGGTGCTCGTCTCAGGTGGAGCTAAAGACAACAATATCATCTAGATATGCTGCACTAAAAGCCTCCAAAACTGCAGGACTGTGTTCACCAACCTCTGAAAAGTGGCAGGTGCATTTCTCAAACCAAAGGGCATTACTGTAAATTGGTAGTGCCCTCCTATAGTTGAAAATGCAATTTTGGGTTTAGCATCTTCTGCCAATTTGGTCTGTCAATACCCAGCAGTCAAATCAAAGGTGCTAAGATTCTTGGCAGATGCCCGTGTATCAATGAACTCATCTGCCTTGGGTACAGGGTGAGCATCAGTTTTTGTTAGCTGATTGAGACCTCTGTAGTCTACACAAAACCTCATCTCCCTCTTTCCATCTTTGGTGTGAGGTTTTGGTACAAGCACCACTGGGCTAGCCCATGGGCTTTCAGAAGGCTCAATCACTCCTAGATCCAACATCTTCTGTACCTCTTGTTTTATGCAGTCCCTGACATGGTCAGGCTTCCTATAAATCTTACTCTTGACAGGCAGGCTGTCACCAGTATCAATTGTGTGTTCACACCAGGATGTTGTACCTGGCACAATTGAAAAGATATCAGAAAACTGTCCTAGGAGATTTATGCAGTTGTCTTTCTGTTCTGCAGTCAGAAAATCTGCCAAAACTACTTCCTCCACTAAAGCATCAGTTTCAGTGGTGGAAAAGAGATCAGGGAGAGGGTCACTCTCTTCTTCCTGTCCCTCATCTGTTGCCATGAGCAGGGTGAGATCAGCCCTGTCATAGTAGGGTTTTAGGCGGTTGGCATTAATCACCCTAAGGGGATTCCTGGCAGTGCCCAGGTCTACCAAATAGGTAACCTCACCCTTTTTCTCAACAATTAGATGGGGTCCACTCCATTTGTCCTGGAGTGCTCTTGGGGCCACAGGCCCCAATACCGACACCTTCTGTCCTGGTTGGTACTGGATCAGGGCAGCCTTCTGGTCATGCCATTCCTTTTGCAGCTCCTGGCTGGCCTGAAGGTTTTTACTGGCCTTTTTCATGTACTCAGTCATTCTGGATCTTAGGCCAAGTACATAGTCCACTATGTCCTGTTTGGGAGCTTTTAAAGGTTGTTCCCAACCCTCCTTCACAAGGGTGAGTGGACCTCTTACAGGGTGTCCAAAGAGGAGTTCAAAGGGGCTGAAGCCCACTCCTTTCTGGGGTACCTCCCTGTAAGCAAAAAGAGGGCAAGGTAACAGGACATCCCATCTCCTCCTGAGTTTTTTCAGGGAGTCCCATTATCATACTTTTGAGAGTTTTATTAATCCTCTCAACCAGTCCATTAGTCTTTGTATGGTAAGGAGTGGTGAACTTGTATGTAACACAGCACTCCTTCCACATTGCTTTCAAGTATGCAGACATGAAGTTGCTACCCCTGTCTGATACAACCTCTTTAGGGAAACCCACCCTGGAAAAGATTCACAGGAGGGGCTTTGCCACTGCAGGAGCTGTAGTGATCCTTAGAGGAATTGCTTCAGGATATCTTGTGGCATGTTCCACAACCACCAAGATAAACCTATTGCCTGAAGCAGTAGGAGGGTCAAGGGGGCCAACTCTGTCAACCCCTACCCTTTCAAAGGGCACCCCAACCACAGGTAGTGAAATAAGGGGAGCCTTTGGAGTGCCACCAGTCTTGCCACTGGCTTGGCAGGTCACACATGACTTGCAAAAATCTTTAGTGTTCTCTGACATCCTAGGCCAGTGAAACAGGGGGACAAGTCTCTCCCATGTTTTGATCTGGCCCAAATGCCCAGCCAAAGGAATGTCATGTGCAAGAGTTAGGAGGAACTCTCTGTACTGCAGGGGAATGACCAATCTCCTGGCTGCTTCAGGTTTTGGGTCCCTTGCCTCTGTGTACAACCGGTTGTCCTCCCAGTAATCTCTATGTGAGTCACTGACATCCCCATTTTGCTGCTTGACAGCTTGCTGTCTGAGACCCTCTAATGTGGGACAGGTTTGCTGTGCCACACTCAGCTCTTCCCTGGCAGGCCCCCCTCCAACCAAACGCTCAGCAGTGTCTGCTGCCAGCTCATCTGGTGAAGGTTCTGCACAGGGAGGAAATTCTTCTTCCTCAGAAGGAGAATCATCTGTAGAGGGAGGGATAGTGGGTAGGGATTTACCCTTGCTACCCCTAGCTTTAGGGAGCACTTGGTCCATTCTTCCAGGATCAAGATTACCCTGTCCTTTTTGCTTTTTGGCCTGAGCCCTGGTTAAAGCAAAAATATGCACAGGAATGCCCAGCATTGCTGCATGAACCTCCAACTCCACTTCTGCCAAAGCTGATGTCTCTAAATCGTTCCCTAGTAGACAGTCTACAGGTAAATCTGAGGCAACCACAACTTTCTTTGGACCAGTAACACCCCCCAGTTGAGTTTCACAACAGCCATGGGGTGGCTAAGAGTGTTGTTATGAGTGTCTGTCACTTGGTACTGCTGATCAAGTAGGTGTTGTTCAGGGTGGACCAGTTTCTCTATGACCATAGTTACACTGGCACCTGTGTCCCTGTAGGCCTGAACCTCAACACCATTTATTAGGGGAAGTTGCTTGTACTTATCCATATTAAGGGGACAAGCAACTAAGGTGGCCAAATCAATGGCACCTTCAGAGACTAAAACAGCCTCTGTGGTCTCCCTAACAAGACCAACCCCAACTACATTGCCAATAGTGAGCCCAGCTACAACCTTGGATTGGCTATTTGTAGGTTTCCCACCACCACTGCTATTACTAGGGGCACTAGAATTAGCAGCAGGGGTTGTGGTAGTGGGAGGTTTGGTGTTTTTCTTTGGACAACTGGAATCATTTGCCCAATGGCCTTTGACTTTACACAAATAACACCAAGGCTTTTTAGGTTGATAATTGGAAGAGGATTTGGACCCACCACCCACACCAGAGGATTTTTGTGGGCCTGATGAAAACTCAGTATTTTTACCTTTGTCCCCACCCTTGTCAGAAGACTTACCATCCTTCTTCTTGCCATCCTTGTCACCCCCTGTATGGACCTTTTTTTCCACCCTTTTTCTGACCCACTTGTCTGCCTTCTTTCCCAATTCTTGGGGAGAGGTCAGATCTGAGTCCACTAGGTATTGGTGCAGCAAGTCAGACACACAGTTATTCAGAATATGCTCTCTCAGAATAAGATTATACAGGCTTTCATAGTCAGATACCTTACTGCCATGTAACCACCCTTCCAAGGCCTTCACTGAGAAGTCCACAAAGTCTGTCCAGTCTTGAGAGGACTCTTTTCTGGTGTCTCTGAACTTAATCCTGTATTGTTCAGGGGTTAAGCCAAATCCATCCAAGAGTGCATACTTCAATACAGTGAAATTGTTAGCTTCACTTTCTCTAACAACAAGGAGCCTATCCCTACCCTTTCCAGTGAAAGATAGCCACAAAATAGCAGTCCACTGTCTTTGAGGGACCACCTGTACCATACAGGCCCTCTCAAGTGCAGCAAACCACTTGTTGATGTCATCCCCCTCCTTGTAAGGGGGGACTATCTTGTGCAGATTCCTGGAATCATGCTCTCTAACAGGATTACTATCAGGAATATGGCTGCTGCCACCATGGGGTCCTAACCCCAACCTCTGTATTTCCTTCTCAATGTCTAGGGATTCCCTATCGAAGGCCAGCTGTTGCTGTTTAAGCTTCAGTCTGGTCTCTTCAACTCTCAACTTTTTGAGTTCCCTTTCTACTAAGTTATCCTCAGGGTGGGTGGGTTGGGAATGCTTTGACACAGAAGACAAGTTGGAAACTACAGAGGGGGATCTGTCCCTAACTGTCTTGACCCTGGTAACTTGGCCTCTAGGAATAAAGGATGCCCTACTGTGATGGGAACCTCCATTACTACCAACATTACTGGATGTCCTGCTAGGGGCAGACCCTGTTCAGAACCCTCCCCGCCTTCCTCAAGGTGTTCCTCTGAGTCAGACTGGGAAGCTTCTATTAACCTCTCATCTGATGGGCCTGCTTGGGACTCATCATTTACAATAAGCAGGTAGAACTGAAACTCATTTTGTAGGGCTCTTTCCTATAACTAAACCTCTATCTAAGCAGAGACTCCTTAGGCTCTTGTAATTCAAATTGTCATAAGTTGTATTGACAGTTTTAAGAGCTGAATCTACCATAGACATGATAGCAAAAGGTTTAGAGATAGTGAGAAGAAAGAAAAAGTTTCAGAACTTTTAGAAAGCACAGAGAAAAAACGTTTTCTAACTTTTAGAAAACTTTTAGAAGTTTTAAGAAACTTTTCAGAACTTTGTAAAAAGTTTTGGAGAAGAAAAGCAAAACGTTTTGGTTTAGTGTATATACACTGAACTGTTTTGTATATGATTCTCTTATGAAAAAGTACACAATGACAAAGTGGTAAGTAGTTACAAGTACTTATCCCACCACTGCACAACCAATGTAGGAGGCTGGCCTGGCTTGTAGTGGGTACCAGAGGTACTAACACCTTGTGCCAGGTCCAGTTATCCCTTATTAGTGTAGAAGAGGTGTTTCTAGCAGCTTAGACTGATAGAAGGTAGCTATGGGAAAGCAGCTTAGGCTGAACTAGGAGACATGCAAAGCTCCTACTATACCACTTATGTCATATGCACAATAACATAAGAAAACACAATACGGAGATTTACTAAAAATAAAGTTTCTTTATTTTTATGACAATATGCCACAAGTATCTCAGTGAGTACCCTCAGTAAGAAGGTAAGTACTATACACAAGTTATATGTACACAAACCAAAATTAGGTAAGTAAGAGCAAGAAAAGTAATGCAAACAGTGTAGAATTACAATAGGTTGCAATAGGAGCACATAGGTATAGGGGGCAACACAAACCATATACTCCAAAAGTGGAATGCGAATCACAAATGGACCCCAGACCTATGTGAGCTTGTAGAGGGTCGCTGGGACTGTAAGAAAACAGTGAGGGTTAGAAAAGTACCCCACCCCAAGAGCCTGAAAAGTAGGAGTAAAGTACACCTACTACCCCCAGAGAGCACAGAAGTCGTGATAGGGGGATTCTGCAGGAAGAACAAACACCAGCAGTGCACTGACAACGGATTTCCAGACCTGAGTACCTGTAAGACAAGGGGACCAAGTCCAATAGTCGCGACAGTGTCCAGGGGGGGCAGGAGCCCAGGAAACCCCAGCTGAATGTGCCAGGAAGCTGTCACCGGTTGGAAGAAGCTTGAAGTTCTGCAAGAAAGAAGAGGACTAGGAACTTCTTCTTTGGAAGACAGATGTCCCACATTGCGATGAAGCTTGCAGAGGTGTTCCCACACAGAAAGAGCGCAAACAAGCCTTGCTAGCTGCAAGGGTCACAATAAAGGTTTTTGGGTGCTCTGAGGACCAGGAAGGACCAGGATGTCGCCTTTTGGAGGAGGAGACAGAGGGGGCGCTCAGCAACTCAGAGAGCCCTCACAGAAGCAGGCAGCACCTGAAGAAGTACCCCAACAGGATCTTAGAAGAAGAGTGAACCGGAGTTCACGCAAAGTTACAAAGGGGGGTCCCACGACGTCGGAGAAAAACTGAGAAGGTTGTGCACTGCAGGACGGAGTGCTGGGGACCCAGGATTGGCTGTGCATGAAGGAAATCCTGGAAGAGTGCACAGGAGCCGGAGCAGCTGCAAATCATGCGGTATGCAGTTTTGCAGTCTAGTGTGGGGAGGCAAGGACTTATCTCCACCAAACTTGGACTGAAGAGTCACTGGACTGTGGGAGTCACTTGGACAGAGTTTCTGTGTTCCAGGGACCACACTCGTCAGGATGAGAGGGGACCCAGAGGACCAGTGATGTAGTCTTTTGGTGCCTGCGTTAGCATGGGGAAGATTCCGTCGACCCACGGAGATTTCTTCAGAGCTTCTGGTGCAGGGTGAAGGCTGGCTACCCCCAGAGCATGCACCACCTGGAAACAGTCGAGAAAGCCGGCAGGATTAGGCGATACAATGTTGCTGGTAGTCGTCTTGCTACTTTGTTGTGGTTTTGCAGGCGTCCTGGAGCAGTCAGCGGTCAATCCTTTGGTAGAAGGTGAAGAGGGAGATGCAGAGGAACTCTGGTGAGCTCTTGCATTCGTTATCTGAAGAATTCCCCAAAGCAGAGACCCTAATTAGCCAGAAAAGGAGGTTTGGCTACCAATTTAGGATGATTGGCTACCAAGAGAGGTAAGAGCCTATCAGAAGGAGCCTCTGACGTCACCTGCTGGCACTGACCACTCAGAGCAGTCCAGTGTGCCCACAACACCTCTGTTTCCAAGATGGCAGAGGTCTGGGACACACCGGAGGAGCTCTGGGCACCTCCCCTGGGAGGTACTGGTCAAGGGAGTGGTCACTCCCCTTTCCTTTGTCCAGTTTCGCACCAGAGCAGGGCTGGGGGATCCCTGAACCGGTGTAGACTGGCTTATGCAGAGATGGGCACCATCTGTGCCCATCAAAGCATTTCCAGAGGCTGGGGGAGGCTACTCCTCCCCAGCCCTTCACACCTATTTACAAAGGGAGAGGGTGTACCACCCTCTCTCAGAGGAAATCCTTTGTTCTGCCTTCCTGGGCCAGGGCTGCCTGGACCCGAGGAGGATAGAAACCTGTCTGAGGGGTTGGCAGCAGCAGCAGCTGCAGTGGAAACCCCGGAAAGGCAGTTTGGCAGTACCCGGGTACCAGAATGGTATTGGGGTGACTATTCCATGATCTTAGACATGTTACATGGCCATGTTCGGAGTTACCATTGTGACGCTATACTTAGGTAGTGACCTATGTATAGTGCACACGTGTAGTGGTGTCCCCGCACTGACAAAGTCTGGGGAATTTGCCCTGAACGATGTGGGGACACCTTGGCTAGTGCCAGGGTGCCCACACACTAAGTAACTTTGCACCCAACCTTCACCAAGTGAAGGTTAGACATATAGGTGACTTATAAGTTACTTATGTGCAGTGGTAAATGGCTGTGAAATAACGTGGAGGTTATTTCACTCAGGCTGCAGTGACAGGCCTGTATAAGAATTGTCAGAGCTCCCTATGGGTGGCAAAAGAAATGCTGCAGCCCATAGGGAACTCCTGGAACCCCAATACCCTGGGTACCTTAGTACCATATACAAGGGAATTATATTGGTGTACCAGTATGCCAATGTAAATTGGTAAATTTAGTCACTAGCCTGTTAGTGACAAATTTGGAAAGCAGAGAGGGCATAACCATTGAGGTTCTGGTTAGCAGAGCCTCAGTGAGACAGTTAGGCATCACACAGGGAACCCATACTGGGCACATCATTATGAACACTGGGGCCCTGCCTGGCAGGGTCCCAGTGACACATAGACTAAAACAACATACATACAGTGAAATATGGGGGTAACATGCCAGGCAAGATGGTACGTTCCTACACAGAGGTACGCAGAACAGTCATCGAGTGCAAAAAAAGCTGGCATGACTGCACACACAGAACCAAGGAAAAGATGTCCAGGAACAGGAAGGCAGCACTGCAGACTAGAGGTGGGAGTCCAGCACCGCAGGAGGCCCTGGACCACATGGAGGAGATGGTTGCAGCCGTCATCCTTGAGGAGATCGTCACAGGGATTCAAGGACAGAATAGCGAAGACTACCAGGAGACAACGCACATGCAGTGTAAGTCGCATGGGGAATTAAAATGCACTAATGTTAACTGCAACCGGAGGGGGAATACCTACTACACAATGCATGTATGTCATCATATACATGGAGTGGCATGGGTAAAGGGGCACGGCACGGGGACATGGCCCGTTCTGAGAAAACCTGGGGCACACCATTACACAACACCAACAACCTTTCCATGGGGGTATGCTGCCATGCCAACGATGTTGCAAAGGTAAAGCCAGGCCAGGAGGGAAGGGCACAACGTCAACCTGACATCCCGTCACACGTCAGCCACTATACTCCCTACATTAACTAGGGCCCAATTAACAACCTCTAGCCATACCGACAACTGGAATGTAACATTGACAACAGTTGCCACTACCACCTCTGCTGTGTGTGCTGGTCAAGTAGCCAATGGCAGTAACGTCCCCATGGATCATACACACCCAAATTAGAGGGTTTAGGATGACAACATTAACAATGCCCTGAAACAAGACAAATGTTCCAGTCCTGTCAAATGTGAATGCCCATAGTTGCCGCAAACATCAGCCAATGTCATCAACATTAGGAGGTACACAGCACTAATGTCACACCCACGCTGCATATGTCAGGGTCCATCCTGTGCCTGGGTCACAGTGCAACATCTCAAATGTCATACTGCTCAGACAACAGCATTGAGGGGGAGAACACATGTAACTGGTCACTGAAATACACCTGCACAATCAGAGGAGGAAATAGGACACTGCTACGACTATCAGGGCAATCCAATGTACCACACATTCCCCAACATCAGCTGTACACATTACCAATGCCCACATCCATATCGTGCCATAACAATGCTATGCATAGTATACGTTACATTTCAACAATATATAAGTGGATGTGAAAGATCAGAGACTGGGGTAGGTCCAGATTGTTAAGTGTGCTGCTAGTGCCATCAGAGCACCCACAGCCAGTGAAAGGCCTCACCATGAGAATGGAAGTAGGGGGAGGGTTGAGTTGGACAAGAAGGTGGCAATTCACTATTTGGCCAGAACCAACACCTAGAGGATGTGATGCTGACAAGTCCACAAACTGACCACAATACATGTGACATGCAGGTGGGGCACAGGCCTGGGAGAATGCCCATCTGAAAGACTGGAGCAATGAACAGGAACCAAGATCACAATGTGAAAAGCATCACAAGGCAGGCATGTCACATCACAAATAACAGAACACAGACACACTAATTGTACCATATTTCATTGCAGAGGACGATGGATCTCCTGCGGATATGCCTGTCCAGGACTACCCTGATACATGGATGACGAGCTGACAAACATCAGCCACCAGACCCTCCAAGAGGTCCTTGGAACCCTCCAGACCCCACCTTCAGTCACAAGGAGGAGCACAGGTACAGCAGCAATCGCAGAGGATCCACCCACCACCCCAATTGTACGACCTGCCAGCTCCAATACAGCTGAGGACTCTGACGACACTGGCACCAGCTTTGAGAGAACTGTAGTCGGAGTACAGCGGGAGCTGGCCAAGGAGGTGCGGGTGGGGATGCAAACTATGGCAGCCAGCCTAGCGGGGGTGCGTTCGTGCATGATGTCAACTGAAGAACAGGCAGCAGCTATGCAAGGGCGAACAACTATCTTGCAGGAAGTAGAAAAAAGACTGAAGGAAATCAGCACAGCTGTAATACAGTTGACCCAACACCTACAACAGCAATCCTGTCAACGCGTGCACAAGTGCAAATTGAACCCCTCAGGGCCGACCTGGCTGCCTACCATCGTGATGTGGCTGCTATTCTTAAGAACCAGCAGATCCTCCTTGCATCAGTACTGGCCTTAAGACCCCCACAGGTAGCAGCTACCGGGATGTCTGATTCCACGTCTACACACACTGAGGTGTGTGTTGCCCCTTCACAACCACCACCACCAAGGGCAGAGGAGGCAACACACACATCAGAAGAAGAAGGCCAGGAACAGATCACCTTCACATGTAAAAGTACCCGGAAGCACTAGTCCCTGCCACATGGCCACCTATTACCAAGTTTCTGCGCTTTGTAACATGCCAGTTTTGCAACAACTTTACTCAAGCACTGTTCTGCAAACCACTGTCTATCTTGTCAGCCTGCCCAGTGATTGTCTCTCACTAACTCATTGGCAATTTCTGTCCCTCTGCACTGTCTGACACTTCACCCCAGCATGTCCAATGACATGTCCTTTTACACTTGTGTAGGATCACAATGGAAGATGTCACTATAATGGACTCACAATCATGGACATTGTACATACAGCACTACAGCACTTTTAAATAAATAGCACCTACACAACCACTTTGTCTCTGTGTAATGTGACACATCAACCGTGCAGTAGATCACAGAATTTTGCCTCCTGTCAAATATCATAGATTGTCAATACAACTGTCCTGAAATAATGTGGGCTGATAACTATGCACAGTGGCCTGGATTCTACCATACTCTGCCCTTCCTGAGGGTAATTTCTGAGGAAAAGAGAAACTATACACCATAATGCTGTGTTGGACAGGGTAATGCTTCCTCAAGGGATATCTAAACCATAAAATAGTGCCTTCAAAATGTTGCTTCAATGCAAAACTAACATATGTCACATTGCCCAAGAATATAAACGAACACTCACCAAACTGCATGAATGGAGGTCTATGAGTTTACATCCAAATAAGTAATCATGCTGAACAGTGTAACAAATGATCTATGTGAGTTATGTACACTATACTACAAGAGAGCTTACTACCACTCACGTTATAAGGGTTTCCTTGGACATGAGACTGCAGTCAGACATAACACAGTGTCCCCAACCCTAAATCTGGAAGCACAGTATGTGACATTGAAAACATACATTAAGAAAAAAAACACTTTGGGATCCATAGTAACTGTGATTGGTGGTTGCAATGAGTGGTCGAATCTTTGTTAAGTAGCTTTGGGGGTAGCTGCCAATGTTACAGCTCAGTTGGGATTTGTTAGCAGCATATGACACAAAATGTAATACAAAAGAAACACTGTACACTCATGCTAAGGCCCTGATCTACAAGCATATGACACATACTGTAAAGGGTAACCTACATATTTATTTAATAGTAAAAACAGAAGTAAAAACTGGGGGAAAAGCCTCACCTACCCTAGTCTACTCTAACTACTCATTACCCACAACTGTCCCTAACTAACCTAAGCTAAACTTACTTATCACATTTAACGAAACGTTCTAAACATCAACCCCCCACCCCCCTTATGAGACGGGACACATGGAGGACAACAGATAATAACCTAAACAAATAATATCCTATACTAAAAAAAAATATATTTTTTTGTAATTTTTTGTTTTAATTATTTTTTTAAAACACACAAGAACCCCTGCATTGCCCCCCACCCACCCACCCACTTAAAAATAAACAACAGAAATATTTAGGACCACCCACCCCCCACCCACTAACACTAACTAAACTAACATCCTATACTAACCTAACACTAAGCCCCCTAAACCCACAAAGTATAAGAACCAGGAAAGATGAGGGAGGGGAGGGAATCATGTCCATCTAATTATCTACAGGTTGGCCCTCCGGAGGGTCCTCTTGATCGAACGCACCCGCCGGTTGACTTGTCACACCTCCTGCCGCAGTCGGCTCATCTTCCTGAGGACACGGTCCAATTTTCGCTGCATTTGTCCAAAAGCAGCAGGGTCAATGGCTGCAGCTGGGGTGTTCTGGATGCCAGCCGAGGAAGTATGGGTCCGTGTAGTGTCCATGGCTGTGGGCTGCCTTGCAGGTGGTGCTGTGCTAGGGCCTGGAACAGTTGCTGTGGATGTTCCTGCAACGGTCACAGCTGGTGGTGGTGCCACCTGGGTGGTAGTGGTGGTGGTGCTGGTGGTGGTTGTGGTAAGCAAAGAAGGTCTGCCTTGTGGAAATGCCCTCCAGGCTCCGGAGACTTGTTCATTGCGATATCTGCGGGCCATTTTTCGGTACCCAGACTCGACTTGAAGTATGTGTTGGTACCTCATTGCACGCCGTTGAAATTCCCTGACCTGGATGGTTGTCATATTTGCAGCTGTTAAGGTAAATAGAAAATCTACCATTAGGTACTGCATAGTGTGAAATGGCACAAGAAGTAAATCAGACAATACATTTATTCTACTTGTAACAGCTCATCACATCATACAGATCATTGACTGTCCCTGAGGAAGTACATGGCAAGCGAGCCTACAAAGGTCCTATCACACATAGCACAACCAAACCCTACAAGATGGGTAACAACAGCCATGAATTTGCCATCTATGTTCTGCCAGTTGTCAGCTAACAATCATGCTGCACACCTCCACCACTGCCAGGGCTACAAATGTCATTGTATGGGATGGAAATATAGGGCCACATGATCTGCAAGTTGTAAATGGACTTGCCAGTATAGTAATCATGTGCTAAATACGAGGTTCAGACAAGTGATTCACTGATTTACATGTCTGTGTACCAAACTTGTATCATCAGTCCTAGGTACACAATTCACAAACCTATGCATTTGGGGGGGTAGGGACTAACAACTAATAATTTCTAACAACAAGGACACCCAGGAAGCGTAGGAAAGCTGGACATGTGTTTGGCTCAGCACACACACCACAGGTAAGGAGGATCTCCAAATAGGAGACAGCAAACCCTTGACCAATCCCATCGCCACTCATGTTTGGAAATTCAGACCTTTGCCCACATCATTTACTACCAGTAAGCCATGACTTACAACAAACACAGAGATGCAAGAACACCCCTGGCCATGAGTTGCATGCACACCTAGGCCATTGCACTCAAGTGCCACATACTCGTGGCACTACATGTGGAGCTACATGCTGCTAGGAAGTTCAACCTACAGTTTAATAAGCACATTAGTGAATTGGGAAGCAGACGTCTGTGGGTAAGCATTTGGCAGCCCCATTCTGGGCGAATTTGGGTCTGACTGGCTGACAAATTCACTAATTTGGTCCAGTGCGACTCTTTCTGATTCAAGTTTTATCCACATGACTCATCCCTATTCACATTGCCGTGCCTACAGGACTGACCTAGAATACCTAAATAAGACAATAGGATAAGGATTGGCCAACTCAAAGATGATGTTAAAATGATATTCTACTCATGGAACAAAACAAATGATTGGCCAGCGCATCACACCTTGCTATGTGTCCAACACACAGGAGTCCATCACACATCACCAGCAAACACAACACATAACAGACACATCAACACTTACTGGAGTTGTTTGGGTACTCGAATCGAGCCACCTCGCCAAGATTGTAGGGTACCGGTCCACCTGTAAGGCATGGAAGGGAGAAATGTGCTCAATGTCTGTGTACTGTACAACAATTCCAAAGACAAATACTATGTGTAAGATTACATCAGAAAGTAAAGCCTCTCAGACATGATGATACTGCATCCTACATAGCACGGCTAACATGTACATACCATGGGTCTCCAGTGAGTGATACACACATATCTGCACACATGCAGTGGCCCTAACTATCATGTGTTGGCAAACATGCTCCTTCATTAGTGAGCAAACATAATAATGGAGTGTATTCGTCTCTTCATGTGTATCCATGAGAGACATCCAAAGCCACTTTCCGTGAGGACTGCAATACCAGTCAACCAGCCATTGTGACCATGACAAATTTATGAAACATAGGTACAATGTACAGAGGGGCAGGGACAGTTGTTAGCCCTCATTTTGTTACAGTTTCTTCATTTGATGTGACACAGCTATGATGAGTAGCACCAACCATAGAGATATGAACCCATGTGCATACGTTTGGCCAGCCATCCCTAATCGAAATGTGGCACTACAAACTCCAAATACCAGTCTAAGATGTTAGTTGAGTACAGCTAGAACTTGTTCCCTATGTGTCCAAATCCAGATCAGATATGTATCCGAAATGAAGGAGGGACACAATAATCCCTAAGATTTTTGGAATTTCCATGATCAGTTTCCTTACACACTCACCACACACACATGAGACATATGTTCGGGCCACATTGCTATCATCAATTGACTTGAAGCCTGCACTCATTTTCTGCCTCATGTTGTGTTTCAAAAGTCAGTCTAGCTGTTGCATCAACAAATGATGGTAATGATTTGGAAATTTCTATACCTCACAGGCAACTGTGGCCTATATCTATACATAAGTGGCTCCTGATTTGTGTTGCTGTTTGACACAAAGGCGGCACTAACTTACATAATGCAAATGTATTCAGTAGGTTTGCAGAGCTCTTGCTTCCTAACAGCTAGCAAACGTGGTCCTTAACAAAGTAGATATATGACCCTGTATGTTTCAGAAGCATTCCACACACTCAACAACATTGCCGGCAGATATTGTAAAAATCAGCTGATGTCACTACAGAGTATTTAAACATGCACATTAACATGATTTGTACTCACCAACAGGGCCACCAATCACAATCCCCAGGTGGTCCAGCAGATCTTGCTCCCTGGAGACAAGGTCAGCCCAGCGGTGCTTCAGCTGGTGGTCGTTTCTTGGTGTCTGATAAATCTGTTGCAGATGATGCAACACCTTTGCCCACCTGAGCCTCCGTGCCTCAGTGTGATACCCCTGTATCACCCGCCCACCTGCTCAATCATTAGGGGTAGGAAATGGCACACAAGCCATATGAATCCACCCAGCTCCTCCTCTCCCATCTTGCCAAGACGAGGCCTACCCAACATCTTTGTAGCAGAAGAGAAATAGGGGATAAAGGGGAACAAAGGAGAATAGGGGGAAAGTAGAACCAGAAAAATTCAAATAAACAACTAACACAGCCCAACTATACCCAAACTAAAACTACCCACAACAGACTCCCAACAAAACAAAGACAATACTTTACAACACAAATGAGCACAAAAAACACTCAGACAGGATACTACAACAAGTTTTTATTTACAAAAAGACAATAAAAAGACCACACAGGAGACAAATTCTCTAAATATACAGGGACAAATTGAGACACAGCCACACAGTCAGGAAATATCACAGACTGCAAAGTTAAAGTGAAAGTACACCCACTGTACATAATCTGTAAATAGGATATCCTATTACATCACTTCCTGCCTAAAATGGTGGGCGTTTTTATTGTCATGCGTCAAAATATTTTGACACATACAGTCTGAGCGTCATTTCTTTCGACGCACAGGAGTAGATTTGACCCCGCATCCATATGTTTGGAAAAAGTTTCACACTTAACCAATTTTCTGAGGTACAGTGTGGAAGATACAGCTCAGGGCCAATGGTTCTTTCAGGGCATTATGCGTCGTATTGCTTTGCAGGCAGGTCGCTCCCCGCTCCGCCGCCCAGTGTCACCTCCTCACCGTTCCGCTCCCTTTGTGTCCATCTCTTCGTTCCAGCTTCCGCAGCCGCTGCGTCCCCGGCGGCACCTCCCGCCTCCCCCTCCCCCCTCCACCTCACCGTTCCGTTCCCTATGTTTCCTTCTCTCCGTTCCAGCTTCCCCAGCCGCTGCGTCCCCTGCGGCCCCTCCCGCCTCCGGGCCTCCACCTCACCGTTCCGTTCCCTTTGTTTCCTTCTCTCCGTTCCAGCTTCCTCAGCCGCTGCGTCCCCTAACTTACATAATGCAAATGTATTCAGTAGGTTTGCAGAGCTCTTGCTTCCTAACAGCTAGCAAACGTGGTCCTTAACAAAGTAGATATATGACCCTGTATGTTTCAGAAGCATTCCACACACTCAACAACATTGCCGGCAGATATTGTAAAAATCAGCTGATGTCACTACAGAGTATTTAAACATGCACATTAACATGATTTGTACTCACCAACAGGGCCACCAATCACAATCCCCAGGTGGTCCAGCAGATCTTGCTCCCTGGAGACAAGGTCAGCCCAGCGGTGCTTCAGCTGGTGGTCGTTTCTTGGTGTCTGATAAATCTGTTGCAGATGATGCAACACCTTTGCCCACCTGAGCCTCCGTGCCTCAGTGTGATACCCCTGTATCACCCGCCCACCTGCTCAATCATTAGGGGTAGGAAATGGCACACAAGCCATATGAATCCACCCAGCTCCTCCTCTCCCATCTTGCCAAGACGAGGCCTACCCAACATCTTTGTAGCAGAAGAGAAATAGGGGATAAAGGGGAACAAAGGAGAATAGGGGGAAAGTAGAACCAGAAAAATTCAAATAAACAACTAACACAGCCCAACTATACCCAAACTAAAACTACCCACAACAGACTCCCAACAAAACAAAGACAATACTTTACAACACAAATGAGCACAAAAAACACTCAGACAGGATACTACAACAAGTTTTTATTTACAAAAAGACAATAAAAAGACCACACAGGAGACAAATTCTCTAAATATACAGGGACAAATTGAGACACAGCCACACAGTCAGGAAATATCACAGACTGCAAAGTTAAAGTGAAAGTACACCCACTGTACATAATCTGTAAATAGGATATCCTATTACATCACTTCCTGCCTAAAATGGTGGGCGTTTTTATTGTCATGCGTCAAAATATTTTGACACATACAGTCTGAGCGTCATTTCTTTCGACGCACAGGAGTAGATTTGACCCCGCATCCATATGTTTGGAAAAAGTTTCACACTTAACCAATTTTCTGAGGTACAGTGTGGAAGATACAGCTCAGGGCCAATGGTTCTTTCAGGGCATTATGCGTCGTATTGCTTTGCAGGCAGGTCGCTCCCCGCTCCGCCGCCCAGTGTCACCTCCTCACCGTTCCGCTCCCTTTGTGTCCATCTCTTCGTTCCAGCTTCCGCAGCCGCTGCGTCCCCGGCGGCACCTCCCGCCTCCCCCTCCCCCCTCCACCTCACCGTTCCGTTCCCTATGTTTCCTTCTCTCCGTTCCAGCTTCCCCAGCCGCTGCGTCCCCTGCGGCCCCTCCCGCCTCCGGGCCTCCACCTCACCGTTCCGTTCCCTTTGTTTCCTTCTCTCCGTTCCAGCTTCCTCAGCCGCTGCGTCCCCTGCGGCACCACCCCACTAGCCTTCCCATTCGTCCAGCCCTCACTCCTCCCAGCTGCCACTCCCTCCCTCCCCCCATTTATGGAACCCGCGGCGCGGTAACGAGGAGCAACCTTTGACCCTGTTTTGCCGGCAGGTCACTCCCCGCTCCGCCGCCCAGCGCCACCTCCTCACCGTTCAGTTCCCTTTGTGTCCATCTCTTCTTTCCAGCTTCCCCAGCCGCTGCGTCCCCTGCGGCCCCTCCTGCCTACCCATTCCACCTCACTGTTCCATTCCCTTTGTTTCCTTCTCTTCGTTCCAGTTTCCCCAGCTGATGCATCCCCTGCGGCCCCTCCCGACTCCCCCTCCAGCTCATCGTTCCGTTCCCTTTGTTTCCTTCTCTCTGTCCCAGCTTCCCCAGCCGCTGCGTCCCCTGCGGCCCCTCCCGCCTCCCCCCTCCACCTCATCGTTCCGTTCCCTTTGTTTTCTTCTCTTCGTTCCAGCTTCCCCAGCCACTGCATCCCCTGCGGCCGCACCCCCCTAGCCTTCCCATTCGTCCAGCCCTCCCTCCTCCCAGCTGCCACTCCCTCCCTCGCCCCATTTATGGAAGCCGCGGCACGGTAACGAGGAGCAACCCTTGACCCTGCTTTGAAGGAGGTCGCTCCCCGCTCCGCCGCCCAGCGCCACCTCCTCACCGTTCCGTTCCCTTTGTGTCCATCTCTTCGTTCCACCTTCCCCAGCCGCTGCGTCCCCTGCGTCTCCCCTCCCGGCCCCCCCCTCCACCTCACCGTTCCATTCCCCTTGTTTCCTTCTCTCCGTTCCAGCTTCCCCAGCCGCTGCGTCCCCTGCTGCCCCTCCTGCCTCCCCCCTCCACCTTACCGTTCCATTCCCTTTGTTTCCTTCTCTCCGTTCCAGCTTCCCAAGCCGCTGCGTCCCCTGCGACCCCTCCCGCCTCCCCCCTCCACCTCACCGTTCCGTTCCCTTTGTTTCCTTCTCTCCGTTCCAGCTTCCCTAGCCGCTGCGTCCCCTGCAGCCCATCCCACCTCCCCCCTCCAGCTCATCGTTCTGTTCCCTTTGTTTCCTTCTCTCCGTTCCAGCTTCCCCAGCCGATGCATCCTCTGCGGCCCCTCCCGTCTCCCCCCTCCACTTCACCGTTCCGTTC
Source organism: Pleurodeles waltl (assembly GCF_031143425.1). Classification (NCBI taxonomy): domain Eukaryota; kingdom Metazoa; phylum Chordata; class Amphibia; order Caudata; family Salamandridae; genus Pleurodeles; species Pleurodeles waltl. Next base: position 649,632,727 of record NC_090447.1, read on the forward strand.
TCTTTGTTTCCTTAGCTCCGTTCCAGCTTCCCCAGCCGCTGCGTCTCCTGCGGCCCCACCCCCCTAGCCTTCCCATTCGTCCAGCACTCCCTCCTCCCAGCTGCCACTCCCTCCCTCCCCCCATTTATGGAAGCCGCGGCGCAGGCGCGCGCAGCGGGCGCACCGCTGGCAAACCCGTCTGTGTCCGTCCACACCAAGACCATGCCCAGCGCCAGTCCCCCTGGCCCTCGCAGACAAGCCTACTCCCCCCTCATCCTCCACTCACTCAACCCAGGCCCTCGCCCCACCTGCACCCTTTCCAGCCCCACACACACTCATGGCCCCTTCACTTGCCACACCTGTCATTTTTCCTGCTCCTCCTCCCTCACACCACACACCAACCACCTCACCGTTCTATTCCCTTTGTTTCCTTCTCTCCGTTCCAGCTTCCCCAGCCGCTGCGTCCCCTGCGGCCCCTCTCGCCTCCCCCCTCCACCTCACCGTTCCGTTGACTTTGTTTCCTTCTCTCCGTTCCAGCTTCTCCAGCCGCTGCTTCCCTTGCGGCCCCTCCCCCCTAGCCTTCCCATTCGTCCAGCACTCCTTCCTCCCAGCTGCCACTCCCTCCCTCCCCCCATTTATGTAAGCTGTGGCGCAGGCGCGCGCAGCGGGCGCACTGCTGGCAAACCCGTCTGCGTCCGTCCGCGCCAAGACCATGCCCAGCGCCAGTCCCCCTGGCCCTCGCAGACAAGCCTACTCCCCCCTCATCCTCCACTCACTCAACCCAGGCCCTCGCCCCACCTGCACCCTTTCCAGCCCCACACACACTCATGGCCCCTTCACTTGCCACACCTGTCATTTTTCCTGCTCCTCCTCCCTCACACCACACACCAACCACCTCACCGTTCCATTCCCTTTGTTTCCTTCTCTCCGTTCCAGCTTCCCCAGCCGCTGCGTCCCCTGCGTCCTCTCCCCCCTAGCCTTCCCATTCGTCCAGCACTCCCTCCTCCCAGCTGCCACTCCCTCCCTCCCCCCATTTATGGAAGCTGCAGTGCAGGCGCGCGCAGCGGGCGTGCCGCTGGCAAACCCGTCTGCGTCTGTCCACGCCAAGACCATGCCCAGCGCCAGTCCCCCTGGCCCTCGCAGACAAGCCTACTCCCCCCTCATCCTCCACTCACTCAACCCAGGCCCTCGCCCCACCTGCACCCTTTCCAGCCCCACACACACTCATGGCCCCTTCACTTGCCACACCTGTCATTTTTCCTGCTCCTCCTCCCTCACACCACACACCAAACACAGCCACCCCCCCAACAACACACACAACCCCCCCAGCGCAACACACACCTGCTCTGCCCCCACCCCCACCAACCAGCCTCGCAGCACACCACCCCACAACCAGAACACACCCCGCAACAACACCCTCATGCACCACACCAACGCCACCCACCACAACCGCCTCAACTGCCTGCTCCTCAACACCCGCTCCCTTCACAAACATGCCATAGAACTCTGGGACCTCATCACATCACACTCACCGACATCGCCTTCCTCACGGAAACCTGGACCAACCCCTCCTCAGAACCCGACATAGCCATCGCCACCCCCAAGGGATACAAACTCCAACGCAAAGACCGCCTCAACAGGCCAGGGGGTGGCATCGCCATTCTACACAGGGACACCAACAAAGTCACCACCAGCTCCCAAGACACTACTGACAACACAGAACACATGCACTTCCTAATTCAAATTAACA